>NC_136617.1:19214727-19804727 GCF_933228915.1 Telmatherina bonti | reverse complement strand
ATCCAGGAGCTGAAAAGAAGGCTATATGCTGCCAGATGACACAGAACACTGAGGCAGAATCGCATCTACGGGGAGCTAGATCAAATCAAGACTGCATACTGAGACTTCAATGATAAGTACAAAAGCAACATTGCTATCTTGAAGCAGAAGGTGGAAAATCTTCAACAATGGCTGGAGAACAAAATTCTGTTCATGCTCAGACAGTAATCAGTCGCTTGGAGTTAAAAACAATCTGACAGCTGAGCAGGAAACTCTCAATGACCAGATACCACAGCAGACTGCATTTCTGCAACAAACATTTCAGAAATATACGCTGACAGGAAGAGCCGGCTCATGATGTCACATCATACCAGGTCTTAGAGCACTGAGACAGCAGGTGGAAATCTCTCAACAGCTTGACAAAAGGAATTAAGGCTGATTCATGCATGCACACTCCATTCATTCAGCAACATGCAGTCTGTCAGCAACCTGAGCACGCTGTTCCCCTTCCAACAAATGTTAGAGAAAACAGCAACGCTGCAACCAAAAGACAGAGATGCAGTTACAGGTAGAGTGGAAATACATCAAGAACTAAACATGACATAATGCAGGTGTTGGTGCACTGATCAATTCAATAAATAGTGAGAAACAAATCATTGTTTGGTCATTCACGCTGAGAGTGAGAAATTCCCATGGAGGAGGAACCATCCTCTGAGCAAACCAACAAACTTAGATTCATCTTTATTCCAGATTTAAGGTCCATTTAAAAGACAAGGACAAGACACACGTTGAACATTTTATCAAAGCATGTTTCTCCATTGAAAGAACTATGTAAAGAATGCAAACAAATGCAAACAGAAGAGATAATATGATGAGCGATGGAAGACAAGCTCGGTGAGCTAGACAGACATATGTCCAATGGTGCTCATGATCACCTTCTGAGACAGTTTTAGTCCAAACTGTGAAGTTGGGGATGCAAATATCTGTATTTTATTATCAGTATTTCTTCCGACATAACAGTTGGGGTTGAACTGTGTTTTAGGCATAGAAATAAAGGAAGATGATTTTCATTGTGCTGCCTGATTTTGCCCAGATGAGATTAGTTTTACTGAAGCTGGTGGATGCTGACATTTTAAACTCCAACCTCAGTATGATAAGCAAACAATAATGGTCCTGAAAGATGTTCATTTGTTCATCGTGGTGAGCCAACACCAGTCTCATGATGTTGAATCACAGGACAAGTCTGTAGTCATTTAACTCAGATAGTTAAGATTTTTTCTGTGCTGGAACAAGGCAGGATGTTTTCCACACTGCAGGAACTTTTTACTGACTCAGGCTAATGTGATGTTCAGTGCAGGTCTGTAGTACCCGGCCGCTGACACCACTGGCTCTGCAGCACTGTTCCAGTTCAGTCTCCTGGTTGTTTTTTCACCTGACTGCAGGAGACAGACAGGCTGGAGGTGGAGGCAAAGAAAAAGGGTCAGTGGGTACGGTTACATGTTTTTTAATTTGGAATTAATCCTTCGGAATTAAATAATTCTGAATTAACAGTTTTCTCTGATTAAGTTTACATGGAAATACTAATTCCGAATGGAGCTTTACATTAAATACATTCTTACTTTATTCCACTTTAGATCGGGTGATGGGAGCGGTTCTGATTGGACAGGAGGTGGGCATGACATACTGACGACTACCGGATATAAACAAAGTTCACTTCCTCATCGTTATTTTGATAATTATGAAGCACCAGCTCAACGCCAACACACTACTTCACTATTTTCAGTAGCTGAGAAAGAGAAAGGAAATAGATTACCAAACCCAGGAGGCAAAACAACGCATGGAATATGTGCGTCATCGAGACAGGACAGGGTAACGAGCATGCACAGAGTGACTGGAATTAACTTAGAGCATAATGAAGGTTTACAGATAGAGCATTTAATTGGTTTGGATTTAAATTGCAAATAAACCAGCCACTTACTTTAGAATTAAGTTTACATCCAAATTAACTTTGTCATGAATTAGGTGTTTATATGGCAATTTTTCACCAGTTTAAAGCGGAATTAACTTTTATTTGGACTTAAAGAGAAAATAAAACTCCCATGTAAACATGGCCAGTGTGTTCTGAGGTGGGGGGAGATGAGGTTATGTTAAGGTTCATAACTCAGCTGCAGGATGAATGGAAGCACGACTTGAAAGTAATGCGAACTGGGAGGGGGACACGTGTGAGAATCCTGAAAAGCCTTGATCTGAATTGAACCTATTAAAAAACAAGGTCCGCTCCATCCAGGCTTCTATCATCCTAATCCCCTTTCAGTGAAAAACCTGGGATCTCTTTCATTCCTGACCAAAAATACCTCTTATTGTTCTGCTGGAGCTGACTTTCCAGCTTTTTTTTTTCTAAACTCCTCCTCACACTTTTTTCTTTTAATCTTCATCATCAGCTGTTTACTTTTTTTTATTAGTGTTCAACAGTTCCCTGTCTCGCTCTGTAAAGGTTTTATTTCCTGGATAGCAGCTTTTTGGGGTCACTAGTGATCCAGGATATGTTACTGAGAAAGCACCTCACTGTGTGGAGGAGAGCACATCCACAACAAAAGTCACTCTTCTGCAACTCTGGAAAAAAAAAAACTGTTGTTTAGTTGAAACTTAAGATGAGCATTAAGCTTTGAAAACAACAACGTAGGCTGATAAAACGTATCAATGAAGCGATAGGTTCAAATCAGGTTAAAAGGCAGTGAACATAAACTGATGGCAAAGATTCTTGGCCAGCTATAAACTATTAATTCAACTGTTCAGTATGTTTAAAACAAAATACAAAAGATGTCCATAGAGAAGGAAATTGTTATTCTTTTGGTCTCACTTGAAGGTACCTTCTAGACCAAGACACCAAGCAGAGAGACAATAGCAGCAGCCAGAGGAAGATAAACATAAGCTAATAAAAGTAATGGCACATCCTGCAGCAAACCTCTGCTGCTGGAACAGCATTTTCCTTCAGGAGAAGGTGCAAAGGTGCAGTTTTTCTTCTTGTTATTTAGAGGACAACATTTACTGTAACCACAGTAATCCAGAAGGTGTGAAGTGGCCTCGCTGCCTGTGGGGATACAGGAAGAATGATTGCAGAGAACATATGTATTTCATGAGCATAAATGAGCCCTTATGTTTTTACAATATCTGTTTACAAGGTGTTCTACCTACTCAGGTGAACATATTTTCAATGTCACACATTGGTGAATGAAACTAAATTTAAACAGAGGGCCCACAAAAGCCAACAACCAATTCCACCACAAACCAGATGAGGCAGCAGAATTGCCACCCTCGTGAAAATTATTTTGGTTTTCAGGCACAAAAGCACCTCCCAGAGCAATATTCTCTGTCAGCGATCAATACTTTTAAGCACTTAGTTTTAAAATGTTTGCTTTCTCCACAAAAGCTAATAATCACCTTCCTGTATGAGAGCAAAAACAAGAGGAACAACACAACCAAAAGGTGCTTACATTTCATGTTTTTCTGTCCGTGTGACCCATGTGGCAGTGGAAAGCTGACATGAGTTGAAAAAAAAAGAAAAGAAAAAGAAACTCTGAATTTGCTTTAACTTGATCACACCTTCCAGTTAATGTTCCTCTTTTTGTTTCACACGCTGTACTTGACTTAATTTTGCACCCAGCTGCATATATATAGTCACAAGATATGCAAACAAAACCCAGAAAGCGAGATAAAAATCATACACTAAAAGGTCTGAACCACAATCTAAGCCAAAAATCTAACTTTATCATTTACTGAAAGTTGCCTGTATTTGTTAGCCATTATGATAGCCTGGGTTAATGATTCCTTAATGAGTGCTTCTTTCTGGAACATTGGCTGGTTTGTATCATCTTCGTGTGAGCAGTTGGTCATCATGTAAATTGAAGAAAAGAGAGAAAAAAAAAAGCCTGGTTGCACCATTGAACATCTTGTGTCCTGACTGGAGGGCCATTTGGGGGTGAATAAGCTGGGGGAGGGTAGAAGAAGGACAAGGGACTGCAGCCAAGAGAGAAGGGAATGGAGGGGGAAAAAACAGAGTGATGAAGATGTACAGAAACTACAGTGCACCTAAATGAAGCAGAATTTGATAAAGACAGGAGAGCAAAACCCAAAAGAAAGGTGTGATTAAAGCAAAAGAGGTAAAGACAAAAAATAAAAAGGCTAAAACACACACACAAAAAAAAAAACCACACAGGTGGACACACAGTGTGAGACACACCCATCCTCAGGGATAGTTGAGATAAAACTCCCCAGGGCTGCAATGCAAAAGGGACCCTGCCCAACTGAGACAATCAGGTGCATAAACACACACACGTGCATGCAGACACAGCTACATCTACTGAATCAAATGCATCATTACAAACAAAGTAACTGTATGTTTCGTGCATACAGGCAGGCCGTCGAGATAGCTGAGAATCACTGTGTGCAATTCTCCAATCATACTCCCTTCTGCATGTGTTCCCAAAGTATGCATGCATGTGATTGCTTGTGAGAGCATGAAAAATAGGTGATTCCCATCAAGGAATGTGTCAGTGTTGCCATGGCAACACTGGCCAGCCTAACGGGTTAATGGTTTTAGCATGAGAAATTGATCTATCTTCCCTAACTGGGGATATTGAAACTGCATAATTTAAGAGCCCCCCCCCCCTTCATTTTTTCCCACCACTCATATCACAGATGTGTGTGTGGGATCCACACTTGGGATTAAGCTTTTTGCTGCTACAAGAAACAGAAGCTGCACTTGCTGGCAAGAACATTTATATCGATCCTCCACAGGGGACATGTAAATGGAATATGAGACTTCTCCCCCAAACAGATTAATGTTTCCCTCCATGAAGTTTTACATGAGCCGAAGAGATTATAAGAGACACAGCAACCAAGCATCTTATCTTTCATCCTCAAAGGAACATTTACACACATAATTTTTTTTTCATTTTTTTGCAATAGCAACAGGCTGCGAGAAGTTAACTACATCTGCAAATCAGTGTACTATCAAGAGTACTAGTTTCAATTTCATGAATACAATGTTGTCTTCTTTGAATCCTGATTCCTGACCAGCTGCAAGGCCACATAGACAACAACATGTGTCTTATGTCTTCACTATAAATGACAAAGCTCCGCCATTCCTACTCATTTGGGACCCGTCCAGACCTCTGTGAGCCATTAGTCTAAAGAAGCTCTGTGCATATGTGTAACGATTGTGTAAACACTTGTGCGTGTCTGTTAACTCTGCTTCGGGTTAATGTCACACAACCCCATGGGAAAGCTTCGTTTCCTGTCCTCCTCCTCCCACTTTTTGAGAACAAGGCTGACCCTGAAGTCTTCAGACGCCCGCAAACGTTCCTCCAAAACGTAACCGAACCAGAAACAAGTGGGTTTAAATTGAATGAGCTGAGCTGTAACATAGCTTATAGGCAGCTGGATCATCTCTGGGATTTTTCCATGATTTGCTATGATGGCAGAGCGGTGACTTCACTTCAGCTAAAAGCTTTTATTGCAGATAATAATTGCATTGTTGTCGAGTATAATTCACATTTATTGTTAGCCAGTCTATTTTTTTATTATTATTTCTTGGAACCCTTTTCCTCTTCTGCGTACTTTCATCGAACTGACTTATCATTTCTGCTGATGCCTGAAGCAGTTGTTTTGCATTTGAATCATTTCGACTCAACTGGATATATGTTATGTGATTCTGAATGCAAACAACTCTGTCTAAGGCATTTAGAGAAGCTACAAAAGCCTCTTGTTTTTGGTACTTTCACCAAAAACACAACCTTTCATGCAGTCTTAAGATAAAACGCTCTCATACTTGCTTGGGCATATTTTTGAAAGAAAAAAAAAAAAAAAGAAACATTTCATCCTCTGTTTTCTTGAAAAGCAGAAGTGTACCGTCAGTGTTAACAACTTTGCCTATCCTTTTGCAAATTTTCTCCACCTCCCATAACCACAAGTGCTTATATAACCGCCCTCTCTAAGTGGGCAGACTGACAGCCTAGTGGTTAAAGAGGTAGGCATAGGTCTGGAGGATCCAGGTTCAGGTCCACTATGTGCCACCAAAGATCAATTTATTGTTGGCCAGACACATGGCAGTCCCCCTTCTCTCCAGTACATCCAGAAATAAGTTAAATGCAGAGCTGAATTTCCCCCCCATTGGGATTAATGAAGTAAAAAATATTGTAAAGTTTCTAAAAAAAAAAAAAAAACAGCACCAACTGGGTTTTTTTTAGTACTCCCTTCTCTGCAGAGATGGCAAATGTTGAAGAAAAAAATGCAGTCTGTTATCCTTTCAAAGTGACTGGCTTTGTGACAGCGGTGCCAAATTGATAATTTACGGTAATTAAACAAACCAACCGGGCGTGATATCCAAATATGTTAATGCAAGCGAGGAGCATGGAAAAAAAAAAAAGATACAACTGTTGCAATGATTTCAGAAACTGTCACTCACATTGTCAGTGACCTTCTGTTGAAAGTCTAATGGGGAGAAGAGGGAAAAGATTGAACCGTTGAACTCTTGGAATTTGAGGTCTAAAGGCAAAGACGTAGCGGTAAAGTACATCTGTCTTTGTGCGAGCGCGAGTGCATCTTGTTGTTTTAAGTGTGTCACTCTAACCAAAGATGACCTTTCTTCTCCCTCCGAAGCAAAAGAAAATAATAACTCGTCTCTCATAAGCAGATGCACACACAAGCACGCAGCCCTGACTAAGAAATAGCAGATTATTCAACACTGAAACGACTGCATGCATAAAATTTCTCTATCATTGTCACCTTGAGATCCAGATTAGCATTGGAGTGAATGAGGAGCAGATACGACCACATCATTATTCAGTGGCATTGGCCTTTATGAGCTGAATAGCTGCCAAGATAAAGGGATTATCAGGGTGAAAGGAATAAGATGAAGGCTGCTTTGTGAGTGTGTGTGGCTGTAAGTGAAAAATCTGTGGAGGTAATTCATTCTAAAAGCTGTTAATGAGATGCAACAGATGCCTGGAGTCGAATGAGCTCCATCTCGCTCCATCGTGCAAACATACATGCGCATTGAAGTGATGAGTGGAAAACCCTCGTAACTGCCATGTAAGACAAAAATGTTAAAACATTCAATGACATGTTTCTTTTTCTCGTATATTTTTGAAGTCTGACTGCCACACCCCAAAGCTTTCAGGCTTTAGTCTTGACAGCTCTGGAAATTGCCATGCAGCACTTCATTTATCTCGCTCCTGTGATACCAGCCGTTTGGACAAAGGGCACGAGGCAAAAGAGGGAATTAATAGAGGTGTGTGTGTCTGTGTGAGAGCACATGAGTGACTGAAATGGAAATGTGATCTATCTTTACAAGGTTCTAACCACAGCAGGGGTGGACTTATTAGATGACCTAGAAGGGGTTACTGGTAGAAGGTCTAGCCCTCTGAATACCATTAAATGTTCCAATCAACACAAAGTGAGTGTACTTAAAAGGCTGGCCCATTGATGGCTGTATTTCATAAAGAGTAGAAGAAAGAAAATTGGTAATCTATCTTCCTTGCTGCCTCTTTTCAAGCTTCTCCCTTCAGCCTCTTCATCTATACCTTTTAGAGCCTTGTACCTCCCCAAACCAGACCATCACATGTTCAACACGTCTGCTAACCCATAAAGATATGGTAAAATATGGAAGCCTGCAGGGACTCAAAGGGCACATCTAGAAACAGCAACAGCCGCATGGGGGTGGGGTGGACAGTGGGGGGTGGCTGCAGTTGGATTTTGAAGCTAAACATACATGGCAACCTCTATATGAGCAAAGGGGGGGGGGGGGGGGGGGGGTGTTAGGATGCTGCAAGACATGGCAACCATCAGATAGTCCTCACATTTCTAGTTCCAGCACATGCATGAGCAGTTGTGGATGACTGCACAGGACAGACACAGCCATGTTCACAATTCCCTTTGATTTCCAGTTTCAAAAGCACGAGTTTATTCCATATTTCATTGGGGTGAGACCCGGGAAGAGATTCAGTGCTGAAAGGAAATGCCAGGCAAGGAGGAAGAAAAAAAACATTTTATAAGAATTTTTATGAGGAATTAAGCATAAAGTGTGCAACGAATTATTGGTATTTTTACAAAGAAAAATTATATATTTTGGTTTACAATTCTGGGTCCTAAATAAAAATAGGATGAAAGTGTCAGTAGATGTGCTCAGGTGACAAGTGTCTTTGCTCCTGCTTGATTATTTCATTTTGTCATTATTTTAAAGTCAAGTTAATGAACCCTACAGGAAACATTTCTATTCATTAGTAAAGTTCATGTGAAGTAATATTCCATCTATCCACCTGAAATAAATCCAATCAGAGATTCCACTTGACAGGTTTACATGGATGCCACATTAAACCATTCGATCAGGTGTGTATTTACATGATAGAAAGATTTAATACAATTGTAACGAGTTTCACATGCGAAGAAAAAGACAAAGGAAAAGATTCAATCTTCAGGGTTCCGAACCTTTAGAATGTTGCATAATTCATAATTCTTTCAAAAACGTTGTTTCCAGTCGACTTCAGTCTTGTTCTTGCCATTTTTTTTTATTTCTTCTGTTACCTGGAACTGATCAAAAGGGCTCCATGTAAACACAGCTAATGTCCCCGAACTGTCCAGTCATCCCGTCATGTGCTTTTTTATGAATCATTAAATGAGAAGAGAAATATGAAGCCACCACCAAGCAGTTGATTCATAGAGTAAAAGATTACCCAAACCTCTAACAATAAACACCATGAATTATTATCAATTATTCGTACTAAAACATCATTCTGTTTGGATTATTCTTATCCGGGCTTCTTCGATTCCTGGAACAAATTAATGTGATCTGGTTTTATTTGTTCCATGATGTCCTTTTCAGAGGATTTATTCAGATCATAAAGCAAATAAATAAATTACTTAACACAGCATTAAAAGTGGTACCTAATTTAAATCATCAATTTAAAAAGAATTGAAGAAAAAACTAAAACAAATGGCCAATTATACATTTTGTAATCAGTTGATTTTTTTTTGGGGGGGGGGTGGTTAACCATCACATCTGCTCGTTTAGTGACAGATATGATGATATGATCACCATGAAGATGGTCAGTTAGGCGATGATATATTAGCATTAGCTGCTAATGTAGAGCTAATAATCTTAAAGGTGAATTTTGTCTGATTTCCCAGTGCTGCACATCACTGGGTTGTTCTTTTGTGTTCTGCGAAGCAGCTTTTTGCAAATAAAAAAATGACGAAAGAAATCCGATACACCAGTCGACACTGAGCCTATTTATATGCAAACCAAAATATGACTATGGGCTGATTTTTTAGAATTATCAGATAATTAAAGACATGTTGACAGCAAATAAAACACAAATGAAAAACGTGACGGGTTGCTTCAGGAGGAAGTTGGATTATAAATGTAAACCATTCACATACAGTTTATGTTGCAGCCCATACGCTCCCACGCTAGTAGCTGACACCGCAAGCGCCATCATGTTCAACAAAGACTAGACTTTACATCCATTTCAGAAGTGCATATAGACATGCACAACAGTAAACTGATTGCTCCAACATGGCAGATTTCAGTAGTCTTGTAAACAGGCTTATTGTGGTATGTGGGAGATATCTAGGTGTGGTAATCCGATTTCTCATGGTGGCAATAACCTGATCAAGGATATGCGGTTTTCCTGTCAATGTGACCACTTGGATTATCTTAAAAACTCCAGAAACGGATCAGATGTTTGGTGTGCATGTCAGCAAGCTGAGTATTTTAGACAAGTCTTTTACTTCTGTCAGACTGCCTGCCTTGGATTTCAGACACATTATCAAGCACGGCAGGCATCTGTGTTAAAGCACAACTAAGCTTGATATATTCACCCACTACACGATGCCCAAATCCTGAAAGATGACTATGTAACATGACAAAAATTTTATTTGCAAAAAAGGCAGTGCCCTGCAGTGCCGGCTACAGCTCTGCTCAGATCTGTTAATGAGGGGGGCTCAGTGTGTCCCAAGAGAGAGCTGAAAACCAAATGAACCAGCTGAATGTGCATCAGAGCAGTAAACAAAATGCCTGCTGGTGGTGGAAAATCTGCTGTCAGTCATACACACATGCACATGATTATTCAGGCACACATGCCTGGAATTAACACTCAAAACTGTACTGCAAAATGGAAAGACACACACACACACGCAAAGTCAACCAAACAGAGATGAACCAATTAGAGAGTGACAGACAGAGGTATGGAGGGAGTAAGACAGCATGAGTGATGTGAAAGAATACATTACATGCAGTCACCGTGCAATTTGAGAGGAAAACGCAACAGAGGCACCTTCACACTCGACACTTTCAACAAAGCGGAGCTGGCCAGCGGCAAATCCAAAGTCCACTCTGACACAGCAGGTGGTTGATGTTAGGAGATGTGTGGGACAGACTGAGGTTGCACTCATATCCTGGCACAGATGGATAGAAAGTAGGACTGTGACGATTCGATTTGTTTCAGATTTTTTTATTTAAATTGCAATTCTTACAATTCTTCCATATAGCTGATTTTTGTAGATTAAAAACAAAAAAATGTACAAAATAGACCAGTAAAAAGATCAATAAAAACAATAAAAATGACTAAATATTTATAATGAATTGTTTTTATTTATTTGAAAAAAAATAAATTTTTAAAATTGTGAAGCAAAAAAATCCCATTATCCGATACAATTTTCCCACCCCGGACAGAAAGGCAGAGTGAGGCAGCGTCAGCCTGACTTTTAAAAACCCGCATGGCACAAATATGTGACAACTGAACGAAAAAGTGTAACAGGACTAGCCAGTGCATCAGTGGACATCATCAGAGCTGCTTTTCTGGTAGTCATATTGGCTTTGGAAAGAAGCTCCCTCCATGGTTTCCTAAATGTGTGGATTTTATTGTTGCTATGACAACATCGACTGATCCTTAAGACCACTTGGTCATCTGCTAATAACCAGTTTTTTTAATAAAAAAAAAGTATACTGGTTATTAATCTTAGCAGCAAAATTCTGTATCTGATGGTTTTGCTTTTTTAACAATTTATTCCATGTTTGTCGCTAAATTTGCCATCTGCATTTACTGCATATGTACACACACCAGTCTGAATGCACACTCCTCCAGAGTGCCTATTGAAGTCAAGAGTCATTGCGAACGCTTCTCAACACTCCCAACCACTAACTCATATTAAGAAATTAGCAGCGCCCGGGATACACACAAAAACCATAAAAGTGACCAGCTCCACTCTGCACTGACCCCACTTCTTCACTGGATGATGATTTTAGTCGATTGATGCCTCAATACACAACATCACATTAGCGCTGGAATGACTTGTGTCTATGACTTGATTACTTCCCGAGTGTCTATCAGTGACATATCAAATACTGTGAGCAAGGCTATCAGGGCAGACAGGATGTTAACTACTGCAAGACTTGAGGAAGTCAATTAACAAAATAGACATTTCAGGGATGCTCAATAGAGTTTCCTCTTCTATCAGCTGTCCTTCCAGGATTATTTTTCCCCTTCTCCGCCAATCTTTTCAACAAAACCTAAAGCGTATATAAACAACATTCAGAAAAGCATGTGATCCTGGCTTCTACAGATCGGGAGGGAGATAAAGATGGCAACCAGTTTGGTGTCAGCTGATAGAGCAAGGGTTAGGGCATGAAATCATCTCTTGAGGAGGAATTAACAGCGTGAACGGGCCAGAGAAAAGATTGCTGATTTTTCCCTAAGCTGCTTCGGTACAGAAATAACATGCGCAATCCCCCACCTCTGACTTTGAATAACAAGTTTGTTGTATAAGACTTCCTAGAATTCTATAAGGACTGATTCCAGAGAAAGGACATGACAAAAGACATGTCGTTTTAACTAAACTCCTATAAAACATCATCCTTAACAAGAACCAGCTGTGTGCTGCTAAGCTCAGGTTTTGACCGTGCCCCACAGAGGAGCCTCAAAAATATCAAATATAAATGCATGCACGCTTCTACACCCTGTCAAGCACTGCAGCAAAAGGAAAAACAGAGCAAGTTTCCCCTAAAGAATCAGAGGAATGTAAACAGGCCACCCATCCACAAAACACACACACACACACACACACACACACACACACACACTTTTAAAGCGCTTCAACAGAGATCGTGAGACAGAGGCCACATCTGGAAAAAGATGACCCACAGAGCAATACGGTTTGCTGGGTTTGTCCTCTTGGTTTACCCCATTTGACCACACGCTGTCCTCCAAAAGGCCCTGTGAGAGCCTGCAGGAATGCAGCTGCATGCTGGGAAACATTCAACCTCTTTCTTTTGTCCTAAACATCCTGTGTGCAACAAGAACTTTAGCAGAGTTATTGGTCAAATTATACAGTCACTTTTAACCAGACTAAAGACTGAAGGTGAAGTAAGAGCTGTAAAATTAAAGACAAACTCACTCAGCATCGTTCATCATCTCTTCTACACATGCGCACACATACTTGAACACAATAAATCATTCTAATCCTCCGCCTGTTTCATCCTGGTTAGGATAAGCGGCATCAGTCCTTCCTTTGAGTTACAATCATCAATCGATGTGTGTGTATGTTGAGAAACATTCATTGTCAATTCATACACTCAACCTGCATTTCAGCCCCATTAAGATGCTGACTATAAAACACACAGGCAGCCAAATTTAAACCTAACCAGTTGTGCACTGGTCAGCAGTCGAGGAGTGTCCACCCCTGCTGCCTTTAACACTTTCTCAGCTGTGACACCATTGTTGTGTTATCAGGCCTATGGCCCATATAACCACCTGCTCTGTAAATGACTTTCTGGGTCGTTTGGAGATTATGGTGGGGCTAACGCTGCAGCCCACAGTCCTGGGGGCCACATATGGCTCAGACACCGCCTCACTTCCAAAGGGCACACCAATGAAACTTGTAATAGTAATACTGAAAGCTGACTCCTTTGAGAAGAGAAATCCAGCAGGGGCGTTTTTGCAATTAATTAGCAGGAACTAGTCCAGACACGTGAAAGAAAACATAAACTAATTTCCTGTGTTTTGACTTCTCTTGGCCTTATTCTGTGGTTGCCACTTAGCTTTAGGGATGCTAAGTCTGCATGTGACAACCACTGTTATTGTTCTGCTGATAGGCCACTAATAAAACAGCTGGCTGCCGCCTTTGTGATTGTGGCAAAAAACTGGTCCACGGACTTTTGAAGTTGCTTTCCTTTGAAGGGGTGGTTTCCCATTCTTTACAGTAGGAGATCTTTCTTTAGCAGACGAATAAACAAACTTTTATATTGTATTTTGTCTGCAAAGTTAGCCATGAAGACACTGACATGCTTGCTTAACAGAACCTGAAGTGTGAGGAAAATGAAAATATATCTGAAGAAATATAATTATAATTATGGTCATAATTATATTGCAAACATAATTATGTTTGCAATATGAAAGGGAAAAAAAATTATAAATTGCATCTTAGAGAGGAATCTGCTGTAGCTGGCTATATAATGGCTGTCCCTATTGATTGGCAATTAATTTAAAAGGAGACAAGAGAGACAGAGGAAATGTTGAGATAACATGCTTTCAGTGGTAATAAAGACCTCTACTGTGTGGCTATAATGGCTCATTAAATGAGCCAGATTGCATCAGCAGAAGTGTCAAGCTGAGACGTATTTCATGTGAAACTCTATGAAAAGAAAAAAAAAGGTGAGTTTTTCCATAAAACCACTCATCTCTTGATATTTTTCAGAGAAAATGAAAGAGGAGTAGAAGGAAGTAGAAGAGATGAGCTGGTTGCTGAAATGCAACAAGCTACAAAGTCTGGACTAAAACCCCTGAGCAGGGAGCGTCATCTCTGTTTAAGAAGGTTTAAAAGCTGTTACGAGATGCTACATTACATTTACCTGAAATCCTAATATGAGGATGCAAACAAATAGTCCCAAAGACACAGAGACAAATAGAAGACTGAGTTTATTCAGCTTTCTCCAAAAAAAAAACTTAGAGTTTGAAAAGAGTTTGAGTCTGTTTCTTTTCATTTAAATGCAGATTTGTTAATGTTTTAAATTTAAATGTTGAAATTACATTTTGGATTTTTTTGTTACAGATGATGAAAATTATGCTTATCATTTCAAGTTCACTTGTTCTAATGTGTCAAATTTCACATTTGTGCAGTTTTCCATGCGCATTAAAGCAGAAAAATGTGGGTTTGCAATGTAAGAAGCTGAGATGGACTCAGAACTTTAATCAGCCTTAGAAACATGACACCAGCAGTGTTGTGATCTTTTCTGATCAATAAACATTTTCATTACTCTCTGTGCTGGTAAGCATTTAACAACAAGGCTTTTCAGACTTTTGTCAGAGAATTATTGATTGAGCTTCACAGAAAAGCCGAAACACTGACGAGATGTGTGTCAATAAAATAGAAAAGCGAGATGTTTGGAACCCACAATGTATGATTTCAACAAGAAAGATGACATGAAGATGGTAAGTTTCACGCTTTCTAACTCATTTTACTGACTTATCAGTCAATTCATAATTAGATGTTTTAACCATGTATGTGTGACTGCTGTTCCACGACTTATTGATTCTAGCAATGTAAACGTATAGGCT
This sequence comes from Telmatherina bonti, assembly GCF_933228915.1. Lineage (NCBI taxonomy): Eukaryota > Metazoa > Chordata > Actinopteri > Atheriniformes > Telmatherinidae > Telmatherina > Telmatherina bonti. Next base: position 19,790,136 of record NC_136617.1, on the reverse strand, counting down.
GTATGACAAGCATCCAAGGATCAAGAAAAGCTTGTTAACACCCCCTTGTGAAGTTCACCCTCACTGGGTCTTGTTATCACTTGGCAGACTGTCTTGCACCAAAGCAGCGTGTCCCAATAATAGGCTATAAAAATGACAACGTGTATCGGCGGCCTCAGAGACCGTCAGCGCTGCTCCAGAGAGTAAAAAATAAAAACAAAACAACCTTAATGTGTAGAGGAGAAGACACAGGAGAGATGACACATTCTACATGTGGAACACAGGCACGCACATGCTTTCACACATCCATCATACAGTAATTATTCTTAGATGACTGGAGTGTGTCTGAGGCATATGTGAGTGTGTGTCTGTGAGAGTGGGTGTGTCCGAATCACATTTTGCAGTCATGTGAAAGCACCACTGACATAGAAAAGAGAAGCAAAAAATGGCTGTAAGCGGTAAAAGTAACTGGAAGTAAATGATAAATGTCATTATAACTGACTACACACCTTTTTACACAAATTTATTCATTCTGTGTCACTGTTACATCACTCAACAGGTAGACTGATTTAAATGGCACCAGCTGCCATGAACCCATAATAGTGAGTCACTGCCGGCTTCTGAGAAGGAAACAGTTCATTTGCACGCACACACAAACGCACATACACTATCCAGCGGGAAAATTACGTGTGTGGTTCCTCTTGCTCATTCGTCGTAATTCTCCCGTAATCCTTTACTCTGCGAAATGACACAGCTGCCAGACATATCCTCTTTGGTGGCGCCTCAAACCTCCACTCCTTTCCTTCCCCTCCCTCTCACGCCCTCCAACCCCCCTATACCCACATGCATGTACTCCACAGCCAGCACATACCTTCAGACATCACACCGCAGTAGATCATTTGGACTGCTTTAAGCACTTTGCAGTAATAATAAATGACAGAGCCTGGTGAAAGTGAGTCTGCATCCACATTAAGCAACATGTGCACACCTAACTATGGCAGCTCGATGTCTGACAACAAACACTCAGCTAAAGATGACAGAAAGGAATATTAGTGCATTGGTTTGAGCAGCAGAAAGACGATGGGAGGGCTTGCTTTGTGTTTGCAGTGACAGAAACACTGCTTGTTTATGGAGCCAAGCACACAAACTTTCCTTCAGATATCTGAGTCACCAAATGATTTTTTTTTTTGTTTAGATCCTCATCAGCTTGCAGCAACTATATGCAGCTATTCTTCCAGGGTTTCGTTCGTTAAAAGGACTAATTTCAGCATTATAAAGCAAACAGTTGCATCCAAATAGTACCTGTACATAATCAAACGAGCATGTGCATGAAATCTTTTCTGTATAAACCCCGAGATTCAGACAGTCTGTGAAGGTAAAATTAATTTATAGGCAGCAAGAAATAAAAATAAAACAAAGTCAGAAGCCAGGATGTGAAGCACCCCACATGCCTAGCTGGCACTTTGGTAATGCCAGTCTGCCCATCCATCCCCTAGCAACCCTGTAACCCAGGACAACAGGGTTTTGATAATGAACTCACTGAGCAGAATGCTGTGGTTCTTGTTGCCTGGAGGCTGATAACGAAAGCCATTCAGTCAGACACACACCACACACACACACACACACACACACACACACACACACACACACACAAACATGATACATGTGCTGCCAACTCCACATATATTGTGTTTAGAATCATTTGGAGAGAAAAAGTAAAAGCAGATGAAATGATGTGCAACAAACTGAAAACATACCTATAACACTAATTTATGCAGAATGTTGCACCAAATTCTGTTGATGGCCACACGTTACGGAGACACCTCATCAATAAATACAAGTTCCAAAAGGAGGAAGCAGTTTTTGTGTTCATACACTGTCCAATTCTGCCTCCCATTCAGCAGCACGTTGATCTCCTTCCTTCCAAATCCTTGTTGATTTAATTTGTGCATGGTTGGCTGACAATGTCAGGTTAGTGAAGCACAGCCAAAAAAAAAAAAAGAAAAAAGAGAGAAAAAGCTCTACTAAATTACACAAGCGGGCTTAATGCTCACTTTTAGCCTCGCGGTGGATGCAATATGACAGCACACAAACAAGTTCTAAAATAAAAAAAAAAAAAAGGCTTTGGGTAAACCAGCAGCATCAGCATCACTACAAACAGGATGTGAAGTTTCTAGAACACTGTGTGTAGAGGCAGGATGGAGCGCTTCAGGTCCTGAACCTCCTGTTTCTTGACAGAATACAGAAACGGCTCCGGTGTGATCTAAACCTGTTAGATTGTGTCATCAGTCTGCAACAGCAGGAAAATCTCACACTGTACTTAATTCACTCTGCAGACACAAAGCTCTGTGGTGGGAGGGACGTCTGACTGCAGTTTGTGTGGCTTATAACAGCTATTATAGCATTACATCTTAAAGTATTGTGTGTTCAACAAGCGATGCAGAGTCATTAGTAGCTGCTTTCAGTGTTCAGTATGCTTAATGAGAGGGCACGGCCAATGCTGTCGGAGTGATTAGTAACTGAGGAGGCTGAAGGCCAAGGCTGATTGCTCTGTGTGTGTGTGTGTGTGTGTGTGTGTGTGTGTGTGTGTGTGTGTGTGTAAGGCACGGGTTTTCACATCTACATATTTGGAGCATAAAAGGGGCAAATCCAACAAAGCAACAAATTTAGCTATAAAACCTAGATCTCACTAATAGGGGAAAATCTACTGAGCATCACTTCTCCTTTCTGTTTGTGAAAAGAAATGTTAAAAAGCCAAACACAACAAGTTCACATATCCAGACATCAGTACTGAAAAAGCACGCTCTCATAGCTTTGTTATTTTATGAGACATTGTGGGGCTAAATAGAGCCTAAAAATTCATTTCATGGCCTGGTTGAAAGGAAGCTAATCCCCCCCCCCCCCCCCCCCCCCCCCCCCCCCCCCCCCCCCCATTTCATTTATTGCTCTGGGGCAGGGTTTTAATTTTCTGGGTAATGACTGTGCATGGTTTTGTTTTTCCTTTTTGCTGTCATGCTATGCATGACATATGCCGAATATACTGTATATGTGGTATCATATGTGGAAAGTGTGCAAGTCTGGAAATTGGAGAGGAGAAAACTGACAGATAATACAGTGGGATTCCCTCGCTTCTGCTCCTCTGCTCAGCACTGCAGCAGCCACTGCAGCCTGCTCTTATCAAGCACAACACATAAAAACTGAATCACTGATGACAAGGTGAGGGGAAAAAAAAAAAGAGGAAAAAAATGCCTCATCTGAGCATTTCCTCCTGCAGCATAACCTGTTAAAAAAAGACTACCTGAACATCTTTTTAAATCTGAGAAAGTGTAGAGTGCAATGCTATGCATTAACTGGTGACAACACGGTTTTTTTTTTATAACCATCTTATGTTAATAACCTTTATGGTGAAAAAGAGCCATGCAACTCTTTCAGTACCTTTTAGTGGTGCTGATGATACACTGTAGTCGGATTAGGGGATTAAAGGAGTACTTGGTGATAAGCAAACAAATGATAAACCACTAAGACACTGACACACATTCCAACTGTCATTCAGTGAAAAATGAAACAGAGGACAGATGACAGACATAATCTTTCTGTTTATAAGGTGCAAAGACACTATTAAGGACCTTGACATGTCATAAAAACCCTTTAATAAAGCCTCAAATGGAAAGGGTACAATCAGGATTTAGTCCTTGATAACTGCTGCACTGTTTTTTTTTTTAATGTAAATATATGTATAAATCTCTTAAATCTCCTCTGCTTCAGTCGGCAATAAGATTGAACACACCTATTCCTTTTTCATTATTAATTTAATAACCTTCCTGTGACACACATCTTTTTAGACGGGCTCATGTGTTTTTTTTTTAAGGGTCTGTATAGGATTAGGAAAACTGGCAAGAAGGATGGTGTTAGATTGGAAGATATTTGAATGTCAGGAATATTCAAGATCATCTTGCACAATCTGTATTAAAAAGGTCGTGTTATAACCTAGATTTCCTGCAAACTCATACCCATTCCCGGTCTGTCTAAGAGATGCCACTGACTTGTGTCCTCAGCACCACTCACCAATTTCTAAATTCCTCTGAATATGCAAACTCTCCTGAATGATTCGACTCTGTGCTTAGGATGTTGAAGTTTTCCAACCCAGAGCCGGACAAACCGGTCTAGAAAACATATGAATGCTTTTAGTTACAGCTCTCTATTGGAAATTAATGCTGACAATCTGTTTTCTACATTCTGTCACTTTTTCTGATCGGTCTTTTCTTATTTTCATCTGCAATTCTTTCCCTTCAACTGTTTTTCATCTTCACCCCTGCCCATTAATTCCTCATTTTCTCCAACGTTCCTCACCCCCTCCATCATTTCCTTTCCCCCAGTCTCTTCGTTTTTCATGGAAAAGAGTCCTGGCTCTCGTCGTGAAATGTTATGCTCACTGCAGCTCAGCAGAGCACCCTGCTGAGGTGGGTCCGTTTATTTTTCAGGCTCACTTCTTCTCTCTTTAAAAAGCTCAATGCTTCTCTCCTTCCCTCACTGGCTCGCTCAGATCCTTTCCCTTACCAGAAGCTGGAAGGTAAACCACCTTTTTCTTCCTCCAGTCAAAATTCCTACTCCCACTGACGGAAGAAAAAGCTGCTGCTTCCGCACAGCAACTTGAATGCTTAAGCTTTGTCGGCACTTTTTTTTTTTTTTAAACGTGGCTACTCCCTAAACTGAGAATGTACTTCTCTCATCCTCGATCAAAATAAAAGTACACAAGAAAAGCAGAGACCTGACAGAGTAAACTAAAGACTAATTATTGTATTTAGTCATTAATATTCTCATCCTTAAAGTCTTCTTCCATCATTTTGGGCCTTTAATGAGAATATAAGTATACATCTTTTTTGCAGATGCCGGACATACACTTCTGCGTTTCCTCTTTTGAAAATGATGAACACTGGTCTACAAATATCTGCAATAAACAAACTAATCCCTCAATGCTCACATACTTTTATACCTCACAAGAAATATAATTTCAAAATGGGAAGAGAAAAAGATTAGTGAATTTATAGACAAATACAAAAGGAAGTTACTGAAGAAAAAACGGTTTTCTGCCATGTTGACAAAAGTTGTTGGTTGTCAGCAAATATATGTATAATTGTGAGTTAGTGCCTGCACATAAAATGAAACAAAAAGAAGTGTGTTGCTATATCTTGACAGAAGAAATTCCATTTTCAGTGTTTACATGGTCATCAGGACGTTTAGGCAGCTCTAGATTTAATGTTATTACTTATAGGCAGCTGTGTACGTTCACACATCTAAAAAGAAGCTGCTGTTATGCAACGTTTGCTTCAAAGCAAGAAGTTCTGTGTCCTTCCACAAGATATTTGTAAGCTCCAATATTAAAGATGATAAATTGAGCTGGAAAAACAAAAAAACAAACAAACAAACAAAAATGAGGGGGATTGTTGTATATCTTGTCCTGATATACTCAGCGTAGTCAGAGCTGAAAAGTTTAATAAATGCAAATATTGCTGTTTAAATTTAGCAGGCGGTTCAGCAATCATTACCCTTGTGAGTTTGCCAAATCCTTTAATGTTTTATCTGGAAATCTAATTGGAGAAAAATAAATTTTAAAAAAACATCAGGGACAAACTGTCCAGGAACTAAAAGCCCCCTTAGTCTAGTTCAACAATCAGCTCTTTGTCCTTCCACTTGGCTCAAACATCTTTTTTCCATTTCTATTTACTCATTTATTCAGGACTAATTCTTTGTTTGGGCTACAATCGGTCTTCATATGTTTCTGTCCTGTTGTTTTCTGTCAAGTTTTAAATTCTGTTATGCTCTTTCCACTGTGTCCTTCTGGGGAGAGAAATGTATTTTCCTGCAGCCAGTGGAGGCGCACCAACCTATTCATGGGAAGGTTTTATGTGTGGCAGGAAGGAGGCGCTTGGAGTAGGAAAACAGAGGGAAACAGGGTAAAGATTCTGAATGCCGTAGAAACAATCCCATCAGGTAACAGAAAGCATCTTTAAATCAGTCTCATGCGTAAACACACAATCATATGTCAAGCTCTCTGGCGAGCAAACAAACCAATGCACAAAAACTAAGTAGCAATAAGTGAAAACTCCCAATGATGGTCGACACCCTTCTTCACTGTCATGAAAAAAATGGTTTGTACCACACTGTGACACAAAACCCACTGACAAATACCATCTATGCCATGAAAAACCACTAATAAGGCTGTGACGATATGCTTTCGTCCCAATTCGATTCCGATTTTTTTGGTGCCGATTCAATAGAGAGAACCCACGCATACACGGGGAGAACATGCAAACTCCACACAGAAAGGCCACCGTTCAAACCTCGCCCCAGCCAAGGATCAAACCAACGACCTTCTTGCTGTGATGCCACAGTGCTAAATACCATTGCACCGTGAGGCTCGTAGAAAGATCAATAAAAACAAAACAAAAAAAAATTATAATGGAAAATTTTTATTTGAGGAAAAATTTATTTTTTTTAAACATAAAACAATTATTTTAAAATTATGATGCAAAAATCCTGATATTCATTTCTTTTTTATTCAATCTCCCACCCCTAGTCTTTAAGGCTAAGTAAATAAATAAATAAACAACAGGCCATAATCCCCCCCCCCCGTCAGCCAGATAATAGCCTAAAGTGATTAAGTGATCATACTAAACAGAAAACGCCAATAAAGGGCAGAAATTTCATACAATAACATCTTTATCAAAATAAGGCTCAGTTACCTAGATTAGGTTGCAACAAGATCTGAAAAAACACAAACACGAAACAAGACAGTGAACCAGTCTGACCAGAAATGAGCTGTTTCAACAGAGCTGACCTGTCAGGGAACAGAAACTAGCTTGGTAGCCATTTTGGTATCAATAGAAAACTTTAAAGAAAAAAAAAAAAAAAAAGAGGAAGAAAAGAAGAAATGGTTAGCAACAACATTGAGTATGAGTAACTGGATGTTGCTAGTTATTTAGCATCTTAACTGTCACCAAGTTAATGCTGCCAGCTCAGTACGTAATTCATCTCAGCTGGGACTTTAACTGGGATACTGATATATTCTATCCTTCTCAATGGTCAAAACCCTGAGGAAAAAAACAACCAACCATTGTAGAGTACTGCACACATTCTACTCAACGTTAAAACTGTATTTGCAAATGTATCTACAAAAGAATAACAGGGAAATTTAAGGGCATCTAGCTGGAAGCTAGGATGGGAGTGTCATCTCATCAGGAATACCTGATGCTTAGGAAGGTCTGGATTTCACTGTCACTGTCACTGGCTGGTTTTTTTTCCCCTCCTGAAACAGTTCAATCTGGTGCAATTTATCTCAAATAAATTAATCATGACACTTCCAAAAAATATTCAGATGTGCTTATTGTATGAAGACATGTAGTGGATGTTATTTTGAAACTAATGATGTTTGTTTATATAAAACTTTTTTTTACTTCTTTTTTTTTTTTTTTTCCTAACACGCAGGCACAGATTTATTTGAAATGGTAGTGGTTCCCAACTTGTGGTCCCCAATAGAGCACAGTGGGTCTCCAGAGCTTTGACCATTCAGAACCAGTGTGGTCAAAAAAGCAAAAAAACAAATTAGGACCGTGTCCACACAGAGACAAGTTTAAGTGTGTTTTGTTCAAGATTCTTTTTGGGCCATTTTGTTCACATTGAACTGGTGTCTTAAACTGGACACCTAAACTTTTTAATCCAGATCCCAAAATGAATAAAAGGGGATCATCACATGTGCTATACAATAGGCTGGGAACCACTGTTATATTTAGTATTTAACTTTGGGTTCTTGAATTTTGATACCTCACACATTTGCCTTTGTCTGCACACTTGGCCTTGTCTCCATAAAAATCAAACAAAAAAAAAGCCTCAAAGACTCTCAAAACTGACACCAGACTGCTTTTCTATTCTTCTATCACTATCTTACCTCTTCTTAACCTTCATTACTGCATTAACAAACACAAAATTGGTGAGTAAAATCACTTAAAACGGTTGACCATCTAATATCAGCCTTGTACATAGCAAGGGCACAGCAGAGCACGAATCCACACCTTGTTTGTCTACGGCTTATATTAATACACCGGTACCCAACGAGATAACATGGGCATTTCCTATTATGAGCTTGCTTGGGCAAAAGGAAGAGGGAGGTACATTTTAATTGCAAGCAGGACACACTGTCTTTGTGTATATATATGTAAGACGTTATGTCAAACTGTGTTCAGACATTTTTATAAACTAAAACAAGAAAAAATAAGAAAGGCACCAGGAGGAAGGTTAAAGAGACATGACAAGAAAGAAAGAGGAACAGAAAGCAGACAAACTGTGAGGCATGGTGAGAGAAGGTCAGAGAGGAAGAGGAGGATTGCAAGGCAAGATAAGATGAAGAAAAAGAGCAGGTGGAGGTAGGAAAAAAAGGCTATACTGCAGAGAAGAAGAACTAAACTGTGTATTAGGGTCAAAGAGGCAAAGAGTACAGCAGGGGGACGTTAGAGAGAGAAAGTGTAAAATGGTGTTAGATAGCCTGAGGTCCTGGATGATAGATGACAACCAATCCACTGAGCTGTCCATCAGTCATCTCACAGCACAAGAAAGAAGAAAACAATCCCCTTGAAGCACAGCAAAGTGTGTGCCTTGTTGCTATGATCTATTCATACAAAAACATACAAATGCAAATAAGAAAAACACATAATGAAATGTTACACATTTACACAGACACATCAGAGTATCTCCAAGTACCGATACTTAAACTCATAACTCCAATATTAAAACCCCTAACCAGCTCCAGAAAACCACACATGCATTACTTCCTTCTGAGGACATTATGTTGAACTCCTGAACATCATCACTTGAACATCAACCCAATGAAAACCTTCCAGAAATGTAGAAGGGACACATAAAGGTTGAAGGCCATGTTCTGACCACCTGCAGGTGCTCCTTGTCGCTGCACATTGACGCCCAATGGAAATTGGGGGTACACCTCCTGCTTCTACACATAAAACTGTCATGTCACTGTAAAAACATATCAATCAAAAATACAACTTAAAACTTTACTTCTCTTTTTAAAGGTAAGGTGCCCTTTTTCTTTAACATATTAAGAGTTAGCCATTAACTCATGCACATGACCCAAGTTGAAAACTACATGGCCAACCCACTGTTGATCCCTGAAGGAAAGGGGGCGAACAGATGAGTCAGGCTAAGAGGAGAAGCTGGAATTGGCCTAAATATGATTCTATGAAGCAGATGGTTTGGTTCCCAGTACTATGAATACTACCCACTTACTAAATCCAAAGTACTACTACTAAGCATGTAACACTTACAATGATTGAAATGTTAAAAAACAGTAGCAGAATTAAAATGATAGAAAACTGGTCCATCTTAGCAGGCCCCACAGCAATGTGGACACAGACATATCCTGCATGGTAGTTGTTAAAACTATTTTTGCAAGTTTAATACCTGCAATACATTCATTTGTGATGCGTGCCTGTCAGTACAACCCAGAAGTAGTGGCAATCATTAACTCATTAACTAAATCTTCAATAATCTTGCAAGGAACATTTTCAAGATTCGGTCCACCTTGGAGCCAAGCGCAGCAGGAGGAAAAAAATGATTTAACAAAAAGATAGATAGTAGTCTCAGAAAGGCAAAACATGAGTGTGCTGCTTGGAATACAGATAACGATTGGTATGTGCAGAAGTTGAGTGCATGTATGCGTGTATGTGTGTGTGTGTGAGCACGTGTGCTTGCAGTCTCCCTGCAGTGCTTCACCCAGCAGAGAGTAAGATGAGGATTCTCCCCCTGGGCAACATGATAACACCCCACTCCTGCAGTGTGCAACTGTGTGTGTACGCCTGCAGCATCAGCAGCATTTTACACCAAGGTGAAGGGACAGTCCACACACATTCTGTCCACTCACCCATGTCCACTGTCCATCACCTCCTGCAACCTCACCCCACTCCACTCTCAGCTTGCTGTTAAAGATTAAGTCATTGGTTTGGAGCCTTTTTACATGGGGGACTTGCAGAGCATGTTTCAGCCACTTATATTTGCTAAAGATCATGGTGTAAATCAATAGAACTGCACTTCCCATACACATCTGGGCCCATATTATTACAATGTTGCTTGTCCTTGGATTTTTCCATTAGATTTAAAAAACAGGAAGTAACAGTAACAGAAGATAGTTGGTATCTAATTAAGCATTCAAGTGAAAAACGATAACTCAAACGTGAAATTAAAAATGCAAAACTGAACTTGTTGGAAACCGATGTTTCTGCATCAGAGTTATTTTTTCATTCAATGTTTTTCCTTTGAACATCAGCCAAAGTCAGATTTACCGGTACTGCGAAAGAAATCTCAAAAGGAAACCTCAAAATCTGATAAAACCGAGACTCCCTGCAAAGCTGAAAGTCAAGTGACGATAACGTGGCGGGCCGTCATGAAGTCTCTCTCTAAGCATCCGAGTTTAACAAGATCATTCTCAAGGCTAACTTGCTTCATGGTGCTCTTATAGGACAACAAAAGTGCATCACACCACCATCCTGACAAGGCATAGTTTGCAAGGTTGTCATGGAGACAGATTTGTCGTGACACAAACTTTTGAGTTAAGAAAACAAACAGATGGTTTGTGTGCAGTAAGACAGAAACCAGAGTAGAGTTGAGTTTCTTCTTTACATTCACAGCAATAAAAGTTTAACAGAATTCAAGTTATTTCACCTTCCTGAACTTCCCCTTGACATGGACTCTGCCAACAGGGGGGAGAATATATAACTACTTCTGTTCCCCACAACTCTAGTGGGGTATTTGATGTTCCCTCAGAGCTTCCATGCTGGTAATCTCAATTAACTGTACCCCTGCTGTTTACTTGCTCTCTGTAGCAAGTAAGGTCAGTTTCCACACTGTAGAGAAGTGCATTAGTCACTAGCAAGTTAAAAGTCTCCATTATGCAAGAAGAAAATGCCAAGGGCCACTCTGAGGTAACTATGTTTGTTTCCTGCATGTATTAATAGGTAAATAATGTGCACTCAAACAGAAAATGATAGCAAATCAAGTGTTTAACACTGGCTAATGACCTCTAGATTGTGTATGCATGTTCATACACTGAAGAAGTTTGTATCAGTGCATTAGTAAGAAAAAAATCAAGGTTGCTACTGTTATATATGTCTATTTGCTGTTTTACTTGTTTCTCATTAATTTGTGTGGTTAAAATGTTTTATTCGAGGGCATGATCAGGCAGGATTCCAGCGACCGCCCATCAGGACAAACAAGTTTGATTTAATCAATGACAGACAAGCTGTTTGCAAAAGCACACACACATATGCGTGAGATTCCCAAGCTCAATATCCTTGCATAATGAGCTCAGCCGCTTCTTGTCTAAGGCATCTGGTTTTCAGGTGGAACATGATCTGTATGAGCATGCTTTCACTTTTGAAGCAGAAATTTCAGGCTATGTTATCTAATGCTTTTAATAAAAAAAAAAAATTAAAAAAAAAAAACCAGCCTGACAGCTTACTAGACATAAGATTTAGCCTGCCTGACCACATTTCTGGCAAGAAGAGATTTATTATGGCTCAAATATTTTAATTAGTCAAATCATTAAAGCTTGATACGTACGCAGCAAGAAGCGACAACTTTGCTTTGTTCTCCAGACTGCAAGAAGAAGAAAAAAAAGTTTGTTTTTGTCCAGTCAATTTATAGCAGGCGGTGTTTGTGTTTTTATGTGCATTTAATGAACAACTGAGCCAGCTATTTCATATTTAAGAAGCAACTTCATTTGTGGCAGGGCAGGATTGTGCATGCGGCGGTTTGTTGCATACATTTTCACACTTCTCACCTCTTCAAATTAGATATTAAAACTATCCGTTTAACCTTGCATCAGCAAAAATGCAGATGCGACAACTGTCTGCTTCGTGCTTCTCCACGGTAACCAAGACCACCTCAAATGTCCGACTAACCACACAATACTTCTCGGAGCCCCATAAGAAGGAAGTTCTGCTGGGCTGAACAGGCCTCAAGATACCTCCAACCGCATCTGCTAGAACAAAATAATACCATTTTGCTTTGGTGTCCTCCTGAACGAGTAAAAGGTTCTCGCTGAGTATTTATCAGCCTTCAGTCTGCTTCTCTGCTTTGAATAAGTGATGTGACAGAAAGCAAGTTTAAAATAAAAACATCAGCTGTCTTTTTCTTTTCTTACTCATTGTTAGAATTTGCATTTATAAGCAAAATGAGGCTTGAAAGGTTTTAAAGATCCTTTGACGTTTCTGTACTTTAGTTCCTTCTGAAGGAAAGACTATTTGGATGCTCTAACAATCACAATCAACTGAATGATTAAAACAAATGCATACAACATGTCCTTCACGCTGTGGAGAAAAAAAAAAAAAGCCAGATAAGAGGACCAGAGATAGCTCGACTCATTCACTGTGGATCAATATCATCTTTTTCTATTATTGGAATTGGTTTCTAATTTGTTATTCTCCTCATTTTGCTAATAGCTTCTCTCTTCTTTGGTCTCTTTGATGCTGTCTAATTGAATCAGCTTCTGTCTCATATCTCATTCTGAACTTTCTGCAAACAGAGCACAAAGACCTTTCAACAGCCGCCTCTGCTTTGGCTAGAGCGCACGGTTAATGATTGTTTACCCACTTCCAGTAAGTTCTCATTTTTCCAGAAATTACAGACTTTTTCTCAGAATTACAGAATAAAACAGAAGATAAATTACCATCACTGCACGTGAAGCTGGGTTTAAAAAAAACATACTGGTGAAGCATTCTATTAAAAGGGCTTTACTTGTACACATCCTTTTTTGTGTGCAATGGGAACTTTATACGAACTCTTTACCAAGACTGCTTTTGGGGAACTGGATCTTCCCCAGAACTTTGTTTAGCTCCTGATTAGGAATCTATGATAGAACCTAATTTCTTTAAAGTTTTGTGACTCGTGTAATACTACAAAAAAGTCAAAGAGGCAGAAAACACTAGTCTGCCTGTGGCATCAGGTTTGCAGTTTTGTCGTTGCCATGGATGGATGGATGGATGGATGGATGGATTAGTTCAATTAAAGCAGTGAGGGTCTTTTGCATTGTGGTGGGGTCTTAAAGACACAGGACTTAAAACGGTGAATTAAGACAGAAGGTGATGAGAGATGCAGCAGAAAAGTGAAGCATGAGAGGAAAAAGTATGCATGTTAAAACATTAATATATGTAAAACAATTCTTGTTCATAGACCCTCAAAGTAAAACAATGAATTATTTAAATAATCACAACAGAGGCTCTTTAAATCCAGTCCCATCAGCTCAGAAACCCCAGTATATTTACTACTGGGAATGCAAAGTTGACAGAATATACACTCTGCAAACAGGGGTTGCTTGATGAACTGTAATCCTGCAGCGGCATTTCTACACAACAGTTTGCTGCCTGCTAACGGATCACAGACAACAGTGGGTTCCCACTGAGACGAGCTGGAAAACGCAAAGTTATGTTTTGCCATCTATTAAATAACTTACATACAAGACTAATTAGATTGTTTCCATTACGTATTGCAGCAAGATGAGAGAAAATCCATCAAAAACATGTAAATTCAATCATTGTGTTTGTTCTAAAACCTTGTTCTCCACAACACAGCAGGAAAATCTTCTAATGGGGAAATAATTACATTTAGCTCTTCCATTTTGCTCTGTTCCAGATCAATAATGAAAGAAATACTCTTGGGAAAAACAGCACCTAAAAGTTCATTTTTCCATTTTCATAATTTAATTAAAAAGCACTGCAATGAACTGGTGACGTGTTCAGGATGTAACCTGCCTCATGCCTGCTAATTGTTGGGATAAACTCCAGACCACCGCAATGCTGAACTGGACTAAGCGGTATAGAAAAAGAAAGAATGAATGCATCCAAATCCAAAGCAATCTTGCCATTTAACCAACACTTATTGGTAGTCGCAGCACACACCTCCTTCCTTGGTTTAAACCCTTGAGGTGTCTGCATGGCAAACAGACCGGGGTGTCAAACAGCAATCTCTCTGGGTAATCTTAAAAACTTGGGTATGTACACCCAGCACTCCACCGTTTGCCTTCCAATGACGGGGACGGTGCTTCTTGCTTGTTGAAGCCTAAGTGAGTGTGAAATGTGTGTAGTCCGCTTAACGGCATCTTGACAGCCTGTGATGGAGCTCAGCATGCATAGCAGTCAGACAGAGAGCGATTCTGCTTCATCCTTCAAGAAGCGGGACGTTCAGGTCCAGCATGGGAGCAGAACTGAGCTCTCAGACACATTATGAGTGTGTAACCACAAGCAGCTGTTCGAACTAACACCACCGGAAAAGAACACACTGGTTTCGTGCATGCAAACGAATTTCTACAAAGTCCTTTTTCTGACTTGAAGGTTCACAGTTTGGCAAAGATTTGTGACATTTACTTCAATCAACTAAAAACTTTTAGCACACAGATAAATCTGAGTTCACCTGGTTGAAATATCCGCTTTAATAAACCTGTGACTAGACTGTGAGAAGAAATCTTTTGGTGACCCTTTGACACTTATTTACATCTCAGCCGGTTCCAGCTGACAAGCTAACACTGATTCACATATTGCAGTGTGTCCTTCATTCCTGTAATGTCCCAGCTTAGCGGAGACTCCTGTCCCTTTCGCTCCTCACTCATCTCCTTTCTTCCCCACAACAGCTGCACAGAGCCAGCCTCCTCTCCATCCAAATTCCAGCATTAGCAGCACACTATGAATACCCTGAAGTTAAAACTGTCACAAAGCCATTTGCCATTCGCTCCCATTCAGTTGCTCACAGAGTGGCAGGGATTTAGTCGCACAAGCACCCGCTCTTTTTTTTTTTTTTTTTTTTTTTTTTTGGTTAACCCTCCTGACATGTGGGTGTTAATAACTGCAAAAGCCTGGAGCTAGTTTCTTAAGACGTACACATGATAACAAAATCAATCAAGGTTAAGATTTTGTTTAGATGGCTTGAATCCTTTGGCTTCAATGTTGACTGAAATGGGGAAGTAGAAGTCATTTTAGGCATGTTTACTTAAACTGTCTCCTTTTTTTTATTAAACAGAAATGGGCATTCATTTACCATGTTTTTATCAAAAGATGCTGCCATGAGGGAACAAATCATTAATGTTTAGCATGTAGCACAAGGAAGTGCTGTGCCTGCAAAGGGAAGCTAAAACAAAGTGCAAATTGTGTTTGCTGAAGTGAATATCAAGTTGTTTGACAGCCAGCCTGCTGCAGGGTATCTGCCAGCATATTCAACAACCTAGCACATCAACACAGACTGCAGGGAGGGAGCAGGAGGAGGGTGTGTATGTGTATGTGTGTGTGTGAGGGGGTGCTCTATGGCTCTTTATGCCCTATGTGCCTATGTGTGAGAAGGGGAACATGGGAGCAGGGAACCAGTAGTGTGAGAAAAGGGTGTTTATTTGGCAGGTGAACAGATTTTCGTTTGTTCCTTTTAAGTTGCAGAACTGTGTGTGTGTGTGTGTGTGTGTGTGTGTGTGCCCCTGCTTCATCAGCTTCACACAACATGCATGTTTGGTGGCACACATGCATCAAGGCTTTTAGTAAAGAGGGAGGAAAAGAGGGGCCACTCATGTCAGCACCAATGAAGAAGGATGTTTATAAAAGCCAAAGGATGTCAAGACGGTTTAGAAGCAGCCAAAGGCATGACTATCTGCACATAACATGGTTATGATGTGTGTGTGTGTGTGTGTGTGGCTGTGGCTGTGACAAAATATACAAAGGGGGGAAGTTGATTTTCATTAAAAATAAAAACAAGTATAAGCTTTTCCTATAAATATCTGAAAGTCTCCCATACATGTTCTGGTAGCTGTAAAACAAGCCAAAAACAAGCCAGACTTTACTGATATAACAGGAAAAATTAGGTATGAGGAAAGCTTAAGGTTTGTTTTTATCTTGTCTAATAAATAACTCATCGTTTTATGCCAGATTCTGTCCTCTTTAGTTTTCCTGTAACCTCAATTATTGAGTTGTTGTTTTTTTTAAGATATTTAATTTTTTGTAGTTATCTGTGGTATTATATCAGGGAGTTTAAGCCAAATACATTTTTTAAAAGTATAATATCAGTAATATTCAATGACTGCGATACAGACAGTCTGGCAGTGTTTATTATAATCAGGAAACAACAAAGTCCTTACGCAGGGCAACAAGTATCCGTCTATGCTTGTGTCACTTCTCCAAATTTGCTTTCACTGCGACCACCGAGGCTGCCGCAGTCACAACTCAAGTGCCCCTTTTTCAGTCCGAGAAGTTTTCCCTCCACACACACACACACCCCAACACACACGCACACTCACATGCCAACAGCACTCCCGCACCAAGCTGACTGACAAAAACAAAACAACTTTTTACACACGTAGGTAAAGAAGAAGAAACGAGCGCTTACCAAGGACTGAGCGGCTGCCCAAACATCAGCATTCAGCGGCTGTTGGAGAGAAAAAAGTGCGCGTGCTTGTTCGCTCGAGCCTTCCGCCGCTACGTGAAAGAGAGGAGGGAGATGTGATGTGTGAGGAGGGCAAGGGAGGAGATGCGAGTCTCTTCGCAGCCTGCGCGCATATCAGGACGGGAGAGACGCGGAGCTTCGCAGCTCACGGTTCTCCGCTGTGTGGCTGCTCTGTGCCAGACTGAAGCCTGCCCGCGCGCCGGTGGGAGGAGGAGAGCCGGAGCGCAGCCGCGCAAAGCCTCATGGGAAATGTAGTGAACGTGTTTCATGTCCAGATTATGTGAGACTTGGGGCGTTATTTCAGTCAAATGATCTGCAGGTTATCTTTGTATTAGTCCGAAATGTGTAAAAATCTTAAGCCACTACTCATTTGTTTCTATTTTTATACAAAATAGTCAGACTTCTTTAGATAACCTATTTTTTGTCTTCTATTGCTATTGCTGGAGTAATACTCCAAGAGTTCCAGCTCCAGGAGTTTTTCCATGGACAATAGCTGCTTATTCATTCAGTTTCAAACTTTACATCTGGCTATTTTCAGAAGAATGCTTTATTTAAGCTTAACGTTGTCATATCATTCAATTATAAAAGTCCCTTACTGAAATTAAAAACCAGTGATAAATCACTTGAATCTTTAAGCACTTTATTATTAGCAGCCTGAAGCAAAGACACATTATTTGGTTCAGTTCTCAAGTTAAAAATTATTTAAATTAACTGAAAACTTTCCATATATCAGCTAAGTGTGTTGCGTCTCCTAAAATCAAATTGAGGATACTGTACAAGTGGAGGACAAAATAAGAAGAGGAAGCCATAAAAGCTATATACAGCAAACAAGCAGTTTTAGAAAGTGATGTCAAGATAATAAAAAAAAAAAAAAAATCTAAAACAGACTTGAGAGGTGCATCTGGACCTTCAGTTGATAGATGTAGAGGCATAATCAGAAAAGGTTTTTATGGAAAGGAGGTCATAAGTCATTATTAAGGATCATTAAGGGAACAGGGAGAAATGTTAAATTGCACAAAAAGCACATTAAGTACTCATCTTTTAGACTCATCTAATGGAACAAAAAGCAACTAAATTGGCTTTAAGAAGTCTGGAGAACTATTTATGAAGACAACTTAAAATATTTCAATGAAGCTTGAATAAAATGGTTCAAGTGGTGTTAAAAATAGTTTTGGCCATAGAAAATATTGAATTTCAAGCTAGTTAGAATTACACAAATTTTATTCTCGTTCATTTTGCATTATTTACTCAATTCCCATTAATGTTTGTATGTGTTTCAATAAATCACAAACCTTATTTCCTGACAGAATATATGGAAATGAGCTATGATTCAGACTGTGCTGCACAATAATACAAACACATTGTATTTTACATGCAGGGACTTTCTGTTCACAGTGATATGTAAGAATGTTTGCATTTTATTTACATTTAAGACAAATCCAGTGCATGTCACTGTGTTAATATACATACCAGAACACCCAACATTTGTTTTCATTTTAGTTAATTTTCACAAGGCCTGCAGCATGGACACAAACTTGCAAACATTTTACTTTCAAAGACAGCAAAGCTCAAGCTTTCCTCCCACTGAATAGTGAATAATGCACCTTCTGTTGTTGAAAAGACTCCCACAAAGAAAGGGTTTACTAAAGAGTCCAATTTGGTCTATTTTATCCAAAATAAGGAGATTTATGAGCTTTTTAAAAACCTGCACTGCGGGTTTTGGCTTTGCTTGTTTAGGTCTGAGTTGCTGCAGGTCAGTTGTTTTCTGAGGTGATATAATACCCTTCAAAAGCTTTCTCAAAAAGGGCCCAGTCTGCTATGATCTTTAGTTGAATGGTCAAACATGGCTGAACACGAGACACTTTTCCTTCTTTGTTCAATGTTTAGGGCTCAGCAGGCCTTGTGGAAATGTTTCCTGCACGGTACAGGGAAAGAAAAATCCTGGATTACAAACTATGCATCTCAGGCTATTCAGGAAGAGGGTTATTCATTTTAGTGTGAGCTTTGGTCTATCTTGATTTTTGAACATGGTATACGCATATAAAACCCATGATTTGAAAACAAAGAAGATGTGAAAAATCGAAAAATGGGGTCTTGAATTTTCTAAAAGCTCTTCTGTGTGTTTTTGTTCATGACAGAGTCGTGTAGGGTTTTTTGCAAGTTTCATAATAGTAGCTTTACAAGAACATATTGCCAGAGAGGGAGTGGATAGGAAATGTTTTTGTTTGTTATTCATTTATGAGTTTCATGATTTATGAGCTTTATGCTAATTTATTTTTAAGCAGTTGTTGAGAAGAATAATAAAGACTAAACTGAATACACTCGTGTGAATCTTCTGAAAGCACCATCTTATTTGTTCCAGTGTTGTCAGTCCAAAACTATGATTTTGTGAAGTGACACATGTGGGAGCGCCCTTATGATTCATAAGACTTCCAGAGGAGAAAACTATGACAGCAAAATAGAAGTGCTGCAACATGGCAAGTAGTCTCCAGAGGTTATACCGTTTCTCCCGAGGTGAATTTCCCTGTATAGCTATGTGAAACCCCTGTGGGGATCAGTCACTTGTGTTTTCCAATGCATTTTCCTGAGTGACTTTCCATATTTAAAGCTGATAACATCACGGCCTCCAGTCTAGACAGTTTAGAATAATGGTGTGAATAGCTGTGAAAAACAACTCCATTTTACAGTAGACTTACAGCTGTACGCCCTGACAAAGGAGCTCCACTGGTAGAGCCACATAGAGCTAAAGGACATGACTTACTTGTCAGAACCATTGCTTCCATTAAACAGCATTTTATAACATGTCATTGTGCCTAGGCAGAGACCTTGATGGATGAAATCCCGCACCAAGACAATTACTTGTTTTCCTTTCAGGTCAAACATCCCCTTGAGCATTCATTGTTTCCGAGCAACACACACACCCCATGCACACACACACACACACACACACACACACACACACACACACACACACACACACACACACACACACACACACACACATACACACACTTTGCTGTCACCGTACATAGAGTTTCCTATAGCTGCTTGCAGTGTTTGTGTATCTGGTGCATGTGGGGTGTGTAGAGGAAATGCTTTTGCCTTTCAGAAGCCTCATGTCTAAATTTAGACCCCCGCAGTCCAACTGTCACAGGCTGGGCCTGACCGTC
This sequence comes from Telmatherina bonti, assembly GCF_933228915.1. Taxonomy (NCBI): domain Eukaryota; kingdom Metazoa; phylum Chordata; class Actinopteri; order Atheriniformes; family Telmatherinidae; genus Telmatherina; species Telmatherina bonti. Next base: position 19,770,508 of record NC_136617.1, on the reverse strand, counting down.
AGATGTTCGGGAAAGACTGGAGGCGCTAAAGTCAGGTTTAATCGTATAAACTAGGGTGTGTTGATCTGAGAATAACACATCTGCTTTTTTTGCACACCCTGAGAAAAACAGTGCTCTAAAAATATTCCGCTGTAAGCAGACGTCAAGCGAATGCAAATGTTGGGGTAAGATTCAACAGAGAATGAGTCGATGAAAAGATCATGGTGCAATGTTTTCTTCTTTTCAGTCATTTGTCAAACATCTGACTGCTGCAAAGTCAGAATGAATTAAAAAAGAAATGCTGAAGTCACATTTAACGCAGGTTTGGATTGAAAAAACAAATCTAAACAAATATTTAACCACATTTCTATTTGAAAATTCTTTCTACTTAAACGTCTAATAAAGTTGTTTTGATTTGATGCTGTAAAATTCCTTCAGTGAACAGACATATTTCATGTAATGAGTGCTAACATAGTCAAAATGTAAATGCATGTTATTTCCCTTTTTATACTCTGACAGAACTTCTGACTTGTTTTTTGTCAAGCTGGGGAATGTTCCTCATCCACCTTGTCTATGTGATTATGAAATGTGCTTATCTGATTGTCTATTTAGAGAGCATCATTTCCTATATTGACCGAGTCCCTGACAGACAACCCCCCCCACATCTTTCAATATCCCACCTTAGTCTTCTAATGTAATTCCACTCTGGGACATAGCGACGATTATAGGAAAATGCCACAGTTGGTTTCCCTCTGAGTTTGCTTTAATGTGCTTTGTCATGTCTTTGTGGACAAGATGCAGCTCTTTGTGTATCTGCTGTAACTGTGTTGCATTAAAAAAAACAGCTTTAAATGTTGTGCTCTTGTTTTGTTTATAAGCAACTATAACTGCTAACGATATTGTCACTTTAAAGCAAATATAGTACAGTCGTACAGTAATAGGAAGTCTAATACACATTGATGCTGTAAAATGAGGACACTGCCAGCACTGACCTCTGATTTCTTTCTTTTATTTTCTTTGGTTGTTCAGTCAGAATTAGAATCAGAAATTTATGTATTGTCTATGGACTGGCTTTGCAGTACAAAGAAATTTAACTTGCAGTACAACCCGACCAGGGTAGACAGACACAATTTCAAACACACTTACAAGATCATGCAAACTTCCGGGCAACTAGACCAAGCGTGCCGTTTCTGCAAATTTGTTTAAAGGTTCTTAAACATCTACTCATCTATTATGAAGAGTATTTTATTTAAATTCTGAGAGAACATGAAAGAAAATAAAATGATATATTATAATTCTATTTTTCAAGGGTTTGAATGATTTCAAGAAGGTACATTTAAAATTTTTAAAAAAAACTTTATTAGTCCCAGTGAGAAATTAATTTTGTTGTAAACTTCTTGTGTTTATTTATTTACTTTTATTTTAAATTAAGAACAATAACAATTAATTAGTCAAAAGAAAAAGAAGAGAAAATAATGATGATGATGATGATGATGTTGCTTTGTTCCAGAGGGTGATGGCTGTTGGCACGAATGATCTCGAGTACTTTTCTGTTTTGCATTGGACTTGACGAAGCCTCACACCGAACACACTCTGCTGTTTCTTCACTGTGTTGTGTAGAGGATGTGAGGGATCATCGCTTGTGCAGCATTCCTTCTTGAATCAGAACATTTCAAGATGCAGATGATAACTGAAAACAAATTATCATTATAAAGCCCCATAAAGCTCTATTATAATGGTTTACTGTCTTCACTGAGCTGGTCTGCATGGTGAAGTATTATCCTCTGGTGCCCCCTAGTGGCCGCTACGAGGGGCTTCACTCCCGGACGAGGTTGGAGGTCACTGCACTAAAAAACATGGCGGCTCCCGGGAAAGCTACCGTGGTCCTCAAGGCTGTGAAGCAAATAATAGTTCAGTTTTGTCCGTTTGAATCCAATGTCCGGTCCACACGGTAAGAAATGCGTGTTAAATGCTGCAGCTGCTGCTTTGTGTGACTGAACTGGGGAATAAAGCCGTATTATGAAAAAAACAACGGGACTTTTAGCGACAATGTTTCGACTGTCAAAGACTAGCTTAGTCTAAAATATCTTTTCACTTGTTATGCAGCCAGCGTACATGTATTTTACCCAAAGTCACATTTAGTGAACTTGTGAATAACAATTAAAATATGGTCTTCCGCTTTGTGTTGTGACAAAACCACAAATATAATGTTAGAAAGCTGAAACGTGCACATTGAACCTGTAAGCACCTGTACTTAAACTACCTATTACCCCCAAAAGCAGTCAAAATATAAACAGGGGGGTGCAGAAGAATTAAATGACAAAATGACAAACTGCATACAACAACTTTTCTATTGAAATTCCGACATTAGATGTAGTTATTTAATTTTAAAAGCATGAAATGCCAAAAGGTTGATCATCGTCCTCTAACTAGCAATTCAAATCACTGACAAAGTTTAACCTCTGAAGTTTGTGTTTTGTACACACACAAGCTGAAGCTGTGCATAGAGAAGAAAGTGGGCATGCATGTTTTTAGAGGGTTTTTTCCAGCTTCCCAGTCAAAGCTGATGTTATGTTTTAGAGAGCATTTAAAGAATCTGAACAGAGTTTGAGGGACTCTTCTCCAAAGAAGCCAAATCTGTTAATTAAACTTAGCTGGATGTTTAATTGGCTTTTTACTTTTGTTTTCTTTTTCCATTTGTCTTGAAAGATTTGTGAGCATTGCATCAACTTTAGAAGGTTAACATGCACAAATGTTGCTCTAAATCTGACAAGGAGGAACACTTTTATGTTGAATCAGATGTGAATGGAGTAAAAGTCAACTTTTTTTTAATGTACACAGCTATAAACATTGTGCTTAGCGTTGGGTTGTGGGAGTGGGAAATGGACTGAGATATGACGCGAGAGGCTGATCCTGCCGTTTCAGAGTGGAAGTTAGTCTGTTGTCTGTTGTTCCAACAGAGACACTTGGATAACCTGCAGGACACTGGCCCTCTGGGAGCTGGATTGAGGATCCCTGCCCTAGGGCAATCACTAAAACAATATGGCATCTGAACAAACTAACTCGTGATGTCAGCATCATATTTCTAAATGAGTAGCTACCATTTGATAAATTTACTGAAGTAGAAAATATTACATGGTATCTCCTACCTGCATTAAGTATGATGCAGCATTTAAGATTGAACGTAACACTCTTGAAGAAATGTACTTTGTTACTCCATCAGAGCTAATGTGCGCTATCTTTTCTGCTTAAAAGGGAATTCCTGGCCAAAGTAGCCTCAGAGAAGGTCCGAGCGACCAACATAAACTGTGAGGTGATCTCCATGGTGAAACACGACCAGTCTGAGCCTGTCGTGGACATAACTTATGGTAAGAATGATCACATACACTCACTTGGCTGGGACATTATAATGCTCCACATACAGCATGATGATTATGGCTGAATGTGCAGTTAAATTTCCTGTTATCTTCTTAACTGTGTTTGTCTTAAATCTGAATCTGTAGTTTCTTTATCAGCATCCAAATTTTTGTGGGCGCATTTCAAACAAAGGCACATTTCATTGGCCCAAAGTTTTTTTCAAGGAACAAAAACACTAATTCAGATCTGGGTCTTGTGTTCAAGGTGCAGGTTAGGCACAATTAGTCCGCAAAAGTGTTTCAGTAGAGTTGGATACAGACCATCACAAAGCTAAGTTTCCAGGGAAACTTTTTGTTTTAGAAACTATTTAAACTTCCTTTGTCATTGCACTTCTTCTGTTTTTAAACTCTTCCTGTCCAGTATGGGAGCAAGCGGAAAGGTAGCCTGGTTACCGTGTTGTGCTGACCACATTTACTTTGCAAAAAAGGAGTGTTGTGGATTTAAAGTGCCCCTTGATCTTTAAGCATTCATCTTTATTTTGGTAATTACAATGCTACATGTTTATCCTACCCTGATGAGAGGAAACAAAGGAATGGAAAGTGTGAAGAGAGGAAAGAGGGCGAAAGTGAAGAAAAGAAGGAGTAGAGCTACACAACAGATAGAAAGAAACGTAAACTGAATCAGAGAAACCAGATAATGACTTGTTACATATGAAGAGAAATTTAACATAAAACATCCTACATCTGCTGTAAGTAAACAAAGCAACCAATCATCAGGAGCACCTACTGGAAGACATACTGAGAAAACCATGATGTACAGCAACACCAGCAACAATATCATAAGATTAAACTTTCAGGATGTCACAATGACTGTATAAGTATGCATGTTTCTGTTTTGTACTTTAATGGAGTATTTTGTCAGCGGTCCTCTCAGTACTTGCGGATGGCCAGTTTTTAAGAACAGATGTCTGCCATAGGTCAGCAGAACAGTGTATGGAGGAGCTCTATTGTGTTTTTGACTTTTGTTCAGTCAACTTCCTACCCTCCTGTACTCTTTACTTATTTTGTTATTATGACTCATTATGTCTTTTCCTTTTTTTGTTTTTACTACAGTAGATGGAGAGAAGCTGGTGATGAAGGGAGCAAAGTTGACCAGCAGTGAGATGCTGAGTGCATTTCAGTCCCGCTGTGCTGCCAAGGACCCACAGACAAAAGCTGGAGCAAAATAATGATCCTGTGCTTGTTGGAAATGAGAATTTATTTGTATTTATCTTTGTATATTCTTGGACTTGTACAATAAAATATCAGAGTTTATATGATGCTTCTGATATTATTTGCAGTTGGTCAGTTAATTTATTATTACTATTATTTATTATCACTTACAGTGAAACCTCTTGTGACAAACAATCTGTGCTCTTTTTCTGCACATGACAGAGATCAATGAAAGGGCTACAACTGCTAGAAATGTAGCGATCAGTGCGGGGTTAGTATGTCCTTGCATAGTGATAAAAAAGACTCTTCCAGTGTTTGAGAGAACAACCATTGACACAGCAGGCTTTAAATGTAATTTGGCACAGGTTTAGATGCAACCATGCTGGAAGGAAAGAACACAAAACGACATCCTCTTTGCTCAGGACTATCTGCTCAATTGCTGTTTTTTATTTATTTATTTATTTTTTATGATTATTCACCCTTAAACCCACTTTGTTGTTATATATATGTATGTATATATATATGTATATATGTATATATATATGTATATATATGTATGTATATGTGCATATATATGTATATGTATATATGTATATCTACATACAGCTTGGGGTTCAGTGTCTTGCCCTAGGACACTTCGGCATTTTAGTCAGGGGAAGCCTGGAATCGACCTCCCAACTTGCCAGTTGAAGGACAACTGCTCTTCCTCCTGAGCTACAGCCGCCAAATAAACATTTTTAATGGATAGCCATTGTTATTAAAGGTATTTACATGGACAAACATGTTTCTTGTCCATTCTTTGTCTGCAGTTTGTGCATGCAGGTGCAAATTAAATAAAATAAAAGATAGTTTATCAATCTAAGAGATGAATTATAACTTGTAAAATCAATCAATCTTTTACACAAGAAGATTTAAAGTCTTTGCCTAATAGTTTCTAATTGATCCAGTAAATTATACAATTAATAACAGTACCAAGCAATTACTTAACATTAAATTCCAACAAAATTTTAGCCATGTTCTGTGATTTGGAGTTGTTTCTTTTAAGGATCTGATGGGTCCAGTCTTACCCTTGGTTTTCAGATTTTAATTTAATTAATTAATAATTAATAATTCTGCAGGTGAGGTGCACTTAATTTTTGCCCCATCCTTTTTAGAAATCTGGTCACATTGTGTTGTTTTGTTTTTTGCTTCACCTCACACTCAAGTCTTATGTTGATTGCTCTCACCTCTTCCTTGAGTCACTACCAATATAAATACTTGTTCTCTTTGTTGACAGATCCTTGAGTGGCACCCATTCTGACCAGTTCACTCCGTTTTACCCTTTTTCTGCTTTGTTGTACAATATGTATGTTATACATCAGCGTTTCTGCTCTCTTTAATTAGAGTAATTCATTCTGTGGACCTCAAATGTTGCGTTTACGTCCACCAAAAGATGTACCCTTGTTAATGTAATTAGTGGTTGGGAATAGTAACTGACAAATGACTATTCAGTGTGTACAAAAATTGGTCAATGGCATTTAAAAGGAGATACTGTTTATGGAAAATCTAAAAATAAAATTAATAATAAAAAATATATATGTACAGAATAACGTTGCTTTAAAATAGCACATTTGCTAGCAAAAGAGGGTAGTGGGGTGCGATTGGAGGCGGGAATTGAATTGATGTTGTGTGACGTGACAGACTGTGATTGGCTCCCACTGCGATTCCCCAAAAGTGGGCTAGCCCTTTAAAAGCTCTCAGCGCCTGTTCTGTCTCCCACAGTAGCAGAAGAAAGTTCAGCACAAGTATCTGAACAGGTTGTTGTTGAGGATAACTCATCAAAGACTGCAAAAATGGTTGATAAGTTTGTTGGGACATGGAGGATGATTTCCAGCGAAAATTTCGATGACTATATGAAAGCACTCGGTAAGAAAATGCGTCGTTTGTCCGAAGGAGAGATTTTTTACTTCTTAATTAGAAATGTGGTGTTTAGTCATAGTTGGGTTTTCTTATGTTAGCCTCGAGTTTTCAAGTAAATTTCTCAACTTTATGTCGAAAGTAGCATGAATTCCCTACGATTAAAACCTTTAGTTATATTATTCATGAAGTAGCTAACATTTGAATTTGCTCGACAACCCTGGAGCAGACGTGCTGAACGTACTGCAGGTCATGTGATACATTTTGCGGTTCTGCCTTCTCCGGTCTGCAGGTGTGGGATTTGCAACCCGACAGGTGGGGAACCGGACTAAGCCCAATTTAATAGTGAGCTTGGACGACCAGGGGTGTGTTTGCATGAAGTCTCAGAGCACTTTCAGAACCACTGAAATCAAGTTCAAACTGAACGAGCCTTTTGATGAGACGACCGCGGATGACAGAAAAACCAGGGTTGGTGTTTGTCTGATGAGCACAAAAGTCCGAACCTGTAATACCCTGAACTTTTAAGAGTTGTCCTTTCCTTCCTGCAGACTGTGATGTCTCTGGAGAATGGCAAGCTTGTGCAGAAACAGACCTGGGACGGCAAAGAGACGAGTATCGAGAGGGAGATCTCTGATGGAAAACTGGTCGCGGTAAGTCTGAGTTTGTTTGTGTCTAATTGGGAAATCCAACTAGCAGGTTAGTAGTTTAGTGCAACGGATTTCCTATAATTTTTTCTCTTAGAATTTGAGTAATTGTTGTAGTTTATCTAACTTTCATGCAGAGTAACACCATCCTTGGATAAGTCAGCATATTTACAGTGATGTCCTGTTTGCTGTTTGAAAGACTTGCAGGATCCAAAAACATCCACAAAATGCTAATGCAACAAAACTAAAACGAGTCTAATTAAACACTTGAAATGCAAGCATGCACTCTGAATAAGCACTCAAAATGTTCTCTTCTAGTGATCTAACTCGCATGATCTCTTCCCACAGAAATGCGTAATGGGAGATGTGGTTGCTGTGAGGACGTATGTAAAGGATGCATGATGGCGCTCCTTCGGCTCACTTGTCAGATGCACTGCTGGACGACGGGCTCAGTTCAATGAGCGTAATATCAAACTAAAACAATGGCATGTTCTGCTCTTACTCTTTACCCTTACTGTGTTGCCAAAGTCAGATTTCTGTGCCTCTGTTCTCCAACATGACACGTTTGGTTTCATTTGGAATTGTGATGATTTGAATAAAAATGAATTGATAAATTTGGTTCTTCTGGAGTTTGAATGATTAGTCTATGACATCAACAGCATCTAGATTGACTTAAGGAATTCTTTATTGCACTCCTATTATTCAAGTATGCTGAGGAATGTATTAATGATTTAATGGGAACACGCCATCTAATCTTGCACAGTGATTTCTCGACTGATCGAGTAGTGGTCATTTTCCAAGCAATGCCTTTTTCAAGCTGCTTTAGCTTAATCTGATTCTTCCATATTTTGTTTGGAAGAAAATGTAAAGGAAGCCAAATGTATTCCTTGAAGGCTATAAAGCAGATTTTCATATCTGGCAGGGGCTTTATGAGGAATGTGAACTCCTCTTGGACATGGTGAGCTTCATCCAGAGGGGTCAGGAGGGAAATGTTTCCCATTTTCTCTTTTTGGGAGGTTCAACATTTCCCATTGCACATTCACTGGCAACTATCCAGTGCATGCAGATGGAGTACACAAACTAAAAACATGTGTTGCCCCTGTAGACATCCCCACCCTTTTGGCCTCTAGTCAAGTTTGCTTTTTTTAATTTTTTTTTTAACTCGATTGTTGGAGTAGTGACGACCACTTTCCCATGACAGGAAAAGGGAGACTGTAAAACTGATTGGACTTAATGACCAAAACAGCTGAACCAGGTGAAAATGTGAGCCAACACTCTTGTTCTGTTCCACTCGGACAATAGAGCTGGCAACAGTGGAGGACATGCAGTGTTTGACCTTCTGGGAAGAGACGAGGTGAATGTCACAATGAACAGCTAGCAAAGATTAAAGTTGCGCCTGAGTTTCTGGTGTCCTTGTAGTCAATCCATATGTCTGCAAGTTTTTGTGAAAATATCAGTTAGCTGCACTGATTGTTGCACATTTTAAGTCTAGGATTTTGATCTTTTATCTTTAGATAAACTTATGGCTTCCCTTCTTAAACGGATGCACTTGAAGATGAGTTTGTGGTTTAATTTTTAACTTTGAATTCAGTTTATCTTCATACAGTAGCAATTCACGTCATCTCAGGGCACTTTACGGAAAAAAAATCAAATCAAGCCAATTCATTTTTATTTAATCGATATTCATACAATCTAATTCATCATAAAAATGGACTAGCAAGGGAAAACCAACAGATTGCATTGAATCTTGACTTCAATTCAATCCTTCATCCTGAGGATGCATGGAGCAGCGGGTGACCGTGGAAAGGAAAAACCTCCATTTTAACAAGAAGGGAAACCCTCCGAAAGAATTGGGCTTAGGGAGGGTGTCCGCCTAACTCCATTGGTTGGAGAGGACAGGAAAGAGTGACCAACAGGACTGCAGCTTTTAACTAGGGAGACCTGCTGGGAGAGAAGAAATACAAGTTAATGATCCCAACACCGTCATACGTTTATACATGGAAACTAAAGAGCAGAAAGACAAGAAAGGAGGCAAGTGCTCAGTGCATCATGACACGTCTGTCAGCACTCTAAGCGTATGGCAACATATCCAAAGACATAACTATAAGATCAATAACAAAAGGAAGGTTTTAAGCCAAATCTTAAAAGTTGAGAAGATGTCTGGCAACAAAACTGAGAGCTTCTTTCCACAAGAGAGAGGCCTGATAGCTAAAGGCTTATAATTCTCTGTCAGACTCTGGGAACCACATAGTAAACCTGATGTGAGCGAAGAACTTTGTTAAGAATAATAGAGCTTGGTCGTGAAGAGCTTTATATGTGAGGAGAATAATTTAAAATTCTGTCCTTGATTTAACAAGGAGCCAATGAAGCGAAGTTAAAACTAGAATATTTTCAGGGCATATTTGGAGAAGGCCAACAATGAAGATCTGCAGTAGTTCACCTTGAAGTAGCAAAAGTGTGGACTAGTTTACTTTTGCATCACTCTGAACAGGATTTTCCTAATTTTAGCAATATTACGTAGGCGTAAGAAGCCGGTTCTAGAAACCTGCTTCATATGTGAGCCAAATCCTTGTCGAAGATAATGTGAAAGTGTGGCATCACTGTAGTACTGGAAGCCAAATTAATGCCACCCAGAATAATTACACAGCTAGACAATTACAGGGCTAGTATTTCAGGTCCAAAAACAACAACCTTAGATTTGTCTGAATTTAGGAGAAACTTCAGAAAGGCGCAGAAAGGTGATGTTTCCAGCACAGTTTGGCCAACTTTGGATCTTTACATGAACATCAAACCAGACATCTACATTGTGCTGTTTGCCTTGTTATTTAAATGGTCATAAAACTCCTGCTTTGGCTTTAATTTGTGGTTACTTTGTGTTCGAGAGTCCAGGTTAAACTGTCCACAAACTACACAAATAAGCAAAAATATAAGTTTTTGGGAAATCAATACACACACTACAAATACACACAATAATATAAATGTATAATAATGTATAAAAATACACACAATAGTAATAGTTTAAAAAAAAACTTCCTTGGTTTTACCAGGCCATAATCATCTTGCATATTATTGGATGTGATATAATAGAGAATAGAAACGTTTTACCAATACTAAATTTTCTCCAACATGAATCACTTCAGCAGCACCGCAGATGGAATCTTCTATAAAGGACAAACAAAATCCATCAAAACTTTATATGTCGCAAACGTTTGATGCTTTACAGCCAAACTTTTGGAGACTTTATTTGAAAAGCAGATTAGTTTGAGGTTTTAACTTCTTTAACTTAGTCAGCTACTGAAACGAAGCAGAAAAGAAGTCCTGGCCTCTGCTTCTATCCTGTCTTTATGTGACAGCTGCTCAGACGGTTGTGGATTCTGGGTGTAAAATCACTCCAAAAGGCACATCTGCTGTAGATTGACTTACAGGTGCACGGCTTGAAAGTCCACAGGCCTCCGCATCACTTTGTTTGGATAACTGCAGGGAATGCGGCTGATCTCCATCTCCTTGTTTTATCTCTGACATCTTGCATCAGTCGTCCATGGATTTTCTCTAATCAACTACAATGTAATTTGGGAGCGAGGTCTTGAAAGATCTTAGAAATAGCAAAAATAAAGTGTCTTTCTGCAAGTAGTTTGCACGCTTGACCTGATATGGAGGGTCTGATTTTAACCATGGGAATGAAACTGGATAGAAATGGACATCTTATACTTCTTTGCAGAATGACGAAATGGGAGAATGTTCAGGAATAAGGCAGAAGAAACCTTATTGGAGTAAACTGATTGTGGATTACATTAATAAAAAAATAAATGTGATGCTCAATAGAGTTGTTCTCAATCAAGAATATTTATTCTCATCTGATGTGTGTGAAAACACACTAAAATAGTGTGCAAGTTTCACTGCGTGTGTGTTCGTTCTCGTGCCTGAGAGGCTGAGAAGTCTGTTTGACACCGGAGATGTTTTGTTCAAAGACAGATGGTATTGGACATCAGAGGAATTATCTCACATCCTTTGCATTACATCTGGAAAGAACCACTTGAGCAGCAGCGTTGACACCCTTCCTCCACTTGTCCCCCGTCTGTCCTCGTCTTCAGCTCAAACACAAACACGTTTTATGTTCAAGTGCATCAACAGAGCAAAAGATGAAGCATGATGAGCTTTAACTCTGATTTATATGTTAAGGATGCTGAACTGCACGTTTGACGGCTTGTAGCGTTGCAGTGACATCATGTTTGTATGGAAAAGTAACATTTCAGTCCAAACGATGTAATCTGGAAAACAGATGCAAAATCCGGGACAAACTTGTTCCTGTTTAATCTCACATCTGAACCAATGGGTAGATAAGCAGAGCCAAGCAGGTAACTGTTTAATGAGCAAGAGATCATTTTGCTAATTTTGTCAGACATTTTATTAAAATCATTTACATTAATTTCATTTAATCATTTTTTTTTATTTTATTGTGGGCGTCTTATATTTAATTACGAAAAAACTTAGTCTCCTTCTTATGGATAGACTTTAACATTCAGAACACAGACATATTCCTCACAGTTATAAAGTCTATGATGAAAACAAACTTTAATAACTTATTAAAGTAGCTGTAGCATCAAATTGGGATTCCTTTAGCTTTATGCACTTCATGTTCACTAATGTTCTCAGTCTGGCTTGTTGAGTCTCAGTGGCTTTAGTTTCAGGAAAACTTCTATAAAAACACAAGCAGATTATCTTTCTCCCATTCTGTGTTTATTGACTCAGGTTTCTGCTGAAGGCGGTACAACCTTGAGATCAGCCCACACCTGCTCTCCAAAAGTGTTTTTTTTTTATAAAGTGTGCCTCCATGTTTATTATAAACCCTTCGGTGTCATCTTGTTTCTTCTCCACAGTATTTATGTGTCACCGAGGCTTACAGGGAAACTGTCTCCAGAGCAACAAAACAGCTTAGCAGAACCATGAGGTTCACAGAACTGCAGGGGAGGCTGGTTGCCATGCAACAAGATTTCTCTGCTGATAGCTATCCAGTCTGTCCAAATTCTGATTTCATCAACAAGTTCCTGGGTGTTATACAAGCTGTGCCCTGTGATGGAACAACACAGACTGTTGATTATCTTCATAAAATGGTCGCATTGATCCCTGCATCCTCTTCTGACACCCCCCCCCTATCCTGTATCCTTGCGTGTCGGTGTTTAAAGCAGCTTTGCTGATGCTTGAACCCCTTGCAATCAGTTTCACAGTCAGAAGATCAACTCGACTGTGCCACATCGAGCACTCTGCTAGCGGTCAATTTAAAGGCACATTTACCCAAACTGATTAGCAACTTTAGATATTAGCATTATGTCCTCCTACCCCACCTTGTTTTGTACTCTGCTTTCCTGTACTCTTCTCCCCTTGTTCTCTACTCAAAACTTGCCCCTCAGCAGGTGCCCTCCAGCTAAACACCTCCCAGTTCAGCTTGGTTGCCCTCTCCCTGGATTCCTCAGCGCCTGTGTGGCTCCTCTCAACAAACCCTCACTCTGGCTAAACACCCCATCAGCCCATTTTAACACACATGCTTTCTTTATTATAATAAAAAAAAAGTCTACCTTTAATTAAATCTCTAATTCCAGTGTATATGTGCTTGTGGGTTTTACCAATTTTAAGTCTTTTTCAGTGTAAACTTTTTCCGCTGTTCAGCTTAATGATGTACTTTCTTTTATAAAGGTGATGTTTTCATACCAGTCGCCCCAAAGGGAGCATATGGAGGAAGCTCAAAATATAACTTCCAACAACTATAGTGTAAATGAGGAAGTGCATTTTTGCCTTTGAGAGCCCCACAAAGAATCACTGTTTTTCAAGTCATCCCAGCAGGAGTTCCTGTCAAAGATTAGTGTAGAGTGAGGCCCCTCCAAGTGATTGTGAAGGCTAGAGGAAGGATGGGGGAAATCTTTAAAGTGAGACTATGCAAACCAAACCCTACACAATGGTATCCCCCTCCCCAAGAGAGCAGTGCAACTCAAATCCTGAGCTATGGCTTCGCTGTACAAACATGACTACTGGCTTGCCTTTTGGTCTGCGTTGTGTTTTTTGTTCACAGACAGAAGAAATGGCAAGTATAGCAACAAAAGCTCAGGAAGTGTTGATATTTTTTTACTCTGAATACTGCAGAACTCATCAGAGTATTGGGCCCCATCTCTGCACACATCTCCTGTGCGTCAAGACATGTGATCTGTAATCTGAAAGGGCTGGTGTTGAGAGGTGGGGAGTAAGAGGAAGAGGTGATCTTTGAAGTGAGAGTGCTTGTATGATCTGTGTTGGTCTTAAACCTGACGGGAAGATGGCCTCTTTTTGTTCACATCAAGCATTCATTTTGCTCCACTCACAGAAAAAACTGAGCCAGTCACATGCAGATTGCTTTATTTTATTGCAACAGAACGATGCTTGAGCGGAACTTCTGTGAGGGGAGAAGTGACTTCAAACACATTGGAAAATAAAACGTGTATTGATTTTGCTCTGCTGAAAGGACTTCTGACAAAAAAAACAAAAAACAAAAAAAACCCCACAAAAACATTGTTGCTTGTGTTTTAAAATATAAAATGGAAGAACATTTGAGATTTTTTTTTCCAAAAATACAAACAGGTTCCCATAGATGACAGCACTAATCAGTGGGTTTTAGTGGATGTGTAATGGAGGAAAAACACAAGACACTCGCAGACAAATACAAACATGCTGACCTTCTGCTGCAGGTGGTTTAAAAGAACAGGGTTGTTATTTTTAAGGCCAGACTATGCTATTTGTCTGCCCTTGTTTCAACGCTTCACACCAATTTTTTTTCCAAACTAAATTAAGCCTTGCAACAACAAAGACAATCGGGCCACACAGGAAACTTTAGGAAGTGAATGTCAGAGTTTAAACTACTGAACTTTATCCATTTTCAATTCATTTTGTTTGGTCGAAGCAGTCTGTGGTTTTTGAGCCTGCATGTTTAGACTTCAAATTGAATTTTTAAGCCACTAGAATATTAATTAATCTGTTTTTCCATAACATTTTAAGTAAAATATGAGTTACTTTTTTCTATACTTTAACAGAGTGAAACTGAGCAACTGATGCTCGTGCAGCAAGACAGGGTCATTAAAATATAGTAGCACATATCAGGCGACTCTTGTCACAATTTCTGATCCAAAAAAAAGAAGAAAATCCATAAAAACACACAAAAGATTGTATAAAAAGGCAATCTGGATGAAAAGGTCAAAAGATGAAAAGCAACAGGAATGTGTGTATAATCAAAACCTCAGCATACAACTACACTGCTGCAAAGAAACTCACCAGAAAACATCTTATAGCCTCTATAAGAAAACAAAGCAGAGAATCATCAGGAGCACATGGAGAAAACAAACATGTAAAAACATGAGCAGTAACAGCAACATCCCAAACTGACCTGTGACCTGTCAGTCACATCTTGGGTTCATGAAGCTGCATGGGATGCTGGCAGAGGAAAAAACAGAACAGTCATTATACCAGCAAATTCTGCTGCAAACTGAAGCCCTTTATAAAAAGCAATGTAAACACATGGGATGAACCACAATGGATTACTACAAGAAAATATGGCCAGAGATGGTCTCTCGAGGCCACTACATAGCCCTGTACAAGCCTAGCTTACCACTTTCAGTGGGAAGCACCAAGCACCTTTTAAAAAGCGGATGTGCTTCTCTTCCTCTCATCTCCTGTGGTGGCTGGCATGGTGCCTACAAGGTGCCAACTTTCCCTGTGTTTTGCATTTGTGTTTGCTGTTTGTATATCTTTTTAGTTAATTTTTTTCACGTTATCTGGCTTTTATGCTCTTTAGTCAGTCATAATTGGGTCCTCACTCATGTGTGTTGCCGTTTGGCTGTTTTTATTGTCTTCTTTTCCTGTTATGTGCTGTTGGTATGAGGGTGCAGTCTAAGCCTGATGGCGATGTTAGATGTTACACAATCTTGTCCTTCAGCTGTGCGTGTGTTTGTGCATGAATGAGACACAGGTGATTAGTGTTAGGACTCCTTTCCTGTGTTTTTTTTTTTTTTTTTTTGTGGTGGTGGTGGGGGTGGGGGTGGGGTGGGAGGTGGGGGGGGGGGGGCAATGTCACACGTGTGGTCTCTCCTGGAAAATACAAAAATGGGCAAAGAGATAGAGCTGAGAGGAGGGCTCTGAGCGTGTCATGGATGATTGACATCTAGTGAACTCTGACCTATCTGTAGCTAAGCGCTAACTCAGAGAACCCGAAGCTAACGGGAGCAAACCAGCTAACGGTGGTAAGTCAGCTAAAGCTAAGTCAAGTTGTTTAGTGGCTAAAAACTGCCGTTGCTCTACATTCCTCCTTCTTGAAGCGGGAGATCAGATACCTGTCAATCAAAAGGACACACCCCTAAATATGCGGAATTTTGATATGAAATTACTTCTAAACGGAGAAGTGAGAAAAAATTCACTCCCCCCTACAGTAGTCATGAAGGTAAACCTGACATATTAAACCTAAAATGGATTTTTGTACCAGGCTGTAAACAAGTTTATTTCTGCTGTGAAGTTGGCCTTTTGAACATGGGAGTCCTAATGGAGGAGGGGGGAACTGCAATTTTTTGCACTTCCGTATAGGCCTCACTTTTAATCGCTGGAGGCTCTGTCCATCTTTCATCTCCGGTCTATGGGTAAGCCCCATCCCTAGCATGTTCCCCTATCTTTGCCAAAAGGGTAATTTTCACTCTTGCATTTTGTGCAGGAGTGTTGTTTTGATTTTACTGATTGTTTTTTTTTTTTTTTTTGCTAAAAAAAAGTTATTTATTTTTATATTGATTAATCTCTGGCCTGTGGTGTATTTAAGAACTTGGGAGCCCCATGGTCAACTGAAGTAACGCTATCATAGTACAGGTAGAAAGACTGAGTTTTTGCCATTAGCACATATAGTTCCAGATTCTGCAGCCTCACAGATATGGAAGCGTTTTGCAAGAAAATTTAGACATATTTCTATATTCTATATTTATATTTATATTTTGCATATTTGATTAAAACAAATTAAATAAACAAAAACAAAAAAAACAACAACTTGGGGTTAAAAAGTAATAGTGCTTTCAATATGAAATATGTCATCTTTTCATTTTATGCCATATGCATTTTTGTCATTAAACTGAGAAAATAATTAGCCTTTGTTATTTATTATATACTCAGTAACAGATTTCCCCAGACAGAGCACAGACAGTTTGGACTTTATATGGCGACATGGATTAAAATAAACAAAACAAAAAACAATCAAACTGGAAAAAAACAATAGGCCATTGGGAAAGTTGGCTTGACTGACACTTTGTGATGTGCTTGAAGCAACAGACAGTTCCCGACAGTGCACTGCAGAGATAACCACAGTCTCTGATAGTCGGGAGGAAAAAGGAAGCCATTAGTCACAGACTGACCTTTCTTCAAACTGCTTGTAAACGAGCCTCTTAGCAGCATTACCCAAACACCAAAACCTCTTATAACCCTTCAAGTAAGATTAACTGAAACACAAGAAAATCAACTTCCTTCAAAGCTGATCAAGTTTTCATTGTCCATGTACTTACTGTATCACCTTAGTTACAAACGATGGTACAGCAAGGCTGCAACACCTCCCCCAAAACTGCAAAAGATATTTTTTTAGATAAAGTTTATCTGAGTAACCTCTTATATGAGATCTGTGGGTTTACAGCTGCTAAAGTTGACATCCGTGTGAAACTCACCAGGAAAGAACCCTGCAATGCACAGCTGCACATTAAACAAACAAGCGCCTCATGTGTGAGCCGACTCTTTTGTTAGCTCTTTGTCTTGTCAGCCACCTTTGATGGAGGAAAAAGCAGAAGGGAAAGAAATCAAGCACGTGATGGATGACAGCAGAGTGAAGGTCAGAGCGAGACACAGTGAAGCACTCTAAGAGTGTTTCACTGGTAATGACTTTATCATTTTTTTTGGACCGTTGAGCAGGTTAGAATAAAGGAAGTGCAGAGCTGAGTGACAATTCCTTCGGACAACAGAAGGACTGAAGAGGCAAAAAGCAGAAGACCTGAGGAAAAAAAATCTGGTTGAGCAGAAAGAGGAGGACTGGGACCATTATAAGCACCAGCAGGGTAAAGGTGCAGGATGTTTAAGATGCAGGAAATAAAGAGAATTGGGTGAGGGATAAAGCAACAAGGAGGGGGTATTTGCTTGAAGCAGAAGCTGGTGGGAGAGCTGTTACACTCTATGTTCCCCTTGGGTGTTCCTGTCAGGGCTTCAGGGAAGCAGATATAATTTACTTAATTGGTTCTCACTGTTACATATAAGACATAGCAGGGATTTTTCTCCTCTTTAGGCCAAAGGTAACAAGGACTTCCCTCTGCTGCTTCAGCACATTAAGTAGCTGTTGCTCTAAATACTGAGATTTTTTTATGTTTCTGCTGCACAAAGTTGTAGTTGTTACAACTACATTTGTTTGAGGGATGAAAAGTGGATTTGAAAAGGTACAAAGTGCAAATGACAGACGAGAGGAACTGTATAAACACGATAAACTCTTTGATCTCTGCGTGGAATCAGTGAATTAGAGAGATTACTCCCATTTGAGACGAGAAGAGCAGTCTGTAACTGCATGAAATGAAACATGAAATCCCAGATGAATTGCAACCGCTTGGAGTAACTAAACACATATTACACATAAATCACATGACAGCTGCCCTCTCCACCCTCTCAAAAACAGGATGTGATCAGACCCTTTCCACGCATTCTCTGGATGACAGATTAATGCTTTGTTCATTTCTTTAACCTGTGACCCACTAGGCACATTCTGTGTGGACTACATCAGTGCGCTTTAACCTTTGTTTGCAGTAGGAGTCTCACCCAGAGGCAAAATGCCAGAACAAAACAAATTAGCAGGAGAAAAACTGTGAAATACAATTTTACCCTGTGGACAAACTTTGGAAGACTTAGAGTCACTGATTTTTATTTTTTAAAGGATTGTCAAATCTGTGTTGGGTAAGAGCAGTGAACTTTTTATTAAACTGTGGCCAAATTCCACATGAATGTGGGAGTAAGTATTTTAACACTGAACTGTCGGTGTTGTCAGCCAGCCTGTTAAAAATGATTAAACTCTGCTTTTCCAGGAGTTAACATAACCACTTAGACTGGAAATTGTCCTTAAATTTTTAACAAGCAGAATAAATGTTTTCAACAAGCATTCAATTTTATTAGAAAATATTCTCAAAATTTCCTGCTGAGTTTGCTGAGATTCCCTAGCTATACTAGCAGTGAAGTACATCATGGTTCCAGTTTGGGCCCTATTCTTTCTTCATTATAA
The DNA here is from genome assembly GCF_933228915.1 of Telmatherina bonti. Taxonomy (NCBI): domain Eukaryota; kingdom Metazoa; phylum Chordata; class Actinopteri; order Atheriniformes; family Telmatherinidae; genus Telmatherina; species Telmatherina bonti. Next base: position 19,752,128 of record NC_136617.1, on the reverse strand, counting down.
TGTGTATGCTAGGGCTGGATAATGGCATAGTGGTTAGCACTGTGGCCTCATAGCAAGAAGGTCCCTGGTTTGATCCTGGGCTGGGATGAAGCCTGGACAGTGACCTTTCTGTGTGGAGTTCTCTCTGGGTACTCTGTCTTCCTCCCACCATTCAGAGACATGCGTGTTAGATTAATTGGTTATTCTAAATAGGAGTGGTTGTGTGGCCCTGCGATTGACTAGCAAGCTGTTCAGGGTTTACCCCACCTTTTGCCCAAAGACTACTGGGATAGGGTCCAGGTTCCCTGTGACCCTTCATTGGATAATGGTTAGAATAATGAATGTGTATGCTTACTTTTTACAAGTATCACAGCTTGTAAATGCTTTTTATAGCCAAACAATTATTGTTGGAGGTATCTTCCCCAGTCTCCCCAAAGTCTTCCAGATCTTTGAGATTTCTAGGCTGTCTGTGACGCACTGCTCTTTTAAGATCAATCCATAGATTTTCAATTATGTTGAGGTCAGGAGATTGTAAAGGCCATGGCAAAACCTTCAGTTTACGCCTCTTGATGTAATCCACCTTGGATTTTGAGGTGTGTTTTGGACCATCATCCTTTTGTTGAAGCCATCCACTCTTTAACTTCAGCTTTTTCACAGATGGCCTTAGGTTAGCATTCAAAATTTGTTGGAAACCCATTGAATCAATTTTTCTTTCTACTTGTAAAATGTTCCCTGTACCACTGGCTGCAATACAACTCCAAAGCATGATTGATCCACCCCATGCTTAACAATTGGATAGAGGTTCTTTTCATTAAATTATGTGCCCTTTCTTCTCCAAACATACCTGTGCTCATTCCAGCCAAAAAGTTCAATTTTAACCTAATCAGTCCACAGAACTCATGGATGATGACTTTTCCATGAAAGCCATATTTGTACAAATACCTCTTTATAGTGGAATAGTGCACCACAACTCCAGTATTAGCCAGATCTTACTGGAGGGATCATGCAGTCAAACGTGGGTTTTGACCTGCTTTTCTTACAATCCTGCGAGCTGTTCTGTCTGATATTTATCTTGCTCTTCCAGATCTTGCTTTAACTTCCACTGTTCCTGATGACTGTCATTTCTTGATTACATTCCTTACAGAGGATATTGCCATCTGAAAAGGCTTGGCTATTTTCTTATAGCCTTCTCCTGCTTTGTGAGCATCAACTATTTTCAGTTCCAGTGTTCTTGACAACTGCTTAGAGCACTGTTTCTCAAATTGGGGTATGCGTACCCCTGGGGGTACTTCAAGGCATTCTACGGGGTACCTGAAATGTTTTGAAAACATATGTCTCTTTAAAACATCCTTAAACAAAATGATATAATGTCATATAAATAGTTTACATATTTCATCCAATGTAAGTATACATTCATAAACTGAATTTACATATAGATTTACACCATTTCGTTCCTCCCAAAATCCCACATTCCGACGTGAATTGAACCTCATCCGTTACGAGCCGAAGCATATTCGTAAGTCACTGTCGCCTTGACAACGCCAACATTGGAGTCATGATTGAAGCGTTGTAGAGATTTCAATGTTTTGCATGGTTAAAAGTTTAATAAACCAAACACAAGCCACAAAGTGCTGTATTTCATGCTTTTTTCTTAACCAAAAAAAACTTTGCGGTGGTTAGGGGGTAGGTGACTGAAAAAAATATTTTACAAGGGGTACTGTGTTGCGAAAAGGTTGAGAACCACTGGCTTAGAGGAACACATTGTGCTGATGTCAGATGAGTCAATTTAAAACCTTTGAGATTGACATCACCTGGTCTTTCCAGACACTAATTGCAAACAATACAGGAAACTGTCAGGTCTCAGCTGTCCAAAGGAGGGAGTACAAGGTACTAACTCTGCAGGGTGCCCAAACTTTTACAGACGTCACTTTTTGATTTCATTGATTCATTCATTATCCTAACCGCTTAGTCCGATGAAGGGTCGCGGGGAAGCTGGAGCCTATCCCAGCAGTCTTTGGGTGAAAGGCAGGGTACACCCTGGACAGCTCGCCAGTCCATCGCAGATTTTTTAATTTCTATTTTTTTAAAAATTTAAGTCATGGAAATAAGATCTAACTTTTTGGACACATTTGACACGTCTTATCTGTAATCTGATGCCTTTTGGAGATTTGGCGGAGGAAATAGTTGTCAGTGGGAAATACAACCTTTAAATTGGCCCACTACATTCTTATTGTCACCTGGTTTTGAGGACATTTGGTGTGTTCTTTGAATGTCCCTTTAATTTGACAAACATATCAGGGCAGGTGTCAAGACGCCTCAGTAAAGTGAAAACCAACATTCCTTTGCATAACTGAGACAGTACTTCATGATTTTATGACTTCTTATGTTAATTCTTTATAAGTTGGTGTTGATCAGTCATGACTTTACCAACAGGCTTTGCAAAATGCAGCAGCCTGTCTTTTGTCAAGAAGTGACAAACTCCCATCACAACTGTCTCTATATACTGACTTCATGTCTATTACAGGATCCAGTTCAAGATTTTATTTCTTGTTTTTAAGAATATCAAAAGCATGGAACCACCTTATCTTCTGAGCCTTTAAAACTTCATATCCCAAAACACTGATGTCTGAATTAATTATTTTTTAAAGTTTCTAGATCCAGGCTGAAAAGCCAAGGTGATAGACTCTTTTTAGTTGTGACTCCCTAATTTATGGAAAAACCGCTTCATATTAGAGCCACTCAGACACTCGATAATTTTAAATCTTTCCTGAAAACTCATTTTCTTTAGTTTTTGGATCTGGTTGAATAGTACATGCAAGCACATTTTATCAGGCAAGAAGTGATTTTTTATTTTTGTCATTTTTTTTCTTCGAAGTTTTCGTTGTTTGTTTTCGTTGTGCTTTTGTTTAGTACTTTTTTCACACTCATACAGTTTGTGTAGCATTTTGGTCAATTGTGGTTGTTTTTAAATGCTTGACTTGACTTTGAGAAAAATCTGTTAAAAAAAAGAAGGAAACAAAATGAATATAGAGACAGACATCATGACCAATCATGCATTATATCAAGTTAAAATAAATAACTTGCTGGACAAAAAAAAGGTAAAGAAAAAGAAAGAAAAAAGGAAACAGAAACAGAAGCAGAAAGAAAAAACTAATTGACCATTGTTCATCATTGTTTCTAACATTTAGGATGTATTGGGTACACTAGTGTGTACTTCATTTATGCTGGAAGATTTAAAGGACCACTAATAGACACAAAATACACCAGAGCTCAATTGTTAGTTTTATATAAAAAGATCTGAAATAAAGACGTGATATGGTAAGTCTTGATTGAAAAAAACAAAAATCACTCCAAAACTGTAGAGTTTTGTGCATATTGTACGTTAGAAATAACAAAATATTAAAAACCTGAATGGATTTGCAAACTTTTTGTAGATTTATTTCATGACCTTGTTCCATTAGTGTATGTCTAGGAGTGCTGTTACACATCCTGTTCAGACACAGCAATCTGTTTCGCAGGAACTCTGTGAACTGTGTGTGCTATTTAGGCCAGTCAATGCATTCCTCATCCTTCCGTCTGTCTCACACCAAACAGTGTGCACAAATTCTCTATCAGGTGTGTGGCTTTGGGCCTGTGGTTTGCCCCCCAAATAAACTTGATCTTGCAAGAGATGTTCTAACCACACAAAGGCTTCAAGTTTCTCCAAGTTTTTCTATTTTTGGGTAAAAACCTACAGCTTCATTCTGTTTTTAAAGGTTTTTAACACCTGTTATGTTACTGTAAATTTTCTTTTTTAAATGCCAGTGAGGTCAATTTTGGTGGTATTATGTTTAATATTCACATAAGATTACCTTATCTTATGGTTATCTGACTAACGATGCATGCCTGCTACATTTTTTTCATAACTTCAAAACAGAGATCAGTAATTCTCAGCAGTTAGACTGAATTTGATTCTTAATTCAAGTCAAATAAAAACATATAAAACAATCATCTTACACAGTTATCAACCACGTCACCTCAATTCTCTTGTACATTCACCTCTTTTCCAGCATGCACACTCAACACACATTTACACCTCCAGTAATCCCACCAGGTTGTTGGGTTTCTATGGGGGTCAGCGTTTGCCAGACACAGCTTTTATTTGGACCTGATTACTTTTGGGCACAGTCATCGCATGGCCTGTGTCGACCAGGATAACGCTCATTGGCGTGCGCCTCACTGACTCTATTCACGAGGCCAGGCACAATCATGTAGAACTGGCAGACCTGACACCTAACCCAAAGAGTCAGGCCAGCCCAGTCAGCAAATACAATGCCCCCCCTCCCTCCCATTTCCCCTTTAATCATAGCAGAGGGGGGAGACAAATAGAGATTGGGAAGACAAAGAAAAGGACTGAGACAAGTAAGAAATATGAGCAAATGGGTAGTGCAGAGTAGAGTGACTTGGATAGAGGGAACTGAAGAAAAAGACGCATGTGTGTATGTGTGTGCGTGTGTGTGAGAGAGAGAGAGTGCAAAATGTCGCTTTTCATCAAGCACGACTCACCAGTCAGACTTCAGCTTGTTGATGACCCTTGTGACCTGTTTGGATGACCGCTGATTTGCCACACAGTTCATAAATCTGAAATTCCTACATGTGGTGGAAGGCCATGACTCATAACTCCCACTATTAATAGGGAGCATCTCGGTTAAAACATCTCAGTATAACTGACTTCTTTTTCACACTAAATGCACAGAAAAGCAACTTGACCTAAGACGTCATAAAGTAAGAGGAAAGCAAACAGGCTAAAAGTGAATGTTAAAACAAAATATGAGGATCTATGACTTATACATACAGTAAAGGCTACATTATTCTGTTAGCTGAATTTCATGTGCAGTACATCTAAATTTGGATCAACAGGCTGTTGCTGCTCTCTTGTGGAGAAGTCTGGGATGTTATATGCTGGAAGTAAGCTCATGTCAGGACCCAAATTTGCATTAATCTATATTCTTCATGAGTCTGCTGTCAAATCATTTTTTTTTTATTACCTAGTGTTTTTATTTATTTATTTTTTTTAATTGATTTAGTCTGCATTGCTAGCACTGTAGCAGAATGCATGTGGTCAACTGCTTAACCCATGGATGACTACCAATGACTACATGACATGTACGTACATACATACATGAGGTATGTATATATATATATATATATATATATATATATATATATATATATATATATATATATATATATATATATATATATATATACCTCATCAATGCTCCTGTTTGTCTAGCTTACTGGCTATTTTCTTTATTATGGAGTTAGACAAAAAAGCTGTTAATTAAATGTGTCAACAAAATGTAAAAGGAATGTTTCAAACTGTTTAATCCAGAATTAACATGATAACCATTGACCGTATGCTGTTGACAGGCGTCATCAGGCAAAAAAAAAAAAAAAAAAAAAAAAAAAAAAATACAGCAAGCGCCTTTAAATAGGGTCGTACCACTTGTAAAAGCTGCCGGGGGATTACAGAATAATCTGTACAAATCTTTTTAAATATTTTTTTACATTAGTGCCGCAGGAGAACTAGGCAGTGTTTTTTAAAGCTATATTTAAAAGAAAATATATAATTTAGAGTTCCCTTTTTTATTTTTTACTCAATCGATAAACTTATCTGAAAAGTGACTTTTAACAACGAAACACCTACTTGTTTTTACTGAGGTAACTAGCGCCTCAACAGCAAACGGCTAATAAACCGATGGAAGAAGACTACCTAATGGTCTTAAACGCTTTCCCAGTGAGGCTAGGTAAACTGGTGAAGTTAGTCAGATACATTTGAGACTATGACGGGAGACAAATGCCGCGGCGTACCCGAAGCTGATTCGAAACAGCCTCAAACAAGTGCAACAACGGAATATTGCGCTAAGTTGCAGCAGTGGATGTGGCAGTATTACTGGGGGTATGCCAACTGGCAGAACTGGTTGTCACTGTCAGCTTTGCCATATCCACCGCCGTGCTCGACCGCTCTAACACCGGGTGAACCTGCTACGATCACCGGCGGCGGGCAGCAAGTTTTTGACCCGCGGAGCTGGTACGGCTACCCGAATCCTTTCAGCATCCCGGCTTCCTCTCCTCCTCCGGCTGGCGAGCAGAGATCTGCCACCACCGATGCCCGGCCAGCCCAGCAGCAACACGGGAATCCAGCTCAGGCAGGTAGGTTTGTTTGGTAAAGTATTGACCTAGGTTATCTAAAACATCTTTCCGTTTCGACAAATGAGCGTGGTTCTTAAAGACTAAGCTAGGTCACGAGTTCAACTGGAAGCTGGCTTAAGTAAATGTGCTCGTGGAAACAAGCTTAAATACGTGTATCCGAGGTCTGTCCTTCGTTCATTTCTGGTGATTTTCAGAAGATCTGCAGTTTATCTTTAATAAGCAAATAAAACTTTAAGATTTAAGTTAGCCATTTATAAGCCAAACACATGTTTCTATGTTTTTACAGGACGTGAATACACAATTCCCTCTCCTCTCCAGAGGTTCCTGGCAGAGACTGTGGATTTCTTCATCCTGTTTTGTGTGAAGGCCACCATTGTGTTGTGGATCATGCATCTGAGTGGTATGAAGTGAGTAAAGCCATCAGTGTTTTTTTTTTTATTCCCTCTAAAACATGCTCAAACTCAGGAGGAAAACAAGTAGTCCCATAAAAATATGCTAATGTTTTGTTTAAATATTGCACTTTGGATCCTTCTAATAGTAAAAGTCCACCATGTAGATTCACTTCAGCTTATCTGATTGTGTTTTCACGATGTAAACTTTAACTGCACTGCTTATATTATTACTTAATACTAAGTTAGATGTTCATTCTCCAACTCCACGCACACATTGCTCAACTGTCTCTCCTTTTTTTGTTTCTTTTTAAAGAGACATTGCCAAGTTTATCACCCACTTTATTGTCGAGGAGATTGACGAGAACACATCTATTGAAGATCTGCAGAAGATGATGGCTGTTGCTCTGGTTTATAGAGTACTAGTGTGTATCTATGAGGTGGGTCACTTTTCATCATGTCATGATGATAATCGTTATGTGTGTGTGTGCTGAGGTCAGCCTCCATGATACAGTCTGTTTTGCAGAGGTTTTTAAGATGTCCACAAACACACAATCTGACAATGATGATTATACACAAATTTATTGAATAAATGTTTTGAATATCTAGATAATTCTCAGTGTGTTGTCACCTCCAGGAGGAGCTGATTGCCTACATTATGCTTTTTGTTTAATGAGGGGAGTCACGGGGAGCCTGTTCTTTGCAGCACTATATTGTTTCCCGTTGAGGACAGTGATGCAACGCTGCATTCATAATTACCTGAGATGAAGTCATGTATCACATGTGTTGGATGTCTGTGTCAGTAGCTTTGTGTTCCCAGGTGGGAATGAAACCTGGGACATTCAGGCACCTCAGCATCAGACTTGCACCATCTGGCATGAGGCCTTTTGTTTCTAGGGCTTGAGTGTGTGTGTGTGTGTTTCTGTAAACCTAAAACTTATTTATTTATTTATTTCAAATGATGCCTCTAGTTAGTGTAATTTTGTTAGTAAATTATGACTCTTCTGTATCACAAAACAAAAGTACAGTGTTCAACTGAGGATGTGTTGCTCTTGTCCAATCAGACCATCTGTATTTGGGGCGCTGGTGGTGCCACTCCAGGGAAGTTCCTGCTCGGTCTGCGGGTGGTTACATGTGACACGTCCACTCTGATTCGACCCAACCGCGTGCTTGTGGTCCCAGCATCTCATGTCTCCCTCTCTGCGTGAGTGCTGTTTCTGTTATATGTTCATTTTTTAGTGTTTGTAGTGCATTTAGCAGCGTTTATCAGAGTCTTATCTTGTTTTTATTTTTTCCTTAACATTCACAGCTCCACAGTGCGGGCATTGAACAAGAACTTCTCCATTGCTTTTCTCTTTCCCGTCTTCATCACGCTCCTCTTCTTCCAGCACAACAGGACTGTGTATGACATTGTGGCAGGCACCATAGTTGTCCAGCGCAGAGGTGCCAGATAGTACGTTCTCCATGACTGATTTTTCCTTCACTTGGTTGGTTAATGTCAGAGGACAACACACCAGTGTGCAGCGAACATTTAGCCGATTGAATCTTATTTCACTGAACTGAGTGATGCAAGTGTGTACTTCACTGGATGGAAGCTAAACTGCACTTTAAAACACCATGTGTTCAGATTTAGCAATATGTTGTCGAGGAGAGAGAGAGAGAAAAAAAAAAAAAGAAGAAAAAAAGTTTTAATTGTACGACATTCAGTTTTCATTACCAATCTTACAGCCAAACTGTTTGGACGCCCTCTGAAGTGTTGCAAGTTGTGACAATTTCTAAATGATGAGAATCTCAAAGGTTGCTGTCTTGAGATATCTAAAGACTTATTTCCACATGATGTGAATTTTGATATATTTGAAATGTCACAATACATGTAGTTATTTATTGTGAACCTGAAAGTGTCTGTGGGAAGGCTTTGCTATCTGGTGACTTTGGCGACCCCTAGTGGCAGATGATCCCCACTATGCATTATTTGCTTCTTTTTTTGAGGAGGTATTGGCTGGTTAAACTTTTGATCTGCTAGTTTTGTTACATTGTAATGAACTTATGTTCTCACAGTGAAATTTGAAAAAAGGGGACTTAAACTTATTTATTTCCATGATTTGTGCCTATGGATGCTTTAAAGTATTTTGAATGGTGAAATGTGACAGTAGACCTCTTGTTAGGTTTAAATCTAAGAAATGTATACTATTTTATGCTTATTTCTACGCATTTTGTGACTCAGGACAGCTCTTGGCTCCAGTGGCATTGGTGTCAGGTAATCATAAAGATTAAATGCATCTGCTGTTGTCAGATTTCTATTGAACAATGTGAGACTTCTGGTATTAAATGTTCATATTCATGATTTATTCAAACCAGTTTCAGATTTATCAATGGGATTTTTAGCTGTTTTTATAATCTTGTCAACATCTTTTTTTGTAACTCTACATGCTTCATAATCATGCTGACATAAAACCCGTGTCTTACATCAGAGATGTAAACAGAGGATAGAAATGATCAAGAAAGGAATAAAAGTTACTCAATGTTTTACAAGTGCTAGTATGTCTGTTAGGCATTACATGAATTTGTGCTTTCCCCCCCCCCCCATGCTGTCATTTTTTCATTTTCTTTATATGCAACTATTTGCAGACAAATGTGTTTAATTGTAATGTAGAAAATAAAAAAGCAACAGATTATCAGAATTATAATAATGAAAAAAAACAAGCTTTAACTGTTTGAAGGACACAGCTCTGTTAGTTTAATTGTCAGACAATATAAGAGCATTGCTGTTGCCAAGAGGGGGGAAAAAAGAGATTAACCTAATTTTCTTCAACTATTGCCTGAGTGAATGATTGTGCTATGATATTGTAGAAATACAGATAAATAGGATAAGATTCTATGTGAGCGCATCACACACTTGATTAGTGTGAACCTTAATGCCAGTGTTGAGCTGTTGCCACAAATGTGACTTTACACCAGAATACAGACACAAAGATGATGGAAATGACTTAAACTGATTGGTAAACTTTATAGGTGTATTTTCAATGTAATGTTTGTTTTTCTATTAAAGGGTCTTCCTCATGCTGAGGAATCAAGTTTATTTAGAAAAACGACATCCTTTACTGGTTTTCCACAGTTGCACTTCTACGGCCACACCACATGGTGACAGCAAAGATCAGAACAAGCTTGGATTCACTTAAAAGAGGTGAAACATTAATGTTTTTGCACATGATCTTTAAAGGATGTGATCAAGCACAACCAAAGTTTATAATAACTACCAAGCTTTAATTATTATTTATACTTATAAATAGGTTCTGACAAATAAAAAAATGCAGCATGCTATTGCAACTTTGATGTTCTTGTTCGTTCCTGAAGTCAAATGTAAATTCTTCTTGTTGTTAATCCTCAGACTGAATTTGCGCTCCATCGTGACATCTGCATCCATCTTTGGGTTAGGCTTTTGGCTTTTACAATCTCTTTTCTGGAAAAAAAAACTATCAGTGCATGAAAAGCCACTGGCCCAGGGGCTACAAAGCAAAGAAAAAGAATAACATGGATAACTGATGATACTTTTCAGAGAATGCGCTCCTAATGGGGAAATAGTTGCATGTACAAAAAGGAAGTTAATTGCGGGGTTCAGTGTGTTAAGAGACTGCAGTGAGCTGCAGAGAAAAAGAGAGGTTTTAATCTGTGTGTATGTGTTGTGTACATTTCGTACAGTTTCCTTTTATACTCTGGGCTGAGCTGTTAGCAAGCAAGGTAATAAGTAAACTATAAAGTACATTAGTCAAATACAAAGCAGAGGTAATATAGAGCAAAATGGAACTAAACTTTGTAATATGTGTTGGGATGGGAAGGAAGACGTCAGCCAGTCCATTTTCAGTTCTAGGAAAGTAGGTCTGGAAAGATTTAATTTGTTGGATTCATGTGTGATAGTTTTCTGATTAATGTGTCTTTCCACAGAGGAGGGCAGACTGATAACGTCCCGTGTGAGCTGTCTTTCCTAAAATGATTGCACCTGCCCCTTCCACATAGCTCCTTAGTTTAATTGCTAAACATGTATGGATCTTAATTAGAGGATAATTTATGTTTTTAGAAGCTGTTTCTTTCAGGGAGTATAAACTAATGGAAAAAACCTGACTTTTAAAAAAAAATCTCTTTAGATTATGTTTTGCTGATTTACCTAAAAGTTGAAGTTTTATAAGCTGCGTTTGTGAATTAGTCACAGGCTTGTTATAGAGTATAAGCCCGGTAGGAAGACTCGGAACGGTAGTTTTAAAGTAGCAACCATCAATCAAATGAGTTAGTAATCATCGCCAGTCGCTTTCACACTGCAGCATACACAGCAGAGAAAGTGCAGCTTCCCATTTAAATATTTTTAACCTTCTGTTCTGACACTGACCTGCATGTTTTCATCTATATTTTTATCTGCTAAAGTCTGGCCTTCAGGTATGATCTAATCCACTTGCAGCTTCCACATAGCGATTTTTGCACTCATGCAAAGGTACAGAGTATGCAAATGCAACATCCTAATTACAAATTCATAATATTCCCCGTACATTTAGATCTAGTAGAAGTTTTTTTTTTCTAGATTAAACTCCATTAATAGCTTTGAGGCAATGAGAAAATTAGCCCTCTGTTGTATAATCTCTGCATGGAAAAACTATCCAAACATTTTGTCTGCCATTGTGCAAGATTTTAAAAGTTCATCGCAGCATTTTGTCCTTCAGTTGCAGGTTTTTTGTGCTGAGAGTCATAAGTTGTTCTTCATGTAAGAGAACTGAGAGAGGCTCAGCAATAATTAAGCCTCCAGTGGCTCTAATACAAATTTTGCAGGGAGACGAAGTGGAAAGAGAAAGCAACAGAAAGAGGGGGATTAAGAGAGAGACAAAAGCCCACAAGGAAGGAAAGGATTGGAGACAGGAGTTTAAAATGAGGCGAATACCAAACGAGGGGGGAAAAAAGTGGAAGGAAAAGGGAGGAAGAATGGAAAGGAGCGGGTGTGAGAGTCTGAGGGACACCATGCTTGAAAATTCTCTCTGATCTTTGAGCCTTGGGACCAGAGGCGATGGAATACCCTGCAGAACTCTATTAAAATTCAACCAGCTTCACTTAAGCCTTCAGTTATTATACAAGAGATGCCCTACACATCTCATCTTTCTGTATGTGCATGCAACATGAGTGCAAACGACACACAGCTGCATGCTCACAACACAGCATGCAACATGAATATGTTGACATCAGCTGTTCCGTGAAACTATTAAACTAAAAATATCTGTTCACATTGTCTTATATTCCGTATTGTCTTAGAGCACCACAGATTTGCATGAATGGTCACTTTAATCATCACTCTAGAACAACCTATAGCTGGCATCCAAGTGGACACTAAATTAGGCCTAACTTGCAGGGAATTGCTGTAAACGCCACCAGATACACGCAAACATCTTGTGTCCTGTAGAAGAGTTCTGTTCCTGTCACCTTGAAGGGAAATGCATGTCTGTTTATCTACTGAATGGTCTTCTGTGTGTTTACAAATGTCCGCACACTCTGCAGGCAGAAAGTGTACAGTGGCGTTAATGAAAACGGTGGTTTTCAGAATAAAAAGCATGTCTCTTTAAAGTTGAAGCATTCAGAGACTACAGACCTCCAGTCATTTTTAATTTGTATCTATTAGTTTTGAGTTAAAGGCTCTAATAGCAAAGTAATCTCCCGAGTAAAGAATATATTCAAAAAAATTCCTAGATTCCTGTTTACATCTCTGAGATTTACTGAAAATGTCATCAAAGTCCTTCCATAACTTTTGAGTTATGTTGCTAACTGACAAACCAACACCAGCAAAAATGGTGGGGAAGAATCAGACAAACTAGAACCAGATGTAGTCAAATTGTGGTCTGTGAAACCAGAGCATTGAAGCAAAAGATACTGGTACGGTAATAGTAACTAAAGGTCCAGATTATGGCATAGAGTTGCCCATAGCAACCAGACCTACTATATAGAAACACAAATTAAGACGTAATTAATTTAATGTCACATGGTATGATTTGTTTTTACTTACAACCTGACATGTAAATACAGAGAATAATGGCAAATGTCCCACATTTTAAAATAGGACAATTTAGTAATAATAAAAACTAAATAGGGCTGCACGGTGGCGCAGTGGTTAGCACTGTGGCCTCACAGCAAGAAGGTCACTGATTCAATCCTTGGCTGGTTTGGTCAGTGGCCTTTCTGTGTGGAGTTTGCATGTTCTCCCCGTGTATGTGTGGGTTCTCTCCGGGTACTCCAGCTTCCTCCCACCATCCAAACACATGCATGATAGGTTAATTGGTCACTCTAAATTGCCCCTAGGTGTGAGTGTGAGTGGTTGTTCATCTCTCTGTGTGTGGCCCTGCAATGGACTGGCAAGCTGTCCAGGATGTACCCTGCCTGTCACCCTAAGCTGGCTGGGATAGGCTCCAGCTTCCCCGCGACCCTGAATTGGAATAAGCAGTTCGGAGAATGAATGAATGAATAAAAACTAAATAGACAGGCATCCAAATGTAATTCTAATAGTTTATGGAAAAAGGGGGATAAGTCACAGACTTATACATGTCTTACAAGTCATTAGTTTTTTTTTTTGTTGTTTGACAATTATGTACAGGGTTTCATGAATTTGACCACTATTAAAGGTCATTATTGTACCTTAAGCATATAGCTTGTATCCCACGACAGCAGTGTTTTTGTTTAATGCTATGTAAATGGTCAAAAACAATAACAATATTCAACAAAATGTAAACCTCTTTTTGCTATGATAAACTCCCATCTTCTTTACTGTACACACACATACACACATCCATATTTAATATAGTAAACATTTTAGCTGATGATAATAACAACAGCTTTGAGATATTACACAAGAACAATGTGCATCATCAAATTAAATACAGGAACCAAAAGATATTGATGCCCTTCTGCAGAGGTCGTCCTCATTAATCTTTGGTAACTGACTTTCTCAGCATATCAAGGTTGTGTCTGGAGGAATATTCTTATCAAGCATCAAGTAGGCTACTGGAGAAAATCATAAGCTGCAAAACTAAAGGAGCTGCAGTGACAGGAAGTCCAGGAATCATAAATCCAACATGCAAAGCAGAGCATGGCAGAAACAAAAATTCAACTTGACATGAGGAGTTTACATAACAGAAGCAAACACAACGACCTGGAAAAAGACAAAGAAACCCAGATAGTGAATATACTGAGGCTGGGAATTCGTAACTGAAACGTGTTTCCACACAACAGAAAGCAAAAAAAAAAAAAAAATGAAAGAGAACACAAGGAAACATGCTCTGTCGTTTCTTTTTTTTTTTTATTAAAGGAAATAAATTCATCTTTGGCGCAGAGTTAAAACCAATTTCAAACAAATTCAAGGTAAACTAAAACACAACAACAATAACAACCAGGCACTGATGGCTTGGAGGCGAATCTGTAATGTCAGAAACAGAGTAAATGTCTGTTGTATGAAATGATTGTGCAGGTTTGCAATGAGACAGATTCTCACTACTGTGTGATATTTACACAAACACACAACACAGAAACACAGGTGTATGACTCACTTCTTACAACACAAAGTACTGTACTTCCTATCTGGCATTATAAGCAAACATTTCATGGGAATTTTTTTTTTTTTTTTTTACAGACAAACACCCCACCCTCTGATACTTTGAAGACTCTCATTCCAGGCGCCTGGATGCTCTCCAACACCGCACAGAGAAACCGTCACATCCCTGCTCTGGAAACAGTGTTTTCTTTTCTCCATATGTGTGTGTTTGCCATCATGTGTTAGATCATGTTTAACATGATATATTTATTAGTAAAAGACTTGATTTTCTGCTGTCTGTCTCCTCAGATTTACATATGTTTTAAGACAGGAAAAGCTGCAAGAAAGCACAACCTTTTTTTTAGATAAGCTTGATATCAGTATGTGAGGACTCAACGGATCTAACTTGGGAGAGATGAACAGAGCAAAGGTGTAGAAAGTGACTGAGTGACATGTCAGACATAATAGAAAAATGCACTTACAGGTATGAAGACACTTTTTAGGACATATTTGTAACCTTTTTGTGAGGTAAAAATCATGTTTAATTAAATTAACTCAGTCCTTCTCCATAGTTCCCAGCAGGGGGAGTATCATTTTGAGTACAAGAGCCACATATCCAGTTCCCCATTGGTTCTCAGTCGTCTCAGCGTTGGAGGCAACTCAGCCAATCAGCATGCTTCTGGGCCACAAATATCTGAAGTAGTAATAATGTGGAATGTGCTGGCTCGGCATGAGCTGTCAACTAGAGCATGTAGTACTATACTACATACAGATGGGGGGAGGAGACAAGCAACTAGGAGGAAGTGGTAAACACTCAATGACAGAGCAGAAGCCTCATTGTGTGCGGTTTTAAAGGGTGTGTATGTTTGTGTGTGTGTAGAAGGCATTAATGTCAGCTGTTTTATGTTGGCCAATTCACTTGGATGAACTCCACCCTTTCTCCCTCTCCCTTAAAAGATATCTTTTCTCATGTGACACACCTTGTATTCAGTTCCATTGAAATGAACTGAGACAGAGAATACCTTAGAAAAAAAGACTACTTTAAAATGTGGTTTAGCGTTTATGTGCACATTGTAACATTTCAGGAGTTGTGAGGTTATACGTTACATGACACAAAACTCCCATGCTTCAGGTCCTGACAGTCGGTCAGACTTGTGGCTCTGCAGTGGAGCCTCAGCAGAACCAACACCTGGCTCCTCCCTGGTGGAAGTATGTACAGAACGCTGGGAGTCTCCTACAAATATAGATCTGAAATAATCCCTCCAGTGAGCACTGTTATGGGTTTAACTGCATGTTTGTACATGTAGATGTATGTCAGCAGACAAATGAAATGTGGTCGCATGGTTACTGTGTGGAGCTTAAACAACACAGGAAAGAAGCAATATAACGTAAAGGATGAACAAGGAAGATGGATTTTGTGTGTTTAAGAAAAATATTTCAGACATGTACACAATATACATACATATATATATATATATATATATATATATATATATATATATATATATATATATATATATAATATCTGTCTTAATATCAGTTCATGTACTTAAAATGTGGGAAATGTCTTTTCTAAGTAAGTAAGAGTGAGAGTCTGAGGGGTCTTTATCTGCCCTGCTGATTGGCAACATGTCAGTCAGTCACTGGACGTCTGCTATTAAAAGAAACAGGCAAGTACACTCAAAACCTGAGACAAGCACAGACATAACACCCAACACAGGTCAAGATACAATAACTTGTCATGTGAACATTTGGGTGAACAGCCCTACATAAAGGAATCCTCGTCTCCCTGTGAGGGTTTTCCTGCAACCTTTTGTCCCGTCTCCTTCAGATTTGTTAGGTGTATTGCTTGTGACATTCAAGAGTACGCTCTTGTACCTCATCTCATGTTGGAGGTCATCTTGTGATCATGAGGATGGGTGTTTACTAGATCATGAAGAAACCACTTAAAACACATATAGATTTGGTGAATGTTGACCAGGACGAGACTGACTAGGAGAGTTTCGTGCTGACATGCATGTGACAGCGGGTGACACCAGATATCAATTAGTTGATTAGCTCAGGTTGTTAAAAGAAACAACCCAGCACTTTAATACTAAATGTATTAGGAGTCAAAGAATTTACAAAGATATTAAGGCTTAAATTGAAAAAAGACACATGCATTTTGACCTGTTTGCTATTTGTGAACTTTTCCCTCTCTTCTCTTCTCTGCTCTTCTCTCTTTCTCTCTTTTTATTAGTCTCGCTGGTGTCTAGAGGATAAGCTGGTGGCTTATCCTCTATCCACCATTGCATTGCCTCTTTTAGCTCCTTTATTTCAAATATCAGTCTTCCCAGAATAAATGTTGCACAACATCAAAGCTGAAGCTCATAATCTGTAACTCAGTGTTTCATTTCTGGCTTTTTAAATGAAGCAGATGTTAGATATGTTGCACAACATGTGCAAGTCTGGGATGAAATACCCCAGTTGTGGACATGCAATATTTACCTGTGTTTGAAACACACAAGGAAAAAATTATTTATAGTATCTGGAAAACCCCTTGTTTCACACAGTGCATGAATAATCTAATATGCATCTGTACTCTAAACACACACACACACGCATGCACATAGACACAAGTATAAAAGAAAAACCATCAGCTGCAATCCACAACTCAAACACAAATGCTGTTTGGAAAGCCAGTGAGTGGAAGCTACTGCAGAGGGCAAAGTATGCCACTTTACTTTGAGCATATATCATATAAAGCTGTGGACACTGCAGACAGGCCTGAGATGTGTTATACTAGTCTTACTAGTTTACTTACCTTTTCGGGTAAAGTTTTTTTTAAACAAATTTTAAATAGTTAGCTTTTTTTTTTTTTTTTTTGCTTAAATTGATTTAAATTCAAATTGGTCACGAGCCAGGAGTGTGACATTGATCCAAAAAGCATGCTAACATGTGCTGTACACATTTGCTTGCATCAAAAAAATAAAAACTTATGTGATGTTTCATTATGGAACAATCTGTAGAACTAAGTTCATACCTTGATGTCCTTAAATATCAGCCTGGTATACTGCATATGTTGGGAACTAGCACTAAATGTGCTTACAGATCCCCTTTATATAGTGTCCCATATGTCTGACAAGTTGGTTTAAAACAATCAGGAAAGTAATCACATACACTATAACTATATCCCACTTTTACTTTAAAGAATAAATCAACACCTGTGTGTATTGGTTGCATTGTGTAAGCTCACATAATCACAAGCAAACATGAGCCCTCACTGTCATCCAGCACACAGTAAATAAACAATCAGGCCTTACCCTGCAACTTTACGCTGTACTCACTGAGCGAGCTCTTCTTCACTTAGAACCACGGCTACACATGCAAAGTCACAGTGGAGATGATTAATTGATAGTGTTTCAGAGTTTCTACAATTCTATGCTACCAGGACTCTAGTGGCCAGATATTCAGTGAAGCTGTGTGTTGATGAGGCGGCAACATTATTGATTTAAGTTTTCAAAAGGCCTTTGAAATCAAGCGTCTAGACCAGTGGTTCCCAACCTGGGGTCTCTTGGAACCCCAACGGGATTTTGTTCAGAGTCAGTGTGAATAATATTTAGGCTAAGTCCTCACAGAGACAAGTTGAGGTTTATTTGTTGAAGGCTTTGTTGTTTTATTTTTTTAAATTTGTGTGTCTCATCGCATGGAACCAGTGTTTTGGTAAAAAGGAACGTTAACTTTGCACCATTTTATTGAACAGGAAAGATCTGAGAAATGCCACAGCGCAGATTATTTTTGTTTATTTCGAAAAACCAAAGAATTAAGCTAAATGTTGGTACTCACATTAACTTTGCTATTATCAAAAAAATGAGACAATGGATAATTTATGATAAGGTGTCAGTTAATAAAAGCATGAAATCTGTTGGTTTTAACATGGGGCAAGTTAGGGGGTCTTCAGCCCTTTGGTCATGTATAAAAGGGGTCATCAGGAAAATTAGGTTGGAAACTACTGGTATATGGGATGTGGCCTGGTGGAAATTCATGTTCCACTGCATTTGAAGCTGTAAATTAACTGGCAGGAGATCATTGAGCTGACAATCAGCTTTTATTAATATCTTTTTTAAAGTTTGCATCACAGTCCAACATTTCGATTGTAATCACATTAATTAATTTAACCACTGCTTCAGCCTCAGTGTACTGAGCTGAAAGTATTTGTACAGTTGGGGATGTTGAAGAGCAAAAGCAAATACTAAATGCACTGAATAAATAAAGTCTGATAACATCAAAAGATATAACAGAATTAATGCAGAATTAAACTCTCCAAGGATTATAATAGGGTGTGAAAAAAACAATCTTAGTCTCAACACGTAATGATGCTGATCAGATGATAAAGCCACAGAAGCAGTAATGATGAATAATCACAAAGCGCTGTAACTGATGCAGGAGGTAGGATGGGGTGTGGTTTATGTAGAGATCTCGACCTGTTTCATGTTTCACTTGTCCTCCAACAACAAAACTTCAAAACTGAGGACTAAGTGTTATAGTGAACTATCTTTTTGTCTGGTAATTAGTGATCTATGGGTTATATCAAACAATGGAGGTTTTGTCAGATTGTTTTACTCTAAAAGTGAAAAGGTTCAATAGAGCAGAGACTTTTTGCAAACAAGCAACAAGTACAACATGTAAACCACTGTTTCAACAATCAGCAGTAAAGATTTATCTGTTATTATCACCATACTTCCAACCTGCAAGCAAGCAAGCTAAGACAACCTTCCTAGCTAAATGAATCTAGCTAGTTAACTAGTTGATCTATAACTGTCAAGATGCTGACGTTGACAGGAGTGTAAATGTGATGAAATGGCAAAAGTAATGTGAAACATCATTATTATAACCCAAAGATATCGTTTGTGATGACATAAAAAGCCGATCAGTGTAGCTTAACATTTCTTGTTCACTGTGAAATTAGATTAAAGATATCAGAGATATCAGACACCTGCAGAAGTGCAAACATTTGTGTGTATACTTCCTTAAACGTGGCCTCACCCTACAAACTCTTCAACTAAATCTATCTTGTAGCTTGTATGTTTTTAACCTTAACATACAGCCCATGCATCTAGTAAGTATGGATCCTAAGAACATTTCCCATATTTTATGCTTTAAATGTTTCATTAAAACAGTAAATCTTGACCAGAGCCATGTCCACTACTACTCCTGTCTGCAGCAGATGCTAAGTTAAGCTAACTGTGCTTGTGTGTGGGGAAAGCTCCAACTCAGAAGCACACTGTTGTAGGAGCAGCCCACCCTTTTGGGCATTTTACAGTACGCTGCTACTAATTACAATGTGAGCTGCTGCTCAGTATGAATCAGACAAATCAGTGTTGTAAAATCACATTAACCTCACAGGGCTGTTGTTGGGCTTAACGTACTTGCATGTTCAACTTTCGACAGACCTGAAGCTGATTACGTAACACTGAGGTTGTAAGCTGAGAAAACTACTGAATAGGCCTATATTAACTCTGCTTAGCATTTAAAGTTTGTTTACTTAGCTTGTCCTTGAGTAATTCAAGCAGTTTAAAAAAAAAACTGCTGCTACATAAGTGAATTTTACAGTGTATTATCAATCTATCTTTTCCATCTATCTATCCATTTTCTACACTTACTCCAGTTTAGTGCTGGATCCTATCCCAGCTGTTTATCAACTGAGAGGCAGGGCTCATACTGGACAGGTCAGTAGTCCTTTGTAAGGCAGACACACAGAGAAACCCCAGCTGAGATTCAAACCTTCTGGCTGTAAGAGATGCTAACAACCACCGCAACACCCTGCTGCCCAATCTACCTTGTATCAGGATTAAAGAGAACTGAAATCAGTTCATCTTTCCAAAGGTAGA
Source organism: Telmatherina bonti (assembly GCF_933228915.1). NCBI lineage: Eukaryota > Metazoa > Chordata > Actinopteri > Atheriniformes > Telmatherinidae > Telmatherina > Telmatherina bonti. Next base: position 19,732,143 of record NC_136617.1, on the reverse strand, counting down.
AAAACATTGTCTTTAAGCCTTCACAGTGAAAGTGACATCTTGCCCACACATCTGCTTTCAAGAGACTTCTTCACCCACAGGCTTGTAAACAGCTAATCGTTTGTTTTCTGAGTCCCAGCATCCTTATACGAGGACATCACATATCGAATTGTCTGCACCATAATACAAAATTCTGTCACTGGAACCTGTTGGACATGTCTGCTGGTGTTGGAAGCGCTGTTGTCTTTTTTCATTTAAAATGATATTTAGATCCACATCATATATTAAAATATGTATAAACAGAACTCTGTGTATAATCTAAACCATATCATTTTTATTTACTGCTTCTTCCAAACCCCAAACGGCTAGAAAACATCTCTAACACAAGTCAAGCTTAAGTTTAGATCCCAAGAGGCTACAAAGTCTTGTTTTCTACAGATTGAAAGATAAAGCGCTCTGCAATCTCATGCCACCCTCACAGCTAAGCATAAGTACATCGAATAGAGTCTCATCTCTGGTTTTTGTCTTCTTTGATTACCGTTATCTCTTCTGTAGTATCTCTTGTGTTGGGCAAAGCTCCTTCTCAGACAATCAGTTTCTCTCTTCATCCCACTCTCTCTTAACACAAAATAAAATCAGGCACCTGCAGTGGACAGGCAGGGTGTAAGGTGAGTGCTACAGATTTGTAAGCTGCCTCTTTCAAGCTCATCTATTATCTAGCTGACTCCACTTTGACCCTAGAGTTAGTGACAGTGTACTATAGAGACCTGTCCCCATATCATTCACCACTGTTTGGATGTGTGTACGTATGCGTGTGTGTACAAAAGTGTGTTGGAGAGCCTCCCTGGTCTGGTCAATAATTAAAGTGACTGCTTAGTTGGAGGAGAGTGGCGCTGACACAGAAGAATTTTTTTTTTTTCTTCAGTGCTTATTAAACCAGTAAAGGCTTATATTGACTTCCTGTAGGAAGAATTCTCATTTATGATATATGAAGGGGTGAAGTTTTCATTTTGGAGATAAAAGGTTGAACACACACATCACAATGTAGGGAGAATTACAACAGAGTCAACAGTAAAATGAAATACTCCAGATTATTTGATTTTCAGCAAGCCAGCAGAGCGAATGGGAAGGCAGCAGTTCAGTGATTCGGATACTAACAAAGCCAGCCTCATGGTAAGAAGTTCTGGGCCCAGAACTAAAAGAGATTTCTTTTTTTTTTTTTTCTATTCAGAAGTATCTTTTTCTGTTCTGTGCCTCTCTTTCAAGCCTCATCTAATTTTAATCAAAAACCAAAATACAAAGTCATTTCTGATCTGGAGCAACACTCTTGCAAGCACATTCATTTGCCTGGAGAAAGTGTGAGAAAGAAACACATTTAGGTCTGTGAGCAATCAAAGCAAATGTTTCGCCATTCCAATTAAGTTTGGGGATTTTCAAACAGATCATATTAAAGCGCTTGAGATTACTTCCCAAAATCTGCCTGTCCTGGACAGCCAGATTCAATTGGCTGCTGTTAATGCACAGATTAGGGAACTCTCTTTGCCTTCTAATCCTCCTCGCTTTCCTCCTACCTTGTCGTAGAATGAGGAAGGTGTGTGAGAACAGGTTAGCCGGTAGCAGGCATTCACTGCAGGATTACACTTGCAAGGGTGACTTTAAGCCTGTGTAATTTGGTTGTTAGATGCAATAAAACTTGCAGCATGCAGGGGGGGTTTGCAACTGCTACATGCTGATATGGACTTTCTGCAGAAGCTTGACTTGAGTGTTTAGAATTTAATTAAGATTATATATGTCCTCTCTCGGTGTTGTAATGAAACAGTGAAGCATTAAAACCCTGCAAACAGTCCCGCGTTAAGACAACAGGGGGAGCAGTGAACAACTTAGACACTCAGCTCCAGTGCAGACTGTAGCCTTGAAATCTCAAGTGTTGGCTGCTTTCAAAACCCACAGGATGAGTGATCCCTTTCTGCTGAAATAAAAGTCTTTCTTGGTTATTGCAGAGAATAGAAAGCGCAGACATTATGATGCTGCGTCCCACTCTTTGTCACCTTTACACTGTCACTGTGCCTGAAAAGATAAACATTCATTTACAAATGAAGGAAATGCAATGCATAAAGAGACTGATGCAACAAGCACTTCAAACACATATAAGTCTTAACAGTGGCTGCATAAAAGGACAGAAAAAAATGAATAATAAATATTAGAATCATCTCTGAAGAAGTTGAGATATTTACTTATATAACTTGTACAGTCTTAAATCCCTTGAATGGATGTCTCGTGTTTAGTGCTGGATCACTGTCTAAATACAGCACAAGCCTGCTAGTGTGCTCTGAAGCATAAACTAAGTAGAAATAAAGCACAATGACACTTTAGTATGACTCATTTACGATACAGGTATGCACATTAAGCAGCCTGTTTCTATTTCTCACGGCTCTTCTCATACAGGCCACACCCAGTGTACTTTATTGTCCCTGAGTGTATGCTGGTTACACCTCCCACAAAGAACACAGGTACATCTCCAGGGGAGTAACCCAACACTGGAAACAATCTTTCCCCTCCTCTGACAGTAATTTTTTATTCTTCAAGCACACAGAGGAAATGCACTACACACACACACACTCGGCTATGTTTCTTTTTAATGGTTAAAAAGTTTCACCTTTTTCAAAGCAGTGTGTAGAGCTGTTCATCGACCCTCATTGAGACGCGTACCTGTGAGTACATGCAGAGGGAAACAAGGGCATAAAAGAGTGGTGCAAGTACATGCTTGTGTATGTGCATGCTACTCTTTGGGCTAACAACTGACTATTAGCATAATTAAGATCTGTGAAGGATTTATTCAAAAACACATGGCGAGTTTAGTCTTTCCCTTAGAATAATGATCTTACACATATGTTAATGGAGACAGTACTGGACACAGTTTAACAAATACCAACCAAGGCCTTCAGCAAGCAAACATGCAGGGATGCTCAATCAGCAAGTATGTGAAAATAATTGTTGCAGTTATCACAGTAATCAACCCTCCCCAATCATCTCTTCTAAACTCCTGACTGAATAAAAAAAAAAAAACAGCCTGTATTTATGTGATCTGTACAACAAACAAGTGTGAAATGAAACTCTTTCACTCACATATCACAACCCGTTCACCTTCATTTCTATGCATCCAGGGCATGAATGTAATGCTAGCCCTCCAGCACACAGGGCAACCTACCTCTCTGCTTCTTTGTTTGCCACACACGTGACAAGGGCACAATAGAGTACCGGACAATAGGCCACTTATTGAGTGACTGGCAGGGAGTGGGATACATCCCTGATTGTCCGTCACTCTGCAGCCTCGTGCGCCCTGCGCCTCATGGGCAGTGTCAGGTTGCACTCTCCTCTGAGGAGGAGGCAAAGGCACCTGCTGTCATATTGGAAATCTGGGAGGAGTCACAGAGGTCAAGATAGTTGAAAAAAAAAAAAGAGAACTAAAATAGATTTTAAAAGAAAGAAATCCTACTTTTCAAACAGAGCAAGTCAAGTTTACATACATGGTTTCATTTAGATCATTTAGTTTTTTCAGTATTTGTTTTTGTGGTTGTGTGTGTGTGTGTGTGTGTGTGTGTGTGTGTGTGTGTGTGTGTGTGTGTGTGTGTGTGTGTGTGTGAAAACAGTTAGCAGCTGAGACTTCCACCATGTCACTGTCAGCTGACTGTCAGTCACTGCCTTCAGCTGAGCAGATTGTCTCTGAAACCCTGAGCCTCAAACGCCTGCCATGACCTCGTAACCTTTAAGAAGAGTCAAAGGTTTAACGTGCAACCACATTTAAAGCTATCCTCCACCATGTGAAGTTGAGCATACTGTATATTTGCAATAAGGAATTCAGCTCAGCCTGAGTATATCCAAGCACACTCGATCTATTACTGGCATACGTGCTGTGTATTCCCACGCCTCGGCGCTGTCAGTGAACTTCTCTTGTAATTCTGTGGCTGTTCGCTGTGCTCCGAGTCCTGTCATATTTTTGCATGAGTAGCTCGCAAACTGCTCCATTTTTGAACCTCTCCCTCTGCCCCTCTCTCTCTCTCTCTCTATGTGAAGGTGGGGGCAGAGAGGTATTAGCTGCGCGCTGCAGACATCATTAGGAGGGGAGACGCTTTCCACCGTCAGCGCCGGAGCAGAGCAGGGGAGCCCTGGCAACAAGGAGACACACAAACTCAGCAGCCCGTTACACCCAACAGTAAGTCGCACAAAACTATTTCCTGAAAACTGATTTCGCCAAGCTGTCATTGCTTTCACCGTGGCACTTTTCTCTCTCTTTTTTAATTTTTTTTTTTTTTTGGAGCTTGCTAGATAAAATGGCTGGAAGAACTGCGAAGGGTGGCGCTGAAGCTCTGGTTTACTTCAAAAGCCTTGTTTAAAAAAATGTTTACTTCGCACTCTGACCTATTTTTAAGTGACCAAACAATAAAGAGACACGGGGGCTATGGGTGTGTATACTTGTCATTTCGGAACGTAAATGCAAAGTACAGTTTAAGTTTCAGGAAACGGAGCGGAGCTTCGGCTAGAATGTGACCGAGCGAGGAGCGCGTCCGCCGGCCGTGTTGATATCGGGCAGGCGCTGTACTTCCAGTAACTGCGCCACTCGACCTCGGGCTCAAACATTATCTGTTTGCCGACTGTTTCTGAGGGCTAAACATGACCACACGCTACCGAATAGCATTGCTTATGGTCGCGTAAGTCTTCTTTTGAACTCTTTTCCTACTGACAAGGAATGTCAAAAGCAGACATTAAAATTTTATCTACGTTTCACCATCGCGGAAGTGTTTTATCCACACGCAAAGAGACGGAGAACTGACCACAGTCTACTTCTTTCTGTCCACTTTTTAAAATACGGAAACATTGTTATATGTGTTGCACGTTTCGACAGCTGTTTGCACACATTAATGGCTGCGTATGTAACATGTTACTACGTAGTGTTTAACATGACCAGCTGGTTTGTAAAGGACATACGGTTTGTGATTGCAGGACTACCCGTGATGTCATTCATCCTAGCAGGATCATTATATAACGGGACTGTAGGGAAGCCTGTGATAGCAAGCTATTTTTACTCTGTTTACACCTCGGAGCAGGGTAGGCTATGCGTCCCAAGTGGCAGCCTATGCTTTACTCACATTATGAATTTAATATGGCAAGAATATGAGAGAAAGTCGTTAGACAAAAGTTGTTAATGAAGACAAAACAACAACAACAACAACAACAAAACACTGCACTGCTGTCCTTTACACGCATGTTTACACTTTCAAAGGGCGTCTTTGCAAATACACTTTTACTTGTCCATTCTAGTTTTTTTTTAATCTGTTTTAAGCATGCTCTTCATGTCCATACTTAATTCAAGCAGGGAGTGACCCAAATAACTTATTCAAAAATCATTCTCAGTAATAACTCGACAAAGTAGCCTACTATTTCACCAGGATCCAAAAACATTGGAAGTGTTACGTACAAAGACACCATGTTTATAGTATAGACTCACAATTGTACAACAGTAGTAATATTTAAAGGGAGTTTCCTACCAAAATAAATACTTACAGTGCTAACGTGTTCATGTTTGTTTCTCAACGTGATATTTTGTTGATGAGAAACAAAAGAAAAGAACATCAGCAAAAACAGGGTGAAAAAATGTATAGGCGACAAGTATTATGATAATAATATTATGTAGGTCAAAAATCCAGTTATTAGAGAGGCAACAAGGCTATATACTGAGCTGACAACATATTGTGTCAAGTACCTATAATAATATTAATAACAACAACAACAACAACAACAATAATAGTAATCATTATAATGATAATAATAATAATAATATGGCTGTAATCCAAATCATTTCTATTGTTGAGGGATATTTAGAATGGATGTATTAAGCAACTGTATTAGGAAATAGTTGCATGGCTTGAAGTGCCTTTCCAACTAATTTAGCTGGTTTAAAAAAGGCTCTTTGGCCAATTTTATATTTAGATGGTGAATGTCTTTCTTTTTGATATTGTTTAATGGGTCAAAATGTGTTGAGTGTGGACAGAAGTCAGCTTGGCAGTTTGTAAAAGTTGTGAGGACATACTTGTATGACAGTTTGAGCATTTAATTAAAATGTTTGGTTGTTTTAGCTCTGTTTAGGAGTGTATATGATCTGGGAATCTTAATCATACAATGAACATATTCTTTATCCTTTTTCATCAGCTTTATTTGCCAAAGTGCTGAGTATATCTTTAATTAACTTGAGTTCATTTGTTTGGTTTTAACTGATCTTGTGGATCTGCTTGCTTTATATAGATGTCCTTTACCAAAGTGATAGACTAAGATTATTTTCTATTATTTTATTATAACACTAGATCACAAAATGTTTCTATTTAGTGAAGAGATATTCATCCCATCTGAACTTTGATCTTATCTCCTTATTATAACGTGGACATAAAACAGCTGCATTTGGCTTATTATTTGGTTATCAAGCCATGAATCATATCTTGTCACATTTCATCCTTTTTTCTTTCCCAAAGGTTTTTGATCCACTTCTCAGTATCTTTGATTCAGGACAGTAGTGCTGACTAAGAGGACAGTTGCAAGTACACGGTTTAGTATTGACTCGGTAAAAGAGGATGCTCTGTATAACAATGGCAAGAAGAAAGATGACAAAAAGGCATGTTCACAGGCCTAATTCCTGAGAATGCCATGGACCGATCTGGCAACCACAGACACATAATTCAACCAGTCGTGCAGAGAATTGGTCATGCTGATATAATATTCTTATGAACTTTAAGTATACTGCAAGGTAGAAGACAGGTTGGCTGTATGAGCATCAGATTGAAAAATCTTGAACAAAAGGCAGAGTAATATAGTGGCAGATAAAGTTCTGGGGTTTCTGAAGCAACATAAAATGAAAGAATTCTGATTATGAAAGACATGATTTCGGGTTGCCTACCACCCGCTGGCTGGCTGTTCCCTCCCTCTTATTTACATTGTGAATGCAGCCAGGGAAAAATCCCTTGAAGATACATCCTGTGGGGAGCTTGCCAGTCTTTATAAGTCTCTGTTCTCAGAACTGTTTAGCGTGAATGCGACTTCTGATAGCTATTGCCTTGCGGATGTGAAATCGTGAAAGTTATTTCATGGTTAGGCTGCTGCAAAAGCTAAACTCAAGATTTGGTCTTTAAGGATGAGGTTTGACAACTCATGGCTGGAAGTCTTACGAGCTGAGACACCATAACCAGGGCACAGATGTTTATACAAAGAGTGAGAAATAGAAGATGGACATGTTTTACATAACAAAATGTTTTTTATGTTAGGGTGTGAGGAATAAATGTAAAATAAAGAGTTTTCTTGTGCAGTGGAGTTGAGTGATAAAGAGAAAAGAGAGAAATTGCTGCAAATTTTCACAGCAGATTATGAAGTATATATATATATATATATATATATATATATATATATATATATATATATATATATATATATATATGGAGTTGGCCAATAGTTGGAGTTTCAGGCTGGAGCAGAAATGTTTGGATAAAATCAATAAAAGCAGCAGGCTCACTATTTTTCTTTATTCTTGCATGATGGAAAAGACCGAGTTGTGTAGATGTCTATTGTGTTGTTATGCCACTGTGATTCAAGAGTGCTGTTCCATCCACCCACCTACTACACACATGCACAGACACATGCACACGTGTGCACTTCTCCACTGCCACCATAGCCTTTGATTCCAGCCGCCACTCACTTTCAAATGGTAATGAGAGGCAATTAGAAGCCAATGTGTCCTAATCACAAGCCATTTAAGTGAGCTTGGCTCATTTGTCAGAACCATGTGTGCACACAGACAGACACACATGAATGCACACATCTGCTACATCTTGCTGGTGTCGTCTTTGTCTTTGGAATTTGTTGCTTTTAAAGAGGGCAGAGAGGGAAATTGTGTGACTTAATGTGTGTATGTGCGTGATATTTCCAGGTAATGACTGGGTGGAGTTTCATGGCTGAATGAACTAGTGAAAGAATTGGCTCTATACATGCAATCACAGTCAGAGTGAGTAATTCATGGAAGGGTCACGTGGATTGACCGACGCAGGAAACAGGTGTCGGTGTGCGACTGTCAGTGTTTGTTGAGAAATTAGCTGGAACAAATTAGACCAACTCTTATCATTTGCTTTACGAGTAACTTAGACAAGTTAACACACTGCAAGCGGAGGTCTCAGAAACTCCCCTGACCTATCTTTTGAAATAGGAAATAGCATTCATGCAAACTCCCTTTGATGTGTGAATGTGTGTTCAATTGCTCTGTGAATTTTGTAGTAGTTCTCATAGTTTCAGAGCGATTGCAACTGGTGTCCTCAGAGATGGTATTTTCAACAAACCAAAGAAAAAAATAGTGATTGGACATTCTTCACCTTCAGCATTTCTGTTTGACTTTCTTTTTTTTTAATATATGATCATTTCAACCAATTTAACCATAGATCCTGGATTCACCCCTGCATGCTGTGATAATGTAATCCCGAGATACTTGCTTTAACACCTGTAGCTTCTGGGACAAAGGGAGCAGTGTTGTTTGGAAATAAAAAATGGAACGGTATAACAGCGTTGGGAAGTGAGCTGAAAACAACAATGAACAAAAAAAAAAACCAACAAAAAAAACTAATGGAGATTGCTTGATATGGGATTTAAAAAAGGAGTATATGAGGAAAAATGGTTGTGAAAATGTGCAGAGAGGTGGGTGGGGACGGGGGCAGATCAAGAGATTGAGCTGTCTCGTTGAACCATGCAGTGTGCTCAGACCTTTTCAGCTTTTCCTTTCATCCTCCTCTATTCATGAGAGCACCAAGTACAAATGCTTGCACACAAGAGAAAGGACACACTCATGCAGTGTACTGCCTTTAAAGGGGATCAATGAGAGCTTTTTGTATATTGTGTTAAAGAACATTCCATCATGTGTTGTTATGTTCCTTTATTGCTTACTATTCAGACTGTAATTCTTAGAATTGCCTGTTTGAAATGCAGAAACAGGCACTCTCATTTCTGAATCACAAAGTTGACAAATACATGTTGGAAAATATAAAAGACATGATACTTATGTCAGTCTTACAACTTGTGTACATTTATAAAGCACTCGTTGAATATTGTGTATGAATGGACATTAAGGTGGTCTGTTTTTGTTTGTGGGTTAGCAACATCATCAATGGCAATTTTCTGTACTCCCTGCATCTGAGAACGAGAGAAATAAAAGGGGGAAAATGGGCTAAAGCCGCCCTGTGAACTTGTGTTACACTGCTGGGGTCGATAAGCTGCTGTATGGCTCAATAACCATGTGAAAAAGGGAAGCTGGCTTTGGAACTTAGTCGAGCCATGTGTTGGCTTTGCCTGTGTAATGGCTGCCAGTGTAGCTGACATGATATACAGCTGTCTATATGCCAAGCAAGTCCCTGCAAAAAGGCTTTAGTTGACTAAAGAGCATGGAGGGTGGTGCAGCAATAAAGATGCAGCTAACAAAATTGCAAATTTAAACTTTGTTTCAATCTGAGCAACTCACAGAATCCTCTGAATGTCTTATAAATTCTCTGGTAAGATCATTACTGTGCCTGAGCTACAGTATATATAAAATGAGATACCTCATGATAGAGTTAATTCAGCGAGCTCCTCCTGTGATCTCTAGGCCTTGATTCATATTTGATCATATTCCAAGCAAAGCTTGGCTGTGAAGTAGGGATTTTTGGGTACTGGCCTTATGAAATCCATGATAACGCGGATGTGGGCGGCTTCGTTGGCCGTCAGCAGTTAAGCATGTTGATACTTTTTAGTTTATGGTCATTAAAATCAACTATTTCATATTTGCAGCTCAAAATGAGAATTATGAAAGAAGCTCACACTCCCAGAAATGAACTAGAGTACATTCTCAGTCCACATTGTGCTTTCTCTCTATCATACAAATCCAGGATTCATCAGTTTAAAGGAGAATGAACTTTTATTCAGAATTAAACAGGAATTAAAACTCCCATGTAAACTTAGCAAATGTAGTGTTGTCTGAAATGGGTTGCCAGATTAGTGATTCCCCCCATGCTTTTAGAATTGGTGGGTGGAATTTCCAAAGAAAGCTATTTTCAAAATAATCTCATGAATATGTCCTCATAAATGTATATATTCTATTTCACTCAAACCTGCATTGGAAGCAATGCTGGTAGCTGCACTTTCTAATTTGCCACTATTTCCTGCCATCCTAAGGTGTTGTTTATAGTGCACAATGTGCAGTGCACCCACTATATAACACCTGTTAACTCTGACAAGAAAAAAATGCTACTGACTTCACATTCCTCATTAGAGCATACTTGTTCAGTTCATTGTTGACTGAAAACATAAACTCTTTACATTAACACACAATTGTTTAGTGTGTTCAGGGTTTGTTGCTCTTCACACATAATAACTCCTTCCAAGTTGCTGGACTCCCCTACTGCTGGGGCTTCTTGTCATGTTATAAATCTCCCCAAGTGGAGACTGCAGCCAGTGAGGACAAGCGCAACCTCCAAACTGCAGAGAAGTGATTACTAGTTAATGAATAATTGAGTTAGATAACTGTGATATCGACATTCACCAAAACTGTAGTGATAATAGTTCCTTTTCATAATTGAGCTCCTCTTGTGTATAAACTCTTTAAGCAGTTGCTCTCTCAGTGATGAAGCCACATCAGTATAGGAGGAGACTGGAATCAGTTTTTCTTCTTCAATATTTGACTCCCTTCTCTAAATATTTCTGCTCTTTATTCCATTTATTTCTAATGTGCATTTCTGACTCTGGGATTCTTCTCAGTTTTTCATGTCTCTTCTTCTCTGTGGAGGATTACAGAGGGGGAGTTGACACTGAGTGGCAGGCAGACAACTCCTGCAGACTCTACTCTCCCCCATAGAGCTCCAAGCTTGAGACGGGGACAAGCTGACAACCTGGGACACAGCCAGATATGTCGTGATAAGGAGGAGAAAAGAAAGAAAAATGCTAGAAATCAGTGTCGCACTGCTTCATTTAAAACTAAACATCACATTTACTGATCTTGTCTGTGCAAACATACATTTTGTTTATAAGTTTCATGACTAAGTCTTTATACTGGTTGGTTATTTAATTCATAATGTGTATCCCAGACAGGTTAAATGATAAAACTGCACCATCAATAATTTTCCTTTTGTTCATCAAACATTTAGGAAAATGTTATCTTCTCATTCTTGCACGGTACACAAGAGTCTTCTTGCAGGCTGTGCAGTAACCCTGGTCTTGTTTAATGTGGCGTCATTAGCTATGTCAAATCTGTAAGAACTATGCATTTGTGCTAAAAAAAAGTCACTCTTTGTCCATTTTAGCTGGTGGTTTTATCATAATTGTTGAGAGCAAAGCCCCCTGATCCTCAGCTGCAAGGTGGGTGTATGGGTACCAACAATAACTAAAGTCTCAGCCAGGAGGATATGCATTCAGCAAGAGGAATTCAATAACAGGAAAATGGCCAGTGATAGAAACAATCCCTGGAATACCAAAACCCACCCTTCACCAATGTTGTGCTTGGCAAAACATTGCTTTCCATTACTACTGTTTACTCTTTAGGATGCTGATGTCAAAACACAGCATGGCAGTATAGCCAGGCTCGGTAAAATCCATTCTGTGTTTCATTGATGGCAAGGATGTGGCACTTGCAGTTATGACCTGAATTCCAGTCCCTCTAAGACGTGTTGTTGTCTCCTATCCTTTTTTCTGATATACACTGACATCTAAAATCAGAACGTTCACACCGCTGTATGATCAGGGTTCACAGATGGGCCCTGAATGACAGGTTGAGACAAGCTTGTGCAGCTAGACCATAAGCAACATTTCAGGCAGCGTCTCTAAGGCTGAAACTATTTCCTCTCTTGCATAGTGGTTTAGTATGAAAAGAGCAAGAATGGCTGGATCACTGTGTTTCACTGTCGTTCTGTCTGTCTGGCACTTGTAGCTTGGCCAGTTCACCTTTCTTACTGGATGACTGGCTGGCTGGCTGCACAGCAGCCTCATCTGGCTGGACGTTTGGCTGAATGCTTGGCTGCAGGCAAAATAGTTTTCAAGCTTTCTGGATACACGTCTGTCTGATTGACTGACTTTTACTTCTGGCCTTTTCGCTAGCTATGTAGTAAGCTCATGACATTGCAACAGGGTCATATTTGGCTATGAAAGTCAGGGAGATGTGAAAAAACATTGCTGTAGAGATAAAAAAAAAAAAAACAACTAGTCAGCCAGAACGTTCCCATGTGACTCCCAGAATTCCATTTAAACGTCCACGGAGAGAATATCTCCATATGATAAATTTTTTTTGTCTTTAGGCAAAATTTGTTTTTAAATATATCCAGAAAGTTTCTCCAGTGGCCTGCTGTGATTACTTGAGCACCAAAGAGCCCCTTGAAAGTTATTGGATTGTAGGCATTGTTGGTGTAGGAGAGGTGCTTAATTGTAGTTGTAAATTATACAGGCATGTTCTAAGTTGTCATTCTGACTGAGTGCGAGAACAAAATCACAGTGCAGGACAATTATAGCTGCACATACTTATGAAATTCATTTCTGGCAAGTGTTTTGCACACTGCTGCACTGACATCATAAAGGGACTATATTTAACTCTTTCGTAATAGTCAGAGAGTAGCTGTTTTACTTCTGTTCTTGTTACTGTTGTCGCATTAATTTTATTTAGCATAATCTGACCCTAGTCTGTGCTTCTAAATGTGTTGGAACGACATATCAATTCTACACATATAACTCAGACATGTGCACATAATGGAGATATTCAGAGACAAACATTTGGTGCAGCTGTGCCTTAGCTAGTGTACACACCCATCTGCAGGGGCTTACCCAGGGAAAATACCTGTGGTAGGAGAAGAAAGTTGACCTAATGGGAAATTACTAGGCATCCTCATCACATCAAAATAACTGTGTGCGTTTTTTTGTGCATTTTATAACCTTAATTGCTCTTTCGGGAAGCCTTTAACCACCTAGATGTCAGATCTCAGCAAGCCACATTTAGTGCATTTGGTGGTGTCAGAATCATCATAATCTGCTTCGGATGAATAGGTGTCTTGTTATAATAAAGTGAGAATCTCTGAGTTTACTTTGATATTTCACAAAAGGAAGCATTAGACAGTTACAGTTAGTAAAATCAAAACCATAAATATCCATATATTTCATAAAATGTATGCACTGTATATATATATATATATATATATATATATATATATATATATATATATATATATATATATATATATATATATATATATATATATACATATATATATATATATAGATATATATATATATATATATATATATATATATATATATATATGTACGTGTATATATACTATTGTATTTATTGCCCTGTCTTCGCTCAAAGACAGCTGGGATAGGTTCCAGCTTCCCCGCGACCCTTTGTCAGACTAAGCGGTGAGGAAAATGAATGAATGTATTGTATTTATTACCTTTATTACCATTCTTATTTGGCAACTCTGGCAAATTATCTCATGAAACCCAAAGGGCCGTGTCCTTCATATATTAAGTTCTATGTCAAGGATGTTGGACTCATATTTGATTCTGAACCAAAATTTAACACTGTTAAAAACAGTGGGAAAGAGTTTTTTTTCCACTTGAGAAGTGTTGCTAGATTAATATATTTTCTTTACAGCACTGGCTTTAAGAAGGTTTTAAAGCCATAATCACTTCAAGGTTGGATTATTGTAATTGTCTGTACTTAGGTATCTGCTTGTCTCTTTTTGCTCTCTGCATGCAGCAAAGAACTCAGCAGCCAGACTTCTAACTGGTATCAGATATAGACAAATGGGTGTTTGTGTATGTATGGTAGAAACTTTACATTGTTTGACACATGAGCAAATTTAAATAACTTTAGGTTGGTGAAAAAGAGACATTGTGCCTTTGCAACAGCAGCTCAAAATTTTGGAATAGCTTTCCAGTGTTCATTAAACGCACCCTTTCTATTGGTAGTTTTAAAGCAGTACTACATATGATTCCGTACTTAAAAAACTCTACTTAATGGCATCAAATTGCCCACCAGCACCAGAATGTCAAAATTTTGGCCATTTTAAATGTTCACCATGGCTCATTCATTAAAAAAATATGAAAGGACAGTATGAGAGGAAGCGAGAAAAAGAGAGAAAATGACTGAGTAAGAGATAAGGTAAGAGTCAACATTTGACTGATGTTTACTGCCTCGAGAGAGCTCTGAGAAGAGACAGGTTGTAAGACAAATGGTGAATTATCATTTGGTTGGGGATGCCAAGGTTGTAGTACCACACCTGGAGACATATTTGTCCTCCTTCACTTTTAATTTCATCTAACAATTTTAGTGTATTATTTCTATCCTTACATTCCACTCAACTATTTTTTTCAGTAGATAACACTGTTTTTTTTCCCTTTTGCTTGCTTGCACATTTAATTAGTTTCTAAGCTTTTTTTGTTCTATACTGGAGCCAGCTGTGGATGTTTTAAGCGGTTCTTTATATATAATATACTATTTTATTTGATTTGGAAAAAGACGACATCCCCATTAAGCCTCAACAGTTCTGCATCTTTTGTTTGCTTTAACTCTGATGCCAGTGTGTGCTTTTAAATCATAGACAGATTCTGAATGGATTTCTTATATGCCTGTCTGTGCATGATGAGCAGCATTAACCATTAACCTAGAAAAAAGGGATAAACAAATCAAATACCTACTGCAACTCCACACCCTCCTATCAGACCGCTCGCCATCAATTAGCCTTGAAGTATTCCAGCAGACTGTCTTTTAAGGGAGAAGATGTTTTCTCTTGCTCACTTTTTCAGCCCACTACTTGGTTCTTGAAAGGATCTCCAAGTTACCTCGGTTTAATACTACATGAAGTGCCATTAGCTCATTTGCACCCACGCGTCTTTAGTCAGGGTTGCTGGAGACTGATAGCTGAGTGCATATGCAACCTGATGGGACACCATACGCCATGGGAGACCACTACTGAAAGAGTGGGGGAAGAGATGAGAGAAGTGCTTCATGGATGCAACTTTGTATGCATTATTAAAGTATGAATAATTCATGTCATTTTAGAAAGCCAAGTGTGAACAAAATGCTGTTGTCTCAACAGCTATCACAAATCTTGCAAAGAGATTATTTTTAGAAGTTGTAATATTTTCATTTGGCATGCAGGCCCCTCTCATGGAATTTTATTGGAAATTCCTTCAGCATAAAAGGTGTCATTAAGCCAAAAGTGTACCTGGCAGTCTGCAATTTGTGTTTGTGTTGACATTGTTGCATTTACATCACATCAGACATTAGTAGTAATAAGTATTACATAAAATCAAAGTGTCATATTTGTTATTAACATATATTAAAATGCATAAACAGGCAAGAGTAAATGAATGCAACAAAGATGTTAATGCTTAAGTTTGAGTGTTAATGGACTGCATTTGTAGTTTTCTAAATGTGCTGTTGGCAAAGACAAGGTATATATCTATCCATGCACCTACTTGGGGGTTATCTTCCCAAATTGACATTGTTCCAGGCAAAAGATTGTATGCAGAGGTTTTATGTTTTTTATGTCTGCATCTGGTTGACTGAAATTAGTCATACGTAAAGTCACTTGTCCCATTTGTCAGCTGGTGACACTGAATATGAATGCATCTTGTTGGATAAGCAATAAAACTGCATAACTAGTTTAGAATTTATAGGTTTTTATAACTTATTTTTGAGACATTTGTGATAAAAGACATTTGATTATTGAGTTTAAGTTCAGTTTATGTGTTGACTGTTAGAGCTACAAAACTGCAAAAGTTTTGGGTTATAGCCTTTTTATTAAACTTAGAGACAGGGCAGCATCTGTCTTCATCGACATGAGATACGGTAGCAGCATGGGTGTGCACATACACACAATGCTGACTTTGAAATTTGCTCAGATAAACCTGACCTTCATGACATTTGCCCTCAAACAGAGAGCAACCCCTAACCATGTGAGAACCACTGTAATCCACTGTGACATTGAACACCAGTAAACATCTGCAGATCCTCCCCCAGTGGATTAAAGTCTTTATGAATTAGAACCCCAGTGGACTTTTCTGATCCTTGGAGTGCTGATCATCGTGTTTCTAATGAGATATTTAAGGTGTTCGCTGTCAGTGAATGAACATTAGAGCTAAAGAAAGATTACACCCATACAACAAAGATTCACCTTTTCATGATTCAGCTGTGGTTTCCTGACAGTTTTAGTCCTCTTTCTTTGCATGACACTCATTTACTGTTGTTGTATTCATACCTTAAGATAGAAGCACATGAAAGACTTTTCTCTATTCACTATAGAATATGTTGCACATGGCCACAACGTATGTGTTTGTTTTGGAGGTGGGATGCAGATTTAAAGTGTAAGGTGGCACCGGTCACTTAGGTTACAAAGTATGTGTCAGCTGTCCTACAGCTTGGTTATTAGTGCTGACTGCGTGTGTTTATATTTGGTTGTCTTGGAGAGGTCAATATATTGATGTTGGTGCAAGTACAGATGTCAGGGATACTCAAGACAAAGGCGTAAGCTCTTGTGAAATACTGCTCACTGTCAGTTTTCCGGGGAGACAGTCTTGCAACCTTTACTCTTAATTAAAAGTGAATGCACCGGAAGCATGATAGGGCACCAAAATTAATGACAGTCTTAGCATTGTTTGCTATACATGCTTGTTTGTAAAAGTGCAGCCACTGACAAGCATATTAGGTGTGTGTCTGCTTGAATGCGTGCCAGTATGTGTATGTTTGACTTCCTATCTGCTGACCTGCAGCAAGTCCAGGCTTTATCAACATGACCCACAGACTATCTGCATTTCGCAAACACTGCTCTTGGAAGCCATCATTTCTGGCTTTGCCATTTCTTTCCCTTTTTTTTTTATTTATTTATTTTTTTATAACATTTTTTTCGTTTTTGGTTCAGATGTTGAAACAGAAACAGAATGATCAGTCTAAAACTAGACACAGCTACAAGTTCAAAGATTTGTGCTGCAAAATTGTTCTTTTTAGTCCCCAAATCACAACAGAGAAACTCAAGTCCCCTCTCCCAGCCTGTGATCTAATTCTCGGAAAACTTGCACAAGGCTGCTAAGAAGCTGTTGGATTTGCAGGTTTCTATTTGAACTTTTTGCAAGGCTTTTTCTCTGTCCTAAGTGTGTTTGCCAAATGCAACACGTGATTGGAGCCCACTAATAACAGCGCTACTCAGTCCTTTCTGCTACAGCTTTGGAGAAGAGATTTGGTTTTTTTTTATATTGTTGTTGTTTACTTTTAATCTTTTAAAACTGAGACACAGTTTCATAATGCCTCGTAAAAGTAGTAAGCGTGTGTACTGCACTTGTATGGGTTTCTACTTGCCCACAGAATGGGAAAAGAAGGTTGTACTTCAGATCTCACTGTGGTATCTTTTATGACAACCTCCACTAAGTTCAGTTTACATCACCAGAACAGGCAAAAAAAGATGGAGTGATTTCTAACATATGTTTTTTCTCACATGAAATTGATCATTTGGAAAAATTTGCCGTCCAGTGTAAGTACTCCTTTTTGTAGCTCTATCCCACCAGAGCCACACCAGTCTTGTCTCTCAGAGTACTGTGAGTCATGAAAGATTTCCAGCTTGCTTCCAAACATTTCTACATCACTCAGACCAACCTAGATCCCCCCTAAGTATGTCTCATTACTCCATAAGTCTCATCATTCACACAATTTTAAAAACTGCATGAAAGTTTTTCAAGTTTTGTCTCAGAACACATACAGTTGATGCCAAGATAAGGCAAAGCTAATTGCCCTGCACCAAAAAAATGAATATATTTTTTATTTACTGTAGAAATAAATCAATATCATCCTTCCACATGAAAAAAATACCAGATATGGAATATCATAGACATGCATAATTAATGTAAAGCTAGTCTATTTTCAAATAATATCTCAGCTAGAAGCGTCTAACAATTATGCATCAACAGTGCAAGAAGCAACATCAGCACTGATTTCACTTTAATGATGTTATTCAATTCCCCTGGATATATTTAATCCTTTAGATTGATCCTTTAATTTGCGCTCTGCTGAAAAGCTTTGTGTAAGCTGTTCTTAAATAATATACAGTGAAAGCAAGATTCAATTCACAGCTGACCGTTTTACATGAAAAGCTAATGCAGTTCATGTACAATTCTCTTAGATGACATAATGAGTGTCTGAGCAGATTGTGGTCTGAGACAACGGTGTTGAGTTTGGTGTCTGATGTTTTGCCTGTAAGAATGGTGTCATGAAATAATTATGGCCACCATTTTGTGTAATGTACAGCAGCAGAAAGTCAGCTCTTGTGTGGTCAGCTTCAATAAGTGGTTTGCTTTTGTGCTCTAGTTTTCCCTGCTGCTTCATTGGAGGGGGGGATCACTCAATTATTGAACTGATGCTATGTGGATTTTGGGTGTGTAAATGTGTGAATGCACGTTTGCTACACTTAGAATGTGTGTGTGTGTGTGTGTGTGTGTGTGTGTGTGTGTGTGTGTGTGTGTGTGTGTGTGTGTGTGTGTGTGTGTGTGTGTGTGTGGAGGTGGGCTGAAAGGAGTTGCGGTAATTTCTCAGAGCAACAACTGTGTGCCTGCCCCACTTTCAGTCTTTTAATCATGTATAGACACTCAGGGCACTTCTGTGTGTGCTTGTGTGTCTGTACTATGTGCGTGCATAGTACTCGTGTGAGAGTGGGTTTTGGTACAGTATGTGTCACAAGGGAATGTACTTAGAACTCCCTGACCTCAGATTACCCTGTGTGTATGTGGTTTTCTTTTATACATGTTCGTACTTACTAATGAATACATCTTTTTCAACTTGGAGACACGATAAGTCGCTACAGAATCACTGCCTTCATTTGAACTTGTAGCTTCACGGCTGCTTTGTTGGCAACAATTCCTCTGATTGGATGTTTGTCGATCTGGTCTTCATTTTTAAAAAATTTAATGGAAATTTTGGCAGAATATTTAAGCTAAATAGAGAAGTTAGATATAAAAAATTAAACATTGTTTAAAAACAGCTAGAAGGAGAAAGTTACTGAGAGTCAACAGCCAGCTTTTGCTTCAGTTCTTGTTTTGTAGAAAATTTAGATCTCCGTTGCATTTGAATGTTCTTAGTAGTTGTCATCAACAGCCAACTGTAGCCCCCATCTGACAAAGTGTGTATGTGTGTTTGAATAAATGCTCATAGCGTTTAGAGGCCCCTCCAACAATGTAATCTCAGTATGACCTTGTAGTTGTTTGTAGCCCCAGGTGCCCATCCCCGTGACTAACGCCACATCTAACAAGCTTCCCTGACAGGCTGTATTTGACAAGAACACAATAAAATACTGTTTGCAGATGGGGAGAAGCAGTGATAAGCCTCTTCCTTAGACCTTTACATGCTGTGTTTTATGTTGAATACTGCAAATAAGCTGGAGAAAAATCGTATCACGTTTTAGATATTGAACATACATTGTAAGAAAACATGAACGTAACAATGTGGATATATTTGATTTGCTAGTATTTAGTAGAATAATGGGATTCTTACCAAAGAATAAAGTCACCTTTCCACTATGTGTTGTAATCGGAAATTCTTATACTATTAAGGCAAGTGGGCTGGCTTTATGTGCATGTTAGTGTGGTCCAGAGTCTGCAATCTTTCAGGATAAATCACTAAGTTAAGATGGGTGAAGTGATATGTCTTATGTCTTATATGTCCAAGTGAAAGCATTAAAATGCATGCGTTCCTGGATTGTTGGAGAAAGCCAGAGTGTCTGGAGAAAACCCAGGCAGGCATCCTGAAAACCTGCAGACTCCACAAAGAAAAACCCAGCTGAGGTTTAAACTGGGAGAATTCATGCTGTGAGGTGAAGCAACTAACCCCACACTAGCGTACAGCCCACCAGTAGGCCTTGCTAGTGCTCAAACAAACCAGCTCAGTTCTGTATGACTTTATGTTGAAGTAAAAACAGTAAAGAAAGTGATGTCAGAGCAGGAAGTTTTACTACTTTAAATCTCAGATTAGCTTCTACTTGTTTCATGAAATAAACAACTTACATTTGATGCTGTTTGACTTGTTCGCTACATGAAGTTGTGGAGCACAGACTATCCTCTGGAATAATAACTCTAGCTTCATCACCTCTCATGTACCACTAAAGAAAATCATTCAAACATATTTATGAATGATAATGTGGTTTTGTTACTGCAGTTTATCAGACGATACGCCCCTTTGTCCTAACGTTGTCTCTGTCTGCGTAGTAACTGCTCCAAACCAGTTTGTCTACAATAGCCAATTATGACATTTGCAGCCGTTTATACACAACAGCCCCACAGTTATATTCTGAACCTGCAGGGGGCTTCAAAGTCAACAAATTCTACATAGTACTGCATTTTAATAGAATACTGTTTTGTCCCTAAACACTGGAAGTGGTATTCTAGGTGTCTGCATCAGGATGCAGTCTGACAGAGAAATTAGAGACACTTTAATGAACACTTTCACATTTTAGACCAATTTTTTATTTATTTATGAAAAGCATTTGTTATATAATTATTTTAGAAAGAATTCTGATGGATAATTACTGTGGGACTTCACGGTTGAAAGATTGTTACAGGAGATGTACATGGCCTCTGCTGAGTATCGACGGTAGCTCACTATGGAATGTTAACAGCCAGGCAGGGTGTGGCTTTGTTGTGCATGCAGCTCTGACCCTGTGACCCCAGTTATATAACTTATTGTCAGTCTTTGTTGGAGTGAGAGCGAAAAACTTTTTATGAACTGTCATGTGGCTGACAGGGCTTGACAGTGATATAACCTGAAGTCACAAGAATCAACTGGTACAACTTCCATTGCATCCCATCCAACCCATTCATTTAAGCCCATAAAAGTGCCATTTTCCCCATCTGTGTTAACTTCGCAGATCCACAGGCGCATACCTGAGTTTTGCACATTTTTACTGAGGTCACTCAGGGTAAAGTATACAAGTAAACGTAAACATTATAAATACACATATGCCTTATAAATATACCCACAGCACTAAGAGTCAAGGTTAAACAAAGATAACTGGGCCTTATTTGGGTTAAGGGCAGTGCAGAATGTGGGAAGTGAGCCATGACCTGGCACACAGACCCAAACTCACATACACACCTGTCAGTGCACTCAGTTCTGCTTCTTGTAGTCGCTGTGCGCCTTTGTCCTCTCTGCCTTGGTCACTTCGAGGGACAGCTGGCGGGGCAGTGAGAGCACCTGCACTTCCCATGTGTGCATCTTTGTGTGTGTGGTTTATGTTTTTCAGGTGGGTTAGGAGGGAGTATCCGCAGTGTTCTGACCAAGATTTTTGCGTGAATGTGTGTGTGTTTGTGTGTGTGTGGTGTGTTTGTTAAGTGTGTGCATGTGAGCACCTGTGCTACCAGCAGGAAGCTGCCACCGTCACAGTGCTTCCTGACGTATGCTGGTGACTTCCTAAGGTCGTGTTGTGGACCTCATAATAACTTTTTTCTTAAAGTTGACTCATTTCAGTCCAGAAAATGTTACTTAGTTATTGAATTTCATTCAGTCCTGCAGCAAAAATCAGTTATTAGCATACAAAAGCAAAAAAATGGGAAAAAAACCCCAACATGTAGCGGCTTCATGCCTTCCTAATTATTAGATATTTAAATTTTCTTCTTCAAAGTAAATATTTCAACCAACAGCTGCTTTTGACCCTGTTTCTATTAATTGCCATTCAAACAAGTAAATATGCAAATAAAGTGTCTTTAGTGGAGTTTTGCATGAATGTCCTGTGGTGCATGGCGTCCCCCGGTAATGTTTGATTCTGGTATGTTGTATCATATGCAGTCGCTCGTCTCTAACAACTAAATTGCTCGTTTCCTTCACATCGGCTGCACATCTCTCATGTGTGTAAGTAGATTTAGCTAAATTTTCCCCCCAAAATGAGTAACATCATTACCTTTTTCCTTGACTGCAGAGTATGATGACTGATAATGACTTTGTCTGTTATTTTTATCTTTTACGTTTGTAATGTATCCATACAGATCAACAGTGTTTGCATAAGGTAAACTGAATGTGTATTGTTGTGATGATCAAGCTGCTGTTAGCATGGACAATCCTCTGAGAAGAGATTTTTATTGAGATTTCTTTTTTCCTGATTAAATAAATGCAATATTTTTTCAAATCAAACAATGAGTTTAAACTTTCCAGCTATTTCCAGCTTTTAAACCATTAGAGAGAAAAAGCTCTTTTACAAGTTGAAAGCGAGACCAACAAAGAGAAGTTTGACTCATAATTCAGCACACTTTGACATGAGTTAGAGCATAGATACAACACAGACTACAAGACGAAGTAAAGGAGTTAAACAAGGTCTCATGAAACCTGCTTCTACAACCATATCTTATGCGCTTTTTCTATATTTCTATTCTTTTATCATTTCATCCAGCTTCTAATTGGTTACTCTAAATTGCCCATAGGAGTGAGTGTGAGTGTGGGTGGTTGTTCGTCTCTGTGTGGCCCTGCGATGGACTGGCAAGATGTCCAGGGTGTACTCTCCCTTTCGCCCAAAGACAGCTGGGATAGGCTCCAGCTTCCCTGCGACCCTGCATTGGATTAAGTGGTTTAGAAAATGAATGAATGAATATTAATACGTGTGTATTTATAAAATTTTATTTATTTTTTTCCTTTTTATAAAGATAAACTGGACTGACTTTGAACTCCTTGTGCTTTTTAACTTGCCATAAGTGAAATGTCATAGACTTGTTTATGAACATATTTGTTCTTAGAGATTCACAAAATTGTACTTTTACATCAATTTGTAATACTGTTTTCTGCCTCTGTTGTGCTGAGGTCAATGTCGGGCAGTGTGTGTTTTTCTGGACTGAGTGTGTTTTAGTCACCCTACCTCACATTGCTTTCACGTGACATTGTGATGTTATGTTGTGATTTGTTGCCCTGGGGACTACAAGTATGAGAGCAAAGGATATGAGTGTTTGAGAAGAAGAGAAGAAGGATTTGGAATTTAATTAGATCACTTAAAGAGAGCATATTAGAGTTATTTACAGATTCATTATTTTGCTTTGAGGGATCATTAATAGACAGACATGCAAAAAGGCTTATATTTTTCTTATAATGTAGTGTCTGTCTGAAATTTTAAGTTTCTTTTTCTTTAAAGTATTCCTCTTAAAGGGTTCATTTGACTCAGATTTGTCAATTAATTGGTTAGAAATTATGAGGTGGAGACAGCTTCTTATTGTTTGTTTGATCCAAGAAATGAGTTTTTATGGTGTTTTTTTTTTTATTTTTATAAAAGACAGTCGTTTTGAAAATGCCTGCAATGTTCATAGTCGGACTTATCTTGTTTGCAAAGCAACCCTCATGGATCTTCATAGTAATGCCAATGATGCTCAAAATTAGACCTGTTTTTCCAGTTTATGCTTAATGATATAGTGTTTCACTGTGTTCCTGCATGTTCCGGTTATACCTTATTGAATCACCTCTGCCTTCCAGAGCTCCATGTATCTCTAAGTGAAGCCAAGTGTAAGTGACATTCATTTGCAGTTTTTAGGCATTCAGATGAGTGTTTGGAGTATTATGCTGTGTTAGCTGTTAGTGTTATTTTTTTTTATCAAAGTATGCTTAAACTAGCTAGCATTAACAAGCTTGCCCAGTTACTGCCTTGTAATTTCCTTGTTGGTGATTTTATTACGATTATTATGGTCACTGCTAGTCAGATGTTTGAACACTTCCTTTTTTAATCTGATGGGAACATGTGTCCAAACTTTTGACTGGTATTGTAAGTTATTAATATTACATTACCTTAATTTAAGTTTTAAATCACTAGAACTACAATCCCTTCTGTATTTAAAAAAAAAAAAAAAAGTTTAATTACCCTTGCTTCTTACTACCTATTCAGGTTAATTAGTATTATAAACTATCTGAAATGTCTCACAAGCAGACCCATTGAATAATAGTTATATCAGCTTATATCAGTTATTAGTTGTACAATATGTCAAATGGTTCAGTAGTGTTGTCTTTGACTAGGAAAGAAAAGTTATAATACCAAAAAAATGCATAAAATTTCCTCTATGAATAAAAAATAGAAAAATTCTCTGGTTTTGGTTGTCTGGTACAGGGACGCGGTTCTTCAAAGTATTTTTGTCTAAATGTGAACAACTAGACCTTACATAGCTTTTTCTCAGTATTGAAAGTTAAAAGTAAAAAATAAAATAGTAAAATGACAGCCTGAAGTTGACTTTTTTCACTTCATGGGTATGTACAGCCTAAATCAAATGGTTTCTCAGCATCAGGTGATTCTCAGTTTGATGTGATGAACAGTCAGTCTAAATTTCTGGAACGTTCTATATAGATAACGAGTTCCTGATGATACCTTACTAATTGAAGTGTGTTTACTAGCATTTACAGTATGTTTTCTCTTAATTGTTTACTCTGCATGAAATAGCCCTACATGGCAAAGGTTGTCTGAGAGTATTATTGCCTGTTTTAACTGTAACATTGTCGTTTGTTATGTCCGTAGTGTGCTGTTCCACTATACACTGTATGAATGACGGTGGAGACAGTTTTTTTTTTTCCTCAGCAGGAAAAAGCTTGATCATCTGGTACAGACAAGTACATTTAGACAGCTTTTGAGAGTGCAGCACTTTGACCTGCAGTGATAGTACTGAGCATTAGTGGGTGAGTTGTATAACCAAAGGGTAGTTCGTGTTTCTCTCTCTGCCACATTGTGTATGTGGCTTTCTTGTTCTCCATTTGTCTGTGTATTAAGGCTGTACTACACAGCAGTTCATAAATGTCTTTTGTAAAAAGACAATATGTGTTTTTGATATTTCTGATACAATATCCATAAATACTCACTGTGATTGTGACATTTTATATTATTGCTGTAGGTATATCTACAAGCAGTACTACTGTTAACCTCATGCTAAGAAGAGGAGCAAATGCATTAGCAGACCGCTTTGTTTTTTTCCTGTTTTTTAATAGCATTACCGACAGAATCCTTATTGACTCCTGCAACAGTGCACTTTTCTGTGCTTAGTGCTTGGATGTTTACTATTATGATGCATTTTAAGCCATGAAAACTAGCTTGTTTGTTCCTGTGAATGTGCAAAATAGTCAAATAATGCAATACGAGAATTCCCCTATGAAACCATTTACCTTTGAGAGCATTCAGTTAATTCCTTTTCATTCCAGAGTTTATTAACTTTTTTATCTACATCTATAGAAATACAAAGCTAGCACAAAGTAGCACAAAGGAGGACATGCCTGCCAAACTAAACAGGCTTTCAATAGAGTATGGAGTGCATTCCTATTCTTGTGAGAAAAATGAAAAAGTTGAATTAGTATGAAGATTGACAGAAATGTTTCTAAAGAATTTGGTCTCAGGAAATGTTATAAAGATTTTCAAGTATTGAGAGTCCAGACAGAGGCATTAACTACTTAAGTAAGTGTAATACTGCAACTGCGCAACCTTTTTAAAAAAAAAAAAAATCACTGAGGCCTGAAATCACTAATTAACAAACATACAATATAATTGGTATAAGTGTATGATTGGTGTATACTTAGTATATTAGCATAAGATATGAACTTTAGATTGAATGATGCAGCTTACAGACATTTCCACACATCTAATTAACTTCTATTGAATTTGGAAATTCCAAGTTTGTCCCTAATCTTAACTTTAACATGGCTACATTACATTTACCTAATCCATAAACTTATCTCACCTTAACCCCTAACACCCACCTGAAACCCCAGAAAGGATTTTTTGCCTCATTAAAAGAAGATTCCACTAAAACCTAAAATCAAACTTTGCAATAGAATGACCCTAAATTTAAAACATAGGCTTAAATAGTTCAGACATAAAATGGCTGTCACGATTACCCTTACTTTCCCAAGATCCCTTCTGTTCCAGGGTCTTAAGCATAATCTAAAGCTCTTCGTTCCTTTTTGACATCTGTGCTTGAATGTGTGTGCATGCCCTTGTATCCATACCCTTGTGTCACACAGGAACAGAAGGTTGGACATCAATAGCAAGGCAGACCGAAAGAGGGAAGTATAGACAAACACACAGGGACACACACACATCCACAATGACTATTCAATTCCTTGTGCAATAGACATGGAACTTAAGGTATATTTACACCAGGTTAGTCTGCCTGGTACAGTTGGGGACTCGGTTTAGTTGGGTGGGTTGGTGGGAGGGAGTGTGATTGTGTTTACACTGCCCTACTGAAACAAGTAGTTTCTTTTAGACATTGTTTTCCACTTGTGGTAGTGGTGCTGTATCAAGAATTACTGAAGGAGAAGACACACAGCGAAGAATAAAACTTGTTCATCTATTAGTTAATGCAGGGCAACTTCTATTTCTACCACATAACATACCTGTGTGTATTTACAAAGCTGTCTTATAGGTAAACAGAGTGCGCAAAAATGTTAAACATGTTTAAAAGCTCCTGTTGTGTGAAGTTAATGATGATGAAGTAAAACCAAAGTGAAACAGATAGTATCACAGACAAGAGTTATGAAGAAAATGAGGATGTGATTTTGTTTTTTGTTTTTCTGTGTGAGGCTGTAGCAAATCACCCTTTCAAAGATGCACAAAGGAATCTGCCAATATGACAAACAATTAACAAGTCTGCTCCAATGAGGATTCGACAACTCTCCGATCCAGGATAAAAGAGCACCAAGTTCTTCTTTCTGGGGCAGCTGTGTGGTGGTTACGGCTTGCCCCCTCTGAGACTGGGTTTTGGTGGTTGGTTTTTTGAAAAGCCTTTAAAGGCCTTGTCTGTAGTATTGTTGGCTTTTGTGTCGCCTTGGATCTTTGCAGTTTGTTTTGATTGTTTAATGACCTGGGTTAAAGGTGCTTGATTGTGTTTGTGTAAAATTACTCTGTTCTGGTATCTGGCTTTTCTGTACCACCTGCCCTTCCAATTGGGCCTGTATTGATTCATTATTTTTCTGTGGGACAATAAAGTTTCCCAATGCACTTTTCAGTCTGGCACATTTGTTTTATGTTTTGGCTCTTACCCTTAGACCGCTGGGTCGTAACAAGCATCAAGGGGGACTAAAAATCATGAGAATACACCGGCACAAAGTACTTTTATTTGTGTTTGTGCCTCAAATTAAACACCATAACATTTTATATTCTCAGAAGACATGACCTCACCTTTTCTGTCAACAGAGTAATACAGTTTCTCACTTGTGTGAAACATGGTACTATAGCATACTTATCCAGGTTATGATGGAGTGACACTCGAGTAGTTGGGAAATATGTGCTATGTACAGTTGAAATATTTCATTTTGGATGTTTAGGGTACAAAAGTAAGAAATAATAAACTATAAATATATGACATCATGTGATTGAAAAAACAAGAGGTGGAATGATTTCTTTAGACAAGATGAGACACAACTGAACACATTTGCAGAACAATCGGACATTTTCTGGACCTTAATCCTTTTTCTGGTTTAGTTTCTCCAGTTGTTTCTTCACCTGACTGCAGGAGACAGACAGGCTAGAGGTGGAGGCAAAGAAGGTCTCAGTAGATGAAGCTGTGTTACAGTCCATGACTGAGCTGCAGGCTGACTGAGTGGAGGTGTGATGGGAACACTGTGGGCTTATGGAGGGTTTGTGGTGTGTTTGGCTGGAGGGTGAACTGAACATTTTCATCTCACTAGCTCTGTCCAGACTTCCATCAGTCTGATCATCTTTTAACTTGAATCCGGTGACTACACATCCCTCACGTTGTTCTGCGGGAACCAACTTTCTGACTTTTCCTGTTGTCCTCCTTGCAGGGTTCATTCATTCATCCATTCATTTGTTTGTTCATTTGTTCATTCGTTTGTTTGTTCAAATGAACGGACGGATGTACATTCATTCGTTCATTCATTCATTAATTCATTCATTTCCGTAACTGTGGCTCAATGACCCATCCCCATATATTCAAACCCAGTAATAAATTTAAGTAAAGAAAAAAATTCCAGCCTATCCTAACTTGACCACTCAATTCTCAGTAACTGAACATAATTTATTGATATGATGAGCTCCTGACTTCTGCTATGAAAGAAAAAAAAGCTTGATTAAAGCATCACTTCCTAAATGTTTTATATCTTGTTTTATCTTCTTTTCAGAAATCATGCCTATTTTTTCTCTAACCTATCCTCCATCCACCCCTCGTCAAACTCTGCCACAGCTTCAGCCTGTCTTGCTCCTTTTGCTCCTCCATAGCCTCTAGTGTTGCCTGTATTCAACCAGACATATTTCAGTCCAAATTCCTATAAGTATTTTTTGTATGGAGATGTTTTTATCTCATACTCAACCCTGATTAGTATATTTGGAAGTTTATTTCTGTCATCTGACTTATCTTTCCATTGATGTGCTCCACTAATTTAGAGCCTGCTCTTCCTATCCTGTTAATTTCTGACATCCAATCTGTGTTCAGACTGGACCTTCTTCTCTACAGTTTATTAGTAAGACACATCAGCCACAGGCCGGTTTAGCCAAGTGTGCTGTGACAAAGTTGAGAGAGCGCTGGTCACAACTGTGAAGACATTGGGACACATATATGTCCACAGTGGATTGATTGACTCTTGCGAGTGTGATTCTATGCTTGGATATAAGTGCCAACTTCTGGCGATTAAAAATGAAACCTATGCAAATGAGCCAAAAATTGCAGTCTCCCCCCCCCCCCTCCCCCCCCTCATCCTTTAGGGGCTGGCTGCAAAACGAAGCAAGTTCCTGGAGTCCCATGTTAAAAAGGCAAAGTTCACAGCAGAAAAAACATGTCTTAAGCATACTTCAAAAAAACATTTTAGGTTTAATAGGTCATGTTTACATTTTATGACAACTTTTGGGGAAGGGATTTTTTTTATAACTCATCCATTTAACAGTAATTCTGTCAAAATTTGGCATAACTGAGGGCATGTCATTTTCATTGGCGATACCCAATATCATATTTAGCAGGCTAACAGTGTGATGTGGCTTTAGCCTCCCGATCTACATTAGCTGGTTAGCTCCGAGTTAGCGCCGGGTTAGCTCAGTTAGATCTAAGCTACAGACGGTTTGTTTTATAGATGTCAATCACCAACCCCCACGCTCACAGCTCCCCTCAGTTCCTTGTATATTTTGTATATGTGGGAGAGATGGCAGGGGTGGCCCTGCCAAGATTACAGTGGTGGGAACTGCCCCCAATGAGCTTTCAGCTTTTCAGAAACCTACAGGTGACGTAATGAAGGCTCCGTCCATCTGTTATATGCACTTTATGGTTTTCCTTCACAGCTATTAGTTTACCCGGCTGTATGACTTACACACGCCTGATGCTTACCCTGTGTGAGCCCCGTTTTTGTGTGTGCAGTTGGTTATCAAGTGTGCCTTTTTTAGAACTAAATAAACGCCATGACACACCTTCTACTGAAGTGACATGTTCAGGATGCTACCAAAAGTTAAGTAGTAAAAATTCTTTGCTTCCTCTTCCACTTGTTTGGGTTTGTAATGTTAATTCTCTGATTAAATTAGTTATGAAGAGCTTTATTACTTGGTTCAGCTGATAACTCTTTCTTGCCATAAAAACTCATCATAATAGTCTTGAAAGAGTCCAAAGTAAGCACATGATGACTGCAGCAACATAGCTGCTGGACTAGCGTTAATGAAATCTTGAAAAATTTATTTGATGGTAATCGTCTTGAAAAAAAGTTGTTAATATTTAAATAATTAAAACAGTATGTTTGAACCAGCTTCAGTTTGCTGCCACCATGCGGCGTATTATAATGTACTAGAGGGCGAGTACAAATCCACAGTGTCCTCTTAATTGTAGTAGACTGCTGTCTGCATTAAATCCGTATGTATTACTCTGACAAGCTTCACACCAACGAGCTCACTGAGGTTCCCACAGAAAACGTTTTTGTCATAAAAATCAAAATAAGGCAAGTTCATGAAAATGTCCTAAATGGCTCCAAACAACTATGGATTTCTTTTAAAAAAAAAAAAAAAAAAAAAAAAGGATACATGCCTCAAACCAGTCTCATGTGGACAAACAAAGCATGGTTGCCATGTCGATGGAGCATCAGTATATAAATAGCAAGGGTGTTGTTAGAGAGGGAGAGAGAGCACAACAGAGAAAGGGAATAGCAGGCAGAGACAGTGCAGAAAATCACAGACATTTAAAGAATCACGTTGTAAACTTTAACTCATGTGACGATCAGGAAGGAAGATACACTTAACACTGTTAATGCTAATTTATCCACTTTGTTATAGATGCCGTGAATAAAGACACTGATAATAATTTGAAGAATGTTTTCCCTCATGTTTCTTTTTAAAACATATTACAAAACCACTTTTTTTTCGTTAGTTTTCATGTTATTCTATGTACTGGATCAGTGAAGTTTTTCAGTAATAGTATAGTATAAAATAAATAGCATAGAACATAGGTATTGTATGGTTAGTATAGCCTGCATAAACTTGGATCAAGGCTGGATTATCCAATGGACATTGTGGGCACAGGCCCAGGGGCCCACATAAGGCAAACACTAGTAGTTTGGACATTAAACAAAATGTACTTAAAAGCCAAATAGTTACACCACAGTGTCCAGTGTATTGCTATTGGTACCATTGGCTGAAAGATGTTAAAAATGTCATTTTACAGTGTATCATTCACATTTTCACAATGTTGTTGTGGGTAAGGGGCCCCTGGAACAGTCAGGGCCCAGGGGCCTGTGCACTTTTAATTCAGCCCTGACTTGGATAATTGCCTTCTGGTATTTATTGTGCAGAGAAAAGCAAAGACCAATTTGAAAGTGATGTTAATGTTTTCCTTGTCTCACTTTGTCTTTGAAGGGAATGGTGACTGCACCTGCAGACAAATAGACAGGCATCTGAGACGCCTCCCTTCTCCTGCCGGATAGATCCAGGTTTTCCATCAGGAACTGCAGCTCCTGGTAGTTGTCAGCTCTCAGCTGAACAGCAGGCTCCACCTACTCCGCCCAAGCAGCTCTGCCTCCTTTGCTCAGGTAAGACTCAGCTAGAGATGAGGTTCTTCTTCAATGTACACATTTTTTATTTACAACAGAACTGCTGTTTGTCTGTGGTCTGTTTGCAAGCATCTCTAGGTTTATTTGTGTTGTGAAAGTGTGTCTTTTGTGATCATTTTATTGAGCTGGACCGCATTTGAATTAATCAGCTGTTCACAAACTACCAAGGGATACAAACTACAAAGCTACAAAGAACTACAAAGAACTACAAAGCTCTTAAGTGTGTAGAGGAGGCATATTTTTTATGCCTGGTTACCATGGTAACTCGTTTGCATCAGTATTGAATAGCTGTAATTTTCTCTGATTGATTAGAGACCAAGAAGGAGTTGAGTCAGTGGTTTTGCACTTACACACACAGATTTTTTTTTTTTATTATATAACATGAAAAATTATTTTATTTTTCATACTTTCAAACTATTATGCACCAAGAAATGATAATAATATTTTTCTATAAGGTCCTTTAAGACCAGATCAAATGAAAGCATAAAAAAATGAAAGAAAAATCTTGTTCTTAATATATAACTTTAAAATTTATTGCTTGATTCATCCCTATAGATTGGTGCAAATGGATAAGAACTACGGCATAACATTCTCGTATGTAGCAGTAAGTGACACTGATGTCATTGACCTGACTCTATTGATAATAATATCATAGTTTTGTCAGTATTACAGCACTAAAACATTAAATTAATAAGTGATGTGTGTGTGGATGGCTAAGAAGGATATAATCTCACATCTGCTATCTTTCCCATTTCACATCAGCTGACTTTTATTTTTTTGTGATTCCTGACTGACCACAATGTCATCACTCATTTTTTTTTTTTTTTTTCTGTCTTTGCTTCATTGACTATTCTTTCATTCTCTAACTAAAGCTGCAATCCTCATTTTTTCTTCCTTTCTGGTTTCCACCCTCCTACACTTGCAACCGCTCAGTCAGTCCTTTATTACTTGTCATTTTAGTTCTTGTTTTCGTGTTGCTGCTGCAACAATTCAGTTTCCCTCTGGGGATTAATAAAGTTTTCTGATTCAGACTCAGATTCTGATCTCTGTCTCTTTAGCTGCATATTGAAGCTTCATTCTCACCTATGAGGGTTAGTAGAACAAATAGAAGGACGTAACGTTAAGGGAAAAGTAAGAATCCTTCCTTTTTGTCTTCTGTTCACATACTATGATGTGTTATAAAGTAACTGTATTTCAAGACAGAATAATAGAAATATGATATTTACATGTCCTCAAGTAAACTCTTAGATATTCAGGAATATAAGTAGGTTTACAGAAAAATATGCAAATTTGAACAGAGCAGCTTTAAGATTTTTCTATATAGTTTTTTGTTTATTGCCCTTCAGCAATATGCAGTAATCCCCACCAGCAGCATCATTAGATTTTGCTGCGAGCTACTTGGTTGTGCTCAGGGACTTGCTTCATAACTCTACAAATGTGTTTTGAAGTACGAACTAATTAGTTTATTAAATTAATTTTGCAGCAATTCAGAGAGGAGTAGTGAAGAAGAGAGTTACACAAAAAGAAACCCGTTGAGAAAAAGCTTAAAAAAGGTAATATGTAGATGAAGCAAAGTACATAATTAACAACAACAACAAAAAAGTTCAAATAACGTAGCTTTACTCCTCTTTCTCTCTTATTCTCTTCCTTTCTTTAGCCATCAGCTTTACTGATGGAAATTACACATTTCACTTCCCGCTGCTCTTTGCCTTCTTTTGTATTTTCACAGTTGACAGTTGCCTTTTTCTGAACTGAAACTCTAAGAAATGAACAGATGGAGGGCTGACAGTCTAAAAGCTCAAACAATGAGGCTGGGTGGCAAGTCGTGGTGATCAGCACATGGCTTCTGGGGCACCATAGTCTGTCAAGTATTCAGAAGTTGAGATATTGTCAGAATTAAAATCTGTGGCATAAGTTGCAAAGAACAAAGAGACACATTTCTAATGCGGTGTCCTTATCACTGGAAAAGAGCTGAACAGTTTATATTTCAGACAACAGACGCTGTAGCAATCTTCATGTTTCAGTGTGGCTTTGGTTTCTCGTGTCTGTGTGTGTGTGTGTGTGTTTTGAGTCTGTTTAACTGTTTTAAATATACACTGCTCAAATAAATAAAGTGAACACTTAAACAACACAATGTAACTCCAAGTCAACCACACTTCTGTGAAATCAAACTGTCCACTTAGGAAGCAACATTGATTGACAATCAATATCACATGCTGTTGTGCAAATGGAATAGGCAACAGGTGGAAATTATAGGCAATTGTCAAGGCACACCCAATAAAGGAGTGGTTCTGCAGGGGGTGACCACAGACCACTTCTCAGTTCTGATGCTTTCTGGCTGATGTTTTGGTCACTTTTGAATCCTGACGGTGCTTTCACTCTAGTGGTAGCATGAGATGGAGTCTACAACCCACACAAGTGGCTCAGGTAGTGCAGCTCATCCAGGATGGCACATCAGTGCGAGCTGTGGCAAGAAGGTGGGGGTTGTGCTTACAGCCCAACACTGTGCAGGACGTTTGGCATTTGCCAGAGAACACCAAGACTGGCAAATTCGCCACTAGCACCCTGTGCTCTTAACAGATGAAAGCAGGTTCACATTGAGCACATGTGACAGACATGACAGAGTCTGGAGACGTCGTGGAGAATGTTCTGCTGCCTGCAACATCCTCCAGCATGACCGGTTTGTCAGTGGGTCAGTAATGGTGTGGGGTGGTATTTCTTTGGAAGGCTGCACAGCCCTCCATGTGCTCGTCAGAGGTAGCCTGACTGCCATTAGGTACCGAGATGAGATTCTCAGACCCCTTGTGGGACCTTATGCTGGTGCTGTTGGCCCTGGGTTCCTCCTAATGCAAGACAATGCTAGACCTCATGTGGCTGGAGTGTGTCAGCAGTTCCTGTAACACGAAGGCATTGATGTTATGGACCGGCCCGCCCGTTCCCCAGACCTGAATCTAACTGAGCACATCTGGGACATCATGTCTTGCTCCATCCATCAATGCCAAGTTGCACCATAGACTGTCTTGGTTGATGTTTTAGTCCAGGTCTGGGAGGAGATCCCTCAGGAGAACATCCGCTACCTCATCAGGTGCATGCCCAGGCATTGTAGGGAGATCATACAGGCACACGGAGGCCACACACACAACTGAGCCTCATTTTGACTTGTTTAAAGGACATTACATCAAAGTTGGATCAGCCTGTAGTGTGTTTTTCCATTTTCATTTTGAGTATAACTCCAAATCCAGACCTCCATGGGTTGATACATTTGAGTTTCATTGATAATTTTTGTGTGATTTTGTTGTCAGCACATTCAACTATGGAAAGAAGAAAGTATTAAAATAAATAAAACTATTTCTTTCATTCAGATCTATAAGGTGTTACCTTAGTGTTCCCCTTTTTTTTTAACGCAGTGTCTATTCTGTGACTTCAAGCTTTAGTGTTTATGAAACAAGAGACCCTAAAACAGCTTAAAAAGACTTAGTGAACATGAAGCAGTATGTGTTTTTGGCATATTTCACACTTTCAAAACTGGTGACCTCTAGCTCGATCCTGTTCCTGAACGCCACCTGTGTAGACACAGATGGAGCTGCTGCTGCGGCTCGTACTACGCCCAAACACACGGCTTATGGTTGTGCAATCTGCTGCAAAGTAACAGGTATGTCCAGCCAGAGATGCCAAACATGACTTGAATTTATATGACTTTTAAATGATTTTGGTCCACGTGAAGGGGGTCTCTGTGTGTTTTGTGTTTGTGTGTGCGTAGATTGACACAAAGCTGCTCCTTATTAATAAATACTTTCTATTCAGATGGGAATATTTTCTTCTGGAATGACTTCTGTAAAGATCACTAAGTTGTTTAATTAGAGTGAGAAAGACACATATTTGATTTTAAGATCTCCGTTGAACACCTACAGGAGATATTTGGATCAGTGTGTTAGGAAGGACTTCTGACTATTTACCTAAAATCAACAGGGCAGAGAATATATTTTTAAAGAATGAGACACTGGACTGTTTTTTTACTTATTTATATTTAATAAATGGCTATTTTAAACTAAAAATAGTAATATTTAGTAATAGTTTAGGAAGTTCCGAGATTTTTTGTTTACCATATGACCGATAACACGTTTTATTATGTTTGACTTATTCTAGATCAAGTCCGTTAAGTGTATGCATCAATAATTTAGCAACAACCATTAATTTTTGGGGGTTTGGACATATTTTTGCATTTTGTACATTGATACTCCCATTGTGCTGTTCTTTTATACTGTTAGATGGCTGTAACATGAAATTTTTGTTATTCTTGTGGCTTCTTTGCAAAAATAAGCTTGGCTTTTATTTTATTATTTGGAGTGAATTGGAGTATGAGACATATTTTCTATGCCAGGAGAGAGAAAAAACTTCTAAGTTCTGCAATGGAT
This sequence comes from Telmatherina bonti, assembly GCF_933228915.1. Classification (NCBI taxonomy): domain Eukaryota; kingdom Metazoa; phylum Chordata; class Actinopteri; order Atheriniformes; family Telmatherinidae; genus Telmatherina; species Telmatherina bonti. The sequence goes on along the minus strand of NC_136617.1, from coordinate 19,696,692 downwards.
CAGTCCATCTCCATGCATCGAAAAAAAAATCTTTTAACTAAATTATACAGACTTTTAAGCTTTGACACAAAGCAGCCTCAAGCGATAACTTGCAGAGATATTGGACATGTCAAATCAGTAATTAACCCAAGCGTTAACCCATGCTTTCTATAATAAAGCATTTCAGTCACCTTTAGATATGCAGCAGCGCATGGCAATATTTGTATGAAATTTACTCACTGTCCCTCTAGTTATTAGTATTTGATTAGTTATTTGATCATACAGTCTGGACCCTGTTTACTCTCAGCAAGTTAAAGATCAGCAATAATAATAGTTAAATAATGGATATAAAACAAAATATCTAAATTCACATTTTCTCTAGTAAATAATCTGTTATATTTTGGCCAAAGTGCAGTCTTGAAAGTGTTAAACAACCTGAGTAAATTGAGGTTGCCCTTTCTGTGTGTGTGTGTGTGTGTGTGTGTGTGTGTGTGTGTGTGTGTGTGTGTGTGTGTGTGTGTGTGTGTGTGTGTGTAGGCATGGATTTCCCCTTCTCTGTTTTCTTGTAATAGCAGCACTTAGCTTTATTTGATATGGGCCTTCGCTCTCATAGTAGGATTGAATTGGATCTGGAGAGCAAAGGAAACACACACGCTCACATTTACACACACCTGAGACCGTGAATTTCCAATTGCAGCTTCCCTGAATGAAAAACGGAGGCAGAGAGGAAGAGAAGGAACAAGGAAAGGAAAAGAAACAGGAAAGGAAAAGAAATTGGAAAGCTGAGATACATGAAAGTTTGGAAAAAAAAGTGATAAAAGAAGGAGGGTAAAGAGGCCAATCAGGTGGGAGAGTTTGGAGTTCTATGGTGAAGAAAAGTAGAAAAAGTTGGGTTGTCTTTATAGTTGGTGAAACCCAAGTTTCTTTATCCTTTTTGTACTTTCTTTTGCTAGTACTTATACAAAGATGCTCCTTGGCAGACATACTTTGGCTGACTCCACTTACTAAACAGTTTGTTAATTACCTTGTCCAGTGTCTGTGAGTTCATCCAGTCCGCTGGTTGTGTGTGAATTACTAAGAAGAAACGAGGTAGACTAATGAAAGGTTGAGGAATAAACAAGCGTCTGCGCTTTCTCACCGTTTGACACTCTTTTGAAAGGAAACAAGCAAGAAGTTTTATACCGTGGACTTTCCTTTTGACTATAATAATGATATACATCTCCTTTTCATGAGTAATGACAGCAATTATGTATAAATGTTAGGGTCTAAACCCTTTCTCTAGGTGGTAATAGTTTCAACATAGAAGCGTAGCACGAGTGTTGTGATCTTAAAAGGCAGATTATCAGCTCTGTCTTGTTATAAAGTAATGATAATTTCAAACAGAAAGAAACAGTTTACTGCATCAAGATTTTTTTGTATCTGCATTTCATTGGGCACGGAAATGTAATGACATCTGGCTAAAAGATCATATAGACTTTTCCCATAGGATCTAATCAGTGTGTGAAGGTCTGCTCAGCACTGTGATGCATTACTCTGTCCTGAAAAACACCACTTAGCATAAGGGTTTAACCCTTTCATGCTTAGTGGCCATATAGTGGACATCTAAGCTCTTTTCTTGCATGTTCATGAATGAGGATGGTATTTTTGTAAATAAACCACTTCAGTGAATATTAGTGAGTCATCCAATACATTTCCACTCACTGGAGCATCAATAAATATATGATATAAATGAACATAATGTAATTACGCAAGTTTGCCTTTGCGATAAATAGGAAAAGAAAATAATACAGCTATAGTTGATAGAAGATTTACATAATTTAATTGTGATTACATATTATTTTATAAATATTTTATAGAATGTATTCAAATAAATCAGAAATCATGATAAATTCTAAATATCACTAAAAAACAAAAAAGTATAATTGTATCTGTCTGTAGAAGTAAAATACTGTATTTAAAATAATGTTGCATTGTTTTTTTTGTTTTTTTATTAATTCATGCATGAAAAGGTTAAGTTTGCTTGTCAGAGTTTCAACACTTTGGTCTGTATGTTTGCACCACCTGTAAGTGTATTCTGCACCATATGTGGGATTATCTGAAGCAGACAAACTCTGACAGTGTTTATGTTGGAGCATCAAAACATGCTAAATCTACGTGAAAAGTCATTTGCAGCTGTTGCGTATTGATTGGAGTTCATCCATCGACATGGAAAACATGTCGCTGCTGGTCATTACTAATGAACCAAACGTGTGCTGGAACATTCTGAGTGTGTGTGGGAATTGGGGTGAATGAGTGCAACCCTGTTCTTTTGTTGTGTGTGTACTGTATCATAGTTAGCGTGGGTGAATATATCTAAACACTTCTACACTAAAATTTCAGTTTTGGAGTAGACAAACAAGACGTTTTAACGTTTGTGTGTGTGGTACTATGCCAGTCCGGCTTTGATGTGATTAATCCCTTTTACTTCTCAACCCGGACCCACTTTTGTTACTCTTTTCTTTGTTTTCTCTTCATTCCATCCTACTTTATAGCATTAAGCAATAAGTAATGATGGATGACATCATCTCTGGCTCCTGACTAATTGGCCAGAGCAATCTGATTGCATTAGATGTTATTCCTTCAGGGTATTCCCTGTCCTCCACCCCCACTTTGAAAGATATCCCTCATTGTTTGCATGGAGGAACATATTGCTTCTGTGACACATTTGTTTTTCTGGCTTTATTGTGTTCACTCCAGAGTGAAACCTACACCGTTTGTTGTTAGCATTTCGTGAAATTAGCATGCCTGATTTAAAGTGTTTTCACCGGAGAAATGAATAATGTTAAAAGCTGCGATTGCTGTCGAGCCTTGACTGGCTGTGTTAATTGCTATTATTTGAGACGTGCGTCTCAGGACACTTCAAGGATATTACAAGCATCTGACGGCGACACTAATATACCACTGAAATGTCTTTCTTTATTGTGCAGATGCTCTGGGTGGTTGTGCAGGAAAGCAATAAAGGCTGAAAAATGAAGTTGCACTGTAGATTTACTAACAGTCATAAGAGGTTTTGTCCTCCACTCATCTCTCCACACTCCCTCCTTCTCTCCGTCTTCTGTCTTTTACAGAACCTGCTCTGAGTGCCACCTTTTCAAGTGAGGTAAAATGATTATAGTAATGGATGCCCTCACCTCCCCCTCCTTTCATTCCAACCTCCGCTCACTCTCCTTCACAGTCTCTACTCTGTACATTCTGTTCTGTACATTAGTGTGGCCTCAGGCGTGCCCTCTCTCTCTCTGCGGCCTAATGCAATCACACCGCTAGTATAAGTGCACCAAGAGTTACAGACAATTGAGAAGAGTGATGAAAGAAAAGGGGAGGTACAGGTGGGTGGCAGCTGACAAGAGCGATCATATTATGGGATGATAATTACCTGCAGGCAGGTTTGAGAAGTCATGCAAATGAAATCATTTTTCAAGGCGCAGATGTCACCTGTGTGCTCATGGAACTACTAATTTCTTGTTGGCTGTGATCGCTTTTATTTTATGAAATGCTTGAGGACCACAAACAGACCACTACTCATGCACTGCAATTTATTGATGTTTTCTTTGGACTTTCATTAAGTTGCAGTAACAATAGCTCACCCTAGTTCAAAATGATACCCTCATTTATTTTCACATTTGCATAAAGAAGATTAAAAATGGTATTGTTTTGAGTATGAATGAACAAATAAACACATAAATATATGAATAAATAAAGTTGGATACAGAAAGAAAGTATAATATTAATTTATTTACAATTAGAATAAATTTTTAGATAAATGTATAAATAGGTTAATGGAAAAGTAAGTAAAGTTTTACATGTATATATAAATAAATGTAAAATTTATTAAACACATGGAAAATGCAAACAAATTTAATTGTTTTTAAACCTTTTTTTGATTATACATATCTAATCCATTTATTTGGGATCTCTTTTGTTTTTTTCTCTCTCTCAAAAAAACACCCAAAATGCACCAGGAGACAAAAGAGTGAATAGTCCCCCAGCTCATATATGGCATTGGTCTTCTCAGCTATTTTTATAGATTGTGCTGAATACCTGGGTGTTCTGAAATAGTCAGGAGCTCATGATGACAAACCCTTTTACTCGCTTGAGCTCAGTTCAGCAGCTTCAGCTTTTAGTGAGATGAATGGGGATGGCCTTTGCGGTGCCTGGGAAGTCCTTATACTCAGACCTATAGAGAGTTTATTGCCTTTACAACTAGTCTGTATGATAAAGTGCCATCTTTTTCACCACCCACTCTCCCACAGTTTGTTTTCTGTCCATATCTCAGTGTGTTACACTGGCTCTAAGCCCAGATGCTCTTCTTATCGTTCTCTTTTTTGTTCCTTTATCAACTTTTCCTTTATTTTCCTCCTTTTATTGCGATATGTTTCTTTTTCTACCTCAGCTTCCCTGTATTGCTCTTGCCCTCTCTCCCATCTTTTCCTTTCACTATCATCATCCTTGTTTCTCTCCTCTCCTAATCGTAAAGGCCCATTTCTCCTCTATTATGAATGGAAATGTTTTCATACGTCGCTGCTCTCATACTTACATACATCTTTTACATCGCCATGGTTGCTCAGTTAGTTCTAGTTGTTCTGCATCTACTTCGGGTGCTTTTTATTTGGCTGTTTCTGCGTTGTCTTCTTCCTGTTCCCTCTTCCTCTCTGGTTTGTTCCTTTCGCTGATTTTGTATCAGTCAGACAATTCATCACTGCCCCCGCCAGTAGTAGTGTTCCGTTTTCTGCATCAACAGATGGATAGCTAAGCTCCTTGAAAAAAAAACAAGTTACGCCTCTATCCAGTGCAGAAGATAGTTGGAACTGTCTGTCTGTCTGCATATCCGTCTTCTACATTGACCATGAAACGGCTTGAAACAGCAACTGTATTAAAATCGATTTACTGTTGTTATTTTATGTTGATTTTCCTCTCAAGTGCGATTGTCTTGATTCATTCTAATAGAAAAATGCTTTTGCAAGTTTCTTACATTGCTATTGATGTGCTGCTGGTACATCTGAGCAGTTACTCCACCACTTGTGAGGATTACCTAGAAAAAGAAAATAGTCTGGTATGTGAAATGTCTCTTGTGCCATCCAGATCTGCAGTTATAGCAGTGTTAATAGCTCCAACTTATCTTTCGTAGAGATCACTTGTGGAAAACTTGAAGGAAAACAAAAGATTTCTTGGAAAACAAGTTTTCCTGAGAGACTCCTATTTGACCCTGTAAACAAGTCAAATGATTACTTTTTGCTTTGTATGCTGGTGTTTATAATACATGAAAAAGACAGTTGTCATAGTCTGTACTGAAGTACTGACTAAAGTGTGCTTACTGGTCTACATACAGTGCTTTGTAGGGAGGTGGACACTAATGGTCCATTGTACTACACTAGAGAATGCCTTGAACTCAAGAGCCTGTGGTTTCCTGAATTTTATAACAATGACTGATAATCTTCCAGCACGGAATTTTAATGGAATAGTACGAGGTGGCTGCGGTTTGACTTTATACAACAAAGCTATCTCAGACCTAGTTAGATACGCAGTGCATTAGTAATGGACAAATGGAATTTTTCTTTTCTTTAAAAAAGGAAATTCTATTTGCCTTCATGAAACAAATTGCTTTGAAGCAAGAAACTGTATAAAACTTTCATTTGCTGACAATGAGTAGTTTGTTGTCAAGGATGTTTGAAGGTTCAAAACTAAAAATAATGTGCTACGCAAACTTGATTCTTTGGACTTTTTTGTCTTGCTACACTGGCCTTGAGACATCTGCTACAAGAAGAGTAATTTTAGTGCATCAGGTTCAGCAGTAAACTTCATGAAACTAAAATGGAAATGTCAAATGAAAGTACTCACAACAGAGCAGAACTATGGAAATCTGTCTTCCAATGTCCTACTCCAGTAGCTACTCTTGGTTTCTTATTTTCAAATTTGTAAAAATCCTCTTAAAAGATCTAATTTTAAGTCTAACAAATGAACAGTGCCTTACATGAATATGGCAGATATTCATCATTCTTCCTTCTTCACTCAGCCTGTGAATTTGTCAGGTTGTGTGTGTTAATCCCTCGGCTCTGTTTGACTTTGTTCTCCTACATAATACCAGTATTTTTTGTTTGTTGTCATCTTCTGCTTTTTTTCCTGCTTTATCTGAGCTTTGGATGTTATTGGATTTTGCTTTCCTGCTGTTTTTGTTTTTGCCACATGATGCATTCATCCTCTGCCTGCGTCTGGACTTCCTCCTGCATGCAACAGTACAGTATATGTATAAAATGTGTGTGTATGTACACATACATACATATATATGTATATATATATATATATATGAATAAATGATTGGCTTATTGATCAAATGTGTTCAACTAAACAAACACTGTAGCCCTTTGTGTTTTTAACAATGACTGACATTTATTAACCTAAAAGTCATCTCAAGATATACAGGAAGCTTGGAAGTAAACTGAAATTTTTTAAAAATATTCTGAACCAAAGTAAATGTATATGTTGCACTGAAGTGTCGGGACCTTTCATTAACGCTTTGTTACTACGCAGCTCTTCTCTACAATAAGTCAGTGCCAGTGCACTGCACTCTGGTGGGACTTCATCCAGCATTGCCTCAGAAAGGGAATGTGCTGTTTGGCCTACATCAATGAGCAATGCTATAACTCTACTGTAGGTTTTGTGGACTGGTGGAGGAACATGAACAGAAACTGTCAACATTTTACAGTCAGAAGAATTCACAACTAAAAGGAAAAGAAAATGATTAGATTTTTAAAAAAGCTATTTTTACATTATTTTCCTTTTAAATTTCTTGAGTGAATCTTCATCAGATGCCCCTTTCAAAGTCATCTGCGTCTTGGTGTAAGTTGTGACTTCAGCTATTAATTATGCTCACTTTAACACTAACTATTCATCTGCTGGATTTTTACTGAGATTCCACGCAGAGCTTTCTCACCACAGCAGAAAAAAATAACCTCTGAGCTGTTTGAAGGCACTTGAGGATGTGTGTGTGTGTGTGTGTGTGCATACAGTAAGTGTGTGTCTCCATGTGCAGAGGTGTGTGTGAATGCGTTTGACAGCAGGATTACATAACAGAGATGCCTGCTGCTGCAGGTCACCAGAGCAGACACATACTCACTCATGTAAATCATTACAAATACCAGCATGTGTCATAGCTGCATGTATCCACACACGCGCGCACGTAGACACACACAAGCACAAACTCTTCCTTCTGTATTCTTTTAGTCATCTCGCTCTGTCTCTGTCTGGTTTATTTAATCCTCAGGCTGATTAAAGTGTTTTTATGTACACGGTGTAATCTTTTCCCATGAAATGTTTTTCTGAGCTTGTTACACTCAGCTGGTTGATATCTTTGGTAATGCCATCTAGAGAAATACATTTGTACTGTAGTGTCTTTGTGGTAGTTTTGAGTCAAATGACTCAGTTTATGGAAAGTCTTTATAATGGGAGAGTTCATGGAGATCTTCACGTGACATGAGAAAGAATGAAGAAACTTGCAGATAAGATTGTAGACTATAAAGGATCAAAATCATTTTAGACCCTTTCCGATAATATGGTGTTTTTCCATTCAGATAAATTATGTTCATAATCTTTATTGACATAGAGCAAATCAAGTGACATATATGGTATTCGTGGTCAGGGTATCCATAAAATATGCTTGTCTGCATTCATACACATACAAATTACCTTTTATATATCGATGAAAATAAAATTGAATATCAGGATTTTTTGCTTCACAATTTTAAAATAAAACTTTTTTGTTAAAATCTATTTTTATTTTTTCAAATAAATACAAATAATCTATTATAAACTTATTGTCATTATTATAGTTTTTATTGATATATTTACTTCTCTTCTTGGGCATCATAGCAGCAGAATGATGGTCTGACTACTGTGTTGTTTTTTCCTAATTTAAATTAAGAAAACTGACTAGCAAAAAAAAGTTGTTCATTTATTGATTTTTTTTTTTTTTTAACCTTTTTTCTTGGTTTTTTTTTTGTCTACAAAAATTAGCAATATCAAAAAATCGCGAAAAAATCACAATTTAGGTCAAATTGGCACCCAAAAAATTGGAAACAAATCGAATCGGGACAAAAGCATATCGTCACCGTCCTTATGAGAATTAAATTCAAATTCCTATTAAAACGTGTCATTATTTCATGATAATATGAATCAGTGGACCGTTGCTGTCTGTGGTTTTGCTAGTGCTCCAGTACACCAAACCATCAGCATTGTGATAAGCTTGCTGGGTTCCAGCACATCTCTCGAGTCTGAAAAAACAAAATAGCACACTAACGCACCATGGAGATGGCTTCAAATTGATGGCCGGGACATACAGTTTACAGCTGTGCAGGAAGACAAAGCTTATCAGTGCAGAAGGGTGTAGTGAAAGATGTCTCATACAGTGCAATATGTGAAACTAGAAGAGTGTGTTGATAAGAAAAAGCAAACTTTTTCACTGAAATATGAAAAAAATGGATGGAAACAGTAAACAAATGATCATTTCAGAGACAGATTTGACACCTTCAGATGTCACATTCATGACAGAATGCTAAGTACATAGACCTACAGCACACACAAACATGCATTTGTGTTTTGTATTGTAAAACAGTAACTCCTGATGCAACTCTCAAACAGTCCTGTGCACTGAAACTGCTACTACTGAAGGAAAAAAAAAATCTTCAGTTGCTTTTACTTTCTATCTTGTCTGGTTGAGTCAGTTTCATCTTCTCACATGATCTCACCCACTCGACATGATTACTGATTAATGCAACAGAGAATTCCTGCTAAGTAAATGTATTCACTTGTAACAATTGCATCTTTTCTGCTGTAAGACTTCCGTGGAAAGTTTTTCAGCATGTCCTGCTTCCTGAATTTTTTTTACTGAGGTACTAGTCCAGACTATTTCCAGTATTTTGATACAGAGAGAGACCTTACCAGACTTTCCAGACCTGCCTGTGGGAAACTGGGAAAATTCCCTTTCTGCATATTTGTGGTGAATTTCATGCTGCTGAATGAATTTGGGATTGATCAGGTGGAAAACATGAAGAACATCTTACATGGAAGCATCTTAAACTACTCTCCTGTAAACTTGAATGGACAAAAGAGTGATGAAATATACATGTTCTAAGTCTGTATCCCAGTCCATTCCCTCTTCTCCCAGCTCCAGCTATACTAATAAATCTACATCAGTCCTCTTCATGGAAATCTTTGATGGTCTGCAGGAGTACACTCAGACACCCTTTCACTCACAACCACACCGTGTTTTTGAATAATTTAGTTTATGTATTTATTTATTTATTTTTAACACAGATAAAAACATACTGTAAGCACAAGGATGCCATGGATGATACGACAAGACTGGAGGACACTTGGGTCCAGTTTGGGCGCTGATTCTATTCTAAATGAAGCAGGACTTTGTGAATTATTGAAATGCCTGTCCTCTTTTCTCAGCTCTGTCTCCATCTCTTTCCCCTTTCCCTCTTTAGATCTTTTTTTTCTCCCTCCCTGTTCCTCATTCTCTCTCTCACACACACACACACACACACACATATTCTCTTATCTTATCTTCTCTTTTCCTTCCTTCTTTTTTCATTTATTCTCTTCTGTTTAATAAGCAGAAAGGAGGATCAGATTGATTTGTGAACCAGCAGTTTAGTGTGTGTGCATGTGTGCGATTTGAGTGATGTTGGTTAATCCAGTGTTGTCCTTGGGGACAGATTTGGCCCATATTACCGCCTGCTATTACTGTGTCTGAAATCTCCTGTGCATTGAGACAGTCATTATTTACTGCCGCTCCTCATCCCAACTCCCTCACTAGCATTTTATTCATGCAGCTCCACCCAGCTCTGCAACAGCAAATGCAGAAGTGGTCCAGAGGCATTAACTTACATTAAACTTGCTACACAACTTATTGTCTCCTCATTTTAACAGATACATAGATATACATAGTTTGTCTTGATAAGAATAGTTTTAATATGTGACAATGAAATATTTGCATATGCACAATCTTTGTCCCACCGTCACTCATCACTAAACAGATAAACCAGAGGTCAGGTTTAAAGTTACTACACCATATGCCACCCACTGGTAAAGTGACACAGGAACTGGTGGGAAAATACTTTTTTTTTTCCACCCTCAGCCCCATCATTTATCATCCAGAGCTTATCGCTGACAACGACTCTGCCCTCTGCCTTTTCTCCTTGCCTGTCAAACACACTCTTCCGCATAAATGTTCCAGATGGAGAATACTTGCAAGATTATTGGCCAGACCGCAAATGTGGTTTGTGTTTGCATAGACGTGGTGTCACATATCAGTGCTCGGTGCCGATCCATACCTGATTGCAGTGGATGGATAATGTGGTGGAGATATCGGTCTCTGTCCCGTTTCTATGACAGGAATTTATGAATGGTGCGCTGATAACAAGCTTGTTTCTACAAAGAATGAAAGCTATGTTGAGCATGGCTTGGAGAAGCTGCTTTGTTCTTTTTATGCTGTTGTTTAACCTGAAAGGAAAAGAAAAGAAATGATGGATATGAAGTAGGCTTGCACTCTAATGATGGACTTCATGTGGATATTTTTCTTTTCTTGTCACTGTAAAGATTGCCCAGGATTATTTTACATTTTTAATTTAGAATTCCCAAAGGAAAAGCAATCCATTCAATAGAAGGGAATATGTATATTAAATATTATTTAAAATATATATAAATTAGTCCGATAAGATATATTAGATTATTGTTGATGATAATAATTACCAATTCAGTATCAGGTGAAATTGAATGTGCTCATATTCAAATAGTGATTCACAATCATTTTGGCTTGGTGATTAGACTGTAATGGAGCAGTTAGCTGTGTGCTCTTCTCCACCAAAGATCTTGTTGCAATTTTGATTGAAGTTCTGTTTGTCTGACCTGTGCAGACATCAAAACATGGTAGTGCAAGAGCAGAGAAGGAGAAAAGGATCAGGTTTCCTCAGAGACACAACAGGAAGAGCTTGACCTCTTCAAAGGTCTAGGAGAATAACAGCTGTTCTTGTTCTCAGTCTGAGGTGTAATTCTGTTCATTCATGGCTCCACTTATTACTGCTGAAAGATTTTCATTATGATTAGCTAGGGCTGGGCGATTAATCGATTTAATCAATTAATTAGAATTTGCTGTTTATGACGATTTATTTTTATGATAATCTGGATTTTTTCTTTTGCCCCGCCAGTACGTTTTGGGCTTCCGTACCTTATAGTGACGTCAGCACACTCCCGCTGGTTTCCCACAGAAATGCATAAACACAACATGGCAGCTAGAAACATACAAGAAGTGCCCCCCCTGCGTTTCCATTACATTTTGTTGCAAAATAAAAGCGATATTTGAACGTTTCGACAAACAACAGTTGTGATTTGCGGGTGTTTGCGTTGAACAATGTTCAGCACATTAGCATCACATTTCGTAATAGCGGTTAATGCGACGTGGGCACGTAGCATTATTTTATGCTTTTCTACTTGCTGCGGAGAATTTGCTTTGGATTTTCGAAGCTTTTCTCCCTTATTTTCTTTTCTAAAACTCTGAAATTCGCTGTTTATTCCACACCGCGCCAACCTTACCGGTAATTAACTGGTCACGACCCCCTATGTCACATCTGCTGACACGTAAACGCAAAAAAAAGTGTTTCCATTACACTTTTGCAATATAGTTCTGTATTGAAATGTCTGAAAAAACACCTCTTGAGATCGTAAAAACTTTTACAGCAGCTGGTTTTTATGGTGATATTTAGTTTTTGCGCAGTTCTAGGTGTCATGAAAACACAGGATTTTCAGTGTGGGAGGGGGCATTGTCACATCCACAGGGGTCTGAAGCCGGATGCAGCTGGCTGGCTTGTTTTTCTTGCCAAAAATGTGTAAATTAAATAAAAAACAGCAATAATGTAAAAATACATGTATGTTAGAAATATAGCTTTAATAACATTTAGGGATTTTTAAAAAATAGTATTTTGTATCAAATAGGTCAATTTTCTCTAAACACATGATAAGTGTAAAGAAACGTTCATTTTTATTACCTCATTGCCAATGAGGTATTTAATGTCAAAATACTATAAAAGGAATCACTATTTTTCTTCCAAGAGGAGGCATTTTTATTTATTTATTTATCAGTTTTTTATTTTAGAATAAAATTACAAGTGAACTGAGGCCTATTCTTAAATGTATGATCAAAACTTAAAAACTGTCTCACAGTACAAACATGTTGTTACTTATAATGTTTACAGTGGCAGCGCCTGCATCTCTTTTTACAATCTTGTTTAACAGCTTGTTTAGTTGCACTTTAAATGCAACTCAGTTTTAGGCTGAGTGCAATAAAAGCATTTTTTAAAAAAAGAATCATTTCTGACATTTGTAATTTTTTTTTTCTTTTTTTTTTTTCACAGTAAAGGGAAAAAAATCGACTAAAATCGGAAATCGGATTTGGTTTAAAAAAATCGGAGATTTTATTTTTTGGCCATTTAAAACAATCAATCAAACGTTGTGTGTGCATGACATTTCAAAGATTCTGTTCATGCACAGGTTCATCCATGGTTCCTATTGATTAACATACACCAGCTGACCCAATAGGAGAATGTACTGGTATGCTGTGAAATTTTGTTGGCCCACCTTAGCTTTGATTATGTCATACATTTGCTGTGGCATCGTATCTCATGCAGTACCACGATTTTTATTTCCTTCCAAATGAGCTTGAATTTAAACAATGCTTTTGCATCAATTATGGAACAAACAGATAAATATCCCAAACATTTTCCATGTGGTTTACATCGGTGGGAAAATGATGTCTCACGATTCCTAAACACTCTTTTATAAGTTGAGCCTAATGAATCCTGGCATTACCGTCTTGGTTTATAAGTAAAAGAAGTCCAGGAAGTGTGTTTAAAAAAATGTCATTTTTTGAAATGAAATCATTTAGTCAACATTTACATCATTAAAAATCTACCATTACATTCCTTCAGCCATTTATATTTGGTCTCTGACTCTATTTTCATATTCTATATGTGACTATTTTCCCACATACCTGACCTGAGCTACACCCAGCCTCTCTGACAAGCCTTGTAGGTTTTTTGTAAACTCACGAAAATGCTTTAAAAAAAACCTAACAAACTACTTCCTGGATGCTTTACTTGTTAGTAAAATGTTATGCGTTGGAATTGTCTTGAAAATTTTCTAGAAAATTGCGGCAGTCATTTTTCAATTGTTTGTGCCATTAATTTGGCCAAGATGTACATTTTCTAGTGATATATATAATATATTTAATCTATTAACTGTAGAACAGAAATATCTGCTGTGATGGCCGTCCAGTGAAGGGTTAGGTAAATAAAAATGCTAACCACAAGCCTGAGTGTGTGTTTTCATTACATGTATCTACTTTAGGCTCACTCCATGTCTCCTTCTTCACCACTTTTTCCTCTGTCCTTTCTGCTCTTGAGTATTGATATTAGCTTTCATCGGCCCAGTTATTTATGACTCCCCTCCCTGGTCGTTTTTCCATTGGCTCTGGCTCTACAGAAAAAAATATTCTCCAACTCAAATTTAATCCACAGTACCACTTATTTTCAGCAGTATGACAGTCTGATGTTGCATAGCTGATAAGAAGAAAAAAATAGTAAGTTCAGTTTATATATGTATGCATGTATGTTTTACAGCTTGTTTACTCTCTATTTGTTGCCTTCTCTTTGTTTTCCTTACTCTCTTTTATCCCCTCTCTACTCGAGTTGCAGCCAAAGGCTCTTTCCCATAACCTTTTCAGACCTGTGTGTATATGTGTGTGATTCTGAACAGAAGTCTTAAAAAAGAGACAGATCGAAAGCCATGTAAGCTCTGTCCACACACCCACTTGCACAAGTGAACACACACACACACACACACACACACACACACACACACACACACACACACACACACACACACACACACACACACACACACACACACACACAAACACATGCACAAACATGAGCCCAGAGGATTTGTGTTGAAACTATTTCCTGTTTAGGGTGAGGGGAGCGAAGGGAAGTAGTGAAGATGAAACATGGCGCAACAGCAGCGGTGGTCTTCCTGTGTGCGCTACGAGAATCTGGGTGTTACCCAGAGTTTAGCTTTCAGCGGTCATTAATGGAATATAAGAAGAGCTGCCAGAAGACTGGAGTAGGCCTGGAGAATCCTCAGGCAAATAAACGAAAAATTACTTTCAGTCTCAAATTGCAAATAAGTGTGTGAGTGAGTCCCACAAAGCTACTGAACGCCCATGCAGGATGACAAGAATCATTTTTGCTTTCATTAATGAAATATGTCCTGGCTATATGGGCTTGTGTTATGAAGAAAAAAGGGAATGAAAATATCAGTAATTCACTTGATAAATGTTCCTTTTGCCTTTACATTTTGAATTGTATATGTCTGCATTAAATTAAATTTATTTAAAAAAAAAAGAAAAAGAAATCTTCATATGTGTTTGCAAATGAGAAAGAAGACAAAGGCAGGGAGGGTTTATTTTCCCTTTGTTTTCCAAATAGCTTCACATTGGAGGCAGTTATTTAAGTAAAGTATGTTTAGTACTTTCCTGCTTTTCAATGTTTTGGTGCTTTTTTTTTCACTGACAATCAAAAGAGATATAATTAGTTTCACTGATATATGAACTTTGTTCTTTAAAAGTAATTAAAATAGGGTTGTTTTTGATCAAAGCAGCATCAATCCTTTCTGTTTAACACTTGATGCTTTAAAATGCACTGCGCTTATTTGTCACAGTGGTCAAGACATTCATTGAAAGGATTTCTAGTTGCGCTTCAGAATGTTAGCTCACGGGTTATGATCAGGAAATAATTATCCACAATGAATAAAGCGATGGTTGATGGAGGAAGGCAGGGATTCGCTGTTGTAGCAGGCAGGATGTGAGCTCCCCTGGTTTCCTCCTGAGGTGTGAAGATGAGCTAAAAACAGAGGGAATGTAACACCTTGCTTGCTGTGTAGATCTTACGCATTCACCTTAAGACAAAAATACAGGAACACACACATTCATGTACTCACTTACAGCTACATGTGTTAACTTCAATATACCGTAAATACTTATATCTTTCATTCCTTGAATATTAATGAGGGTTTTGATATTTGAAGCAGACTTCAAGCAGCTTATTCAAAGCAATCTTATGCATGTATATGGATTACAAGTGTCTCATGCTGCTGTTTTACATGAATATATGTCAACCTGTACAGGTTTGGTACACATGTATTGCAAAGCTTTGATCCTTATCCCATTTTGGTACTAATAAGTCAAGGACCAGTGGCAGTCGGGATGGCAAATATGAAGCCTGATAATTAAAAATCATCTGCCAGTTTTTATACTGTGTAGTGCCTATGCTTGCTCTCACAGTTTGTTTGACTCTGATGTATGCAGTGGAGAAAAAAAAAGTAACACCAGTTACCTTAAAATAGACTAGAAAGCCATGCTTTTCCTCTCCATAGCAACAGTTGAGCACTGACTTGTAGTTGATGGAGTGGATTCTCTCAGCTCCATCTTTACTCTGGGTGTGTTAGTGTGTGTGCGCACTGTATGTCTTCCTCTGACTGCGTCCTTGTTTATTTGTGCACGACTTCCAAAACGTTGTTTGTTTGGTTGAGTCCATTGCCGTGGAAACCCCGAAACAGCAGGACTCTGTCTCCTTCGAAGACAGATAATGAAGTCCTCGCTGTCTCTTGTCAGCTGTCAAACCTCAGAGGACATCACAACATAGGTATAATAAACACTCTGCATGTATGTAGATATCGATTTATGCAGTTCTGCAATAATGAATTTGTAGCAGGAGCGAACAAAATAAGATTCATCTTAATCAGGTTTAAACAGAAGAACAACCGTTCTACGCACAGCCTACAGAACTGCACTCAGCTACCTTCCTTTAATTCATCGTGCAAATGAACTCACGGACCTAACTACTGTAAATGATGCTGTATCTATTTGTAGCTGCAGGGTGGGCACAAAAACACAGAATAACATTAGGACAGACAAACACACATGCACATACAGTGAGTAGCATTGGGTGCGATACGCCACTACATCTCTCCAGATGGCGGGAGCCACCCACACACTGCCAGTTGTTATACAATATGTATTGTATAACTGCATAGAGCAACAGGCCTCCTCCCTGAACCTACACACACACACACACACACACACACACACACACACACAAACACACATGCATATGAATCCAGTCATTCCCTCATACATACAGGAAATAAACACATAGATCTTAACATGTAGTATATCTCCACATTTATATAGAAACATGGTTTTTACTTTGAACAGAGACAATTAGACACTTCAGTGTGTAATTTAGTCATCTACTTCAGACCATTTGACATCTGACTAGCCAGTCAGCCAGTAAGACAGATCATAATTTTGTCTGTTAGCCAGCTATATAGCCATGCTCTGTGTCACTCAGCTGCTCAGCTCATCAGGCTGCCAGCCATTCAGCCGGTCAGCCAGTGAGAGTCAGGCCCAGCTTTCTTTGCCCAGACAGTAAAAATGGCAACAAGTGTTTTCAGGGAGGTAAAGCATCTGCATACTTTATACCGCAGCACACAAAGAAATTTCAGGTGTTTGTAGTCTAATACCAAATTCAGACTATTAACATGGGATTACAGTAGAGTTTTGAAAGCGTATAAACTTGACTCCATTCTAGTTTCTGTCTGTTTCTTTCTTTTAGCAAATAATGGCAGTCAAAAGCATAAAAGAAAGTTATTTGTGTGGGCTTCTTTTGCTTCTGCTTTTGTCAAACTTTCTGCATTTGACTCAGTCTGAACACTGTTCTCTGTTCTATCTCAGTAGAACTTTGTTTACTTTCCACCCGCGTCCCTGGTGTCTCTGAGTCACTACCCATTTCTTTCTTTCTTTTTTCTAAACTTTTTGTTTGCCTTTCTTATTCCTGTCTGTATTTCGTCCATTCTTTTTTTGTTCTTGGTGTATATTTTTGGATTTTAACCCCTTCCCCATTCTATTCTAATAGTCTCCATGCAATTGAACCATGCTGTGTTTTTTTTTTTTAGTAAGCTGAACTTATCTTGTGTTCATTTAAGCGGTCAGTGTGGGATTTAAAGGCAGTGTTTAATTAATGTGAACTTTTAATAGGCTGATTTATCCACTTTATTTTGGAGTTGTTAATGATTCTAGACACACATGCTTTCAAGCATAGTTATGTATGCCCCTTCATATGACCCCTGGACATTTTCTGAGAGTAACAGAGGAGTTTCTGTACCTCCTCTGTTACTCTCACTCTCCTCTCCAATTTATTCCTCTGGTCAATTTCTTTTTACATTTGTATTTGCTTCCCACAACCCCCCGCCACCACCCCCCAAACCCCAAACACCTTCCCTGTTTCCCTCCTGGCTGCTACGTCTCTGTCTTTACATTTGCTAGTAGAGCCTCATTGAAGAGGCTTTATAAAAGCTCATTGAGAGTCAACCAGTGTGCCCTTGCAATCAGATGACTTCATTACTGTATGCTATCCACCCTGATGTGCACAAGTGCACACTCGCACACACCCCTGCATACACACATAAGCCACAGTTAAAATCCTTTTTCGTCTTTCCATGTTGTGTGTATGGCTGTGTCTCAGTGTGTGCAGTGTGTGTGGTTTTGTGAGAGCAAGCCCAAAGCACCATGTTATGATGTAATGAGACACTGAGCAGAACAAAATGTGGAATCCCCTAAACACACACACGCGCACACTTACTCACATGACACAGTATATGTACTAAGGTTGTACTAAGAGTGAGTGGAGCATATAGGAAAGTCCCTCCAGTCAGACACTTAGGTTTTCCCTTCATTGGATTTCCTGCAGTAAATCGCTGCACTGGCTCCCTCTGCGCTCCAGCCTTTAGTCCCCCCAAAGAGACCGACACAAACACACACACACACACACACACGCACACACACACACACGTACTGTATCTGTACCTCCAGTTGACTGTTTGCTTTATCTCTGAGTGTTTTCGGCCCAGCACTATACGTCTGCATGACAGCAGTGTCAGCTTTATGATCACAGTGGTCAAGCCTTGCTTGTGTGCATGCCTGTGACTGAGTGTGTATAGCTGGGATTACCTCACCTAAACCACCTTACTGCACAGTAGATATTGAAGATAGTGGTGCAGGATGGAAGCAGCGCTGAGCGAATATGCAGTAGGAAGGTTAAGGAAAGTGAGGCTAGAGAAAAAATATGTAAAAAAGAGCTTGGAAGTAGGAAAAGTCCTTTCTTTGGATTTGTTTTTTCATTCTTGTTTTAGTTCTTCACCTCCTTGAGACCTCTCACTTGAGATCTGAGTGGGCGAGACAACAAAAAGATGTGAGGAGAGAGGAATGAAAGAAATAATATTAAAAAATTGGACATCTTTGTTTTTAATCTAAAATCTGATTAATCAGATGATAAATAAAACCACATTATCTGTTCATTGTTACTTATTTCATGTTGTATTTTACTATCTCTTCTCATGGGAGAGCTTTAGCTGAAGCTTTGTGTACTTCTAAATATATCCACAACATGGAGTATGAAGTCATTCATCTCAGGTGTCAAACATGTTCTCTTCTTCTAAGATGAATTAAAATATATTTACTTTATAAATGAGTTTGTATTTAGGTGTACTTCTGGGGCAGATGAGGTGGAAAAACGGCTTGAAGGCAAAAAGGTCTCCAGACACCAACTTAATGAATAATAGAAAAGTTTTTTCCAAAAAGTCTGGTAACTAAAATAGATCTGTGGAATCTGTGAGGACTCTACGCGCAATCTTAACTCTCCTAATATAGCAACACAAACAAAGACATTCCTAAGTTCACATATGGACCAATCGTAAGGTTAGCATGCAAGAAACATGTGATACTCTGGACATGTGGTTCATGAAGCACATCAGTGACAGAGCAGTACAACCAGATCTAATTATAGCCTACGCAATGCTGAAGATCACAAACTACTTCTGGTAAAAGCAACATTTTCATACTCACTTTCCCAGTGTTGCCTACAGAAGTTAATCTATAACCTCAGATAGCGGCTGAGAGTGGTGTACTGCACTATGCAGAAGTCTTGAACCGTCATTTACTGCCAGGAAAACAGGAAGTAGTGGCAGAAATGTATCATAACAAAAACTTTAAAAGACGACAAAAAAATTAGGCTCCGTGGAAATATACAGAAATGAGGCATGGCTCAAGACTTTTACACTGAATTTTAGGTTGCATGTAAACAAAAAAGGGACATAAAGGACTGAAAAAAAAAAGGGAACATTTGAAGAAAGTTAACAGCAAATGAAATGTTGAGTTGTATTTTATGTCCAAAACAGGAGACATGTTCTGTTTGCATCAGTTTTAAAATCAATAAAACTGTCAAAGTGTACACACACTTTGACAGGGGAGAACAAAGTGTACACACACTCACATGCTTACACACGCTAAAATACTCAGTGTGTTCACACTCCCATAAAATGAAAGCCTGTGGCATGAAGGCTTAGTGACCTTCCATCAGCCAGCGCCCAGTCATAGTAATGATGTCATCGTGTCCTCTTGCTCTGTTTCTCTGTCTCCCTCACACACACACATACACGCACACAAACCAGACCATTAACCACATTAACACTGTAGTCTTTCACAGCATTCACCAGATTATGCAACACAAACATTTAGGGACTTTGATGAACAATCTGAGTGAAATTGATGCATGCGGTGCCATTATTGCCATTTATAGCATTGGGCATTCACACAAAATCCTTATGTGTTAGCAAAGAGGAGCCTTTCAGGGTTGTTACATATTTAGCATTTTTAATATGCATAAATGGGCAGTTTAATTTGCATTGTGTTGGAGTTGACATGTTTAATCAGTTCACCTCTTTAACCTATACTTTAGGTGTCTTTATTTTAATACTGAGGATATAACATGTGTCAGCCTAGGTGACTTTTCTCTGAAAATATTTAGACACAAAAACAAATTAAAGCTTGCAAAGCCATTTGTGTCTGCCGTACATACCATGTCTTAGTTTTTAAAGGGAGAGGAGTGATATGTCCTCTAGTCTCTTGAATCATTTGCTTAGTTTATATCTGGTCAAGCTGCATCTCACTTGCTGAAACATTGATGGCAGAAAATCCTTCAGACAACAACAACTAAGGATTAGTTACCAGATTTGCAAAGCACCAAACATCAGGCAGACTTTGTATATTTTAGCACCTCTGAGTGGGAAAGGTTATGGCAATATAGAAGAAGTACTGAGTACTACAAAAAGAATTAGTGGTGGTGTGCGATAGCAGGAAGACGGTAGAGCAGCTCATTCAGAATCAGTCATGACTGCACTCTGGGTCATGAAAGATATTCAAAGCAAGCTAGCGTGGTAAAAATTAATTTTAACATCATAAAAGACCTTGAAAAAAAAACAACAAAAAAAAACAAATAAACAAATAAATGACCAAAAACACAGCTACTTACTCTCTTACTGATTATAATTGGGGCATTTTGAAACAAATGTAAAGACATTAAACATACCATACCCGTTTCAAAGGCTAGGTCAGCTTGTGGGCAAACAGCCTGAAACTTCACTGCTGCACATGCATATTTTGGTTGAAACACAATGGTTGCTATGGGGATCAGTGCATTTGATCTGGGACATTTTCTACAACTTGTCCACATGACGAGGAGATGAGGGGTAGTTCCACCTTAAGTTTTTGCTTGTGACCTCATGATCTTTTGTAAGGACTTGTATTCTGGATGTTTCAATTAAAAGAAATAGTTTGACATATTGTTAAGTGCTTTTAATTCCTGATTACTCCACAGGCCTTACAGTAAATGTTGAAATGATTTTTGTTTGTTTGGGTTTTGATGTTGTTATTTTAAAATGCATAAAGTAAGAGAGAGAAAATGGTTTTGGCAAAAGTATCAGGAAGAATTCAAAACTACTTACACCCCTGCAGAACCAATGAAATGTGTCAATTAAAAGCTAAATCTTATCACTCAAATGGTTAGCGAAATCAGCTAATTGTGCCAATGATGGTAAAAAAAATGCTTAATTCATTTTGGTAATTAATTTCCTGTAGTACACTTTTTGGGAACATAAATGATTTAGACATGATTGTAACCAGGTGATGTTTAAAATAAAAAAAGGGGGGTAAAAGTTCAATTTTATCATTTTAATATTCATGCTTTTGTCTTATGGAACCGGCATGCTTGGGCATTTGATCAGAACAAAACATCTGTCAGTGTCATTACAGGAATAAAATATGCGTTTTCCAATCGTGACAAGATAAAAAAAAAAAAAAAAATCTAAAGTTGACATTCATTAACGTCTGGTTTGGTTTGATGTCAAACAGCATCATACATTTACTGTCAGAATGATGACATATCACGCACAGCAGGAAAAGCATGCTGGTACTATATGTAGATATGTCTTTGGCAACTCATGTGTGGAAATCAGTTTGTGTGTACATACAGTTTGCATGTAAATGCATCAGAGTAATCAAGAACAGCAGAGTTATTAATAGACGTGGCTCAGTGTGTGACTGCCAAGAAGAACACACACTCTTAAAGGAATATGACGCCCATTAAAATGGCTCATCTGCATACAGCTTTGTGTTGACATTCAGTAAGCATTGGCTTATTCTCGTACTTGTCTCACTTCATTTGCTCTTCTCAGCTTCTCCATTTACTCTTTTTTAACTAATTTTTTTTTTTTAAGTTCCTTGTAAAGACTTTAAATCATTTGCATTTGTCACATGCATGTGCAAGTAAGCACAAACTCCAGCACACATTAAAATCCCTCCAGTGCCGGGAGACCCTTTTCAGTTTTAAGTGATGTGACAGTTCAGCTGGTGCTGCAGGGATATTATAAATCATTAATCTTTAGATTATTTGCTCAGTAACTATGTGTGTGTGCTGCACTGTCACCGTCAACGGAATAGTTTGCACACAGCCGCTAATGTCCTCTCAGTTAACCAGTTGAGCATAGAATAGCTGTGTCAAACATTCTTCAAGTACTCATTTGACAAGTGTATTCAGTGTTCATAGGCCATGCATGAGTAAGCCGCCTTGAAGGGGCTACAGTGCTGAACTGTAGAATACGCGAGGGTGGGGGACGAGAGATAACACAGAGACGAAAGAAGGAAGGTCAAATGAGGAAGAACAAGATGAATAGAGCCTGCAGCTAAAGTGAGAGGCGAACTGACAGTTTGAATGACAGCAAAGAAAAACAGAAAACTGTCACAACGACGAGGAAAAGGAGAGGTTTGTGAACGCAAAGACAAAGGCAAAATGCAGGCGGATGAAAGAACTGAGGAGTAACAGAGTTAACAAGGCGCACAAGAATATTACTTTCCCACACCAAGCAGATGCATTAACAACCAAAAAGCAAATAATGAGTCTAACGTTATCAGCACTATAGATGAAAAAGCCATACACACTCCTCACTTTCATGCTTCTTTGTGAAACTCGTCTTTTTAGCTGAGAAGACAGATGCAAACATTGGATTTAAGTTTTCACTGAGGGTGAAAGAGAGGAGTCGCACAATTCTGGAGAAAGTATGTGTCTTTAAAGAGAACTTTAAGTTTGTTTAGTCAAGTTATTCATTTCAAATTTAATAAACAGACTTAGGTTCCTAAAAACACACATAAGACAGGATAGAAGAAAGAAAATATATATGTATAAAATCAGCCAGTGGGTCCTCAGTCTGTATGAGTAACGGTAAGAACCCTCAGAAGGACTTGAGACTGCTACAATGATACCGTTTGTGGATTCATCCTGATGTTGCATAAACCTTAAAATCACATTTCTTAGAAGTACTTTGAGTGTCCTCATTCTTGCATTGACAAACATCTGACTGGCACCTCCACTTCTGGGAACCTTAAGTATTATTCCCACAAATTTCATGCGTCAGGAAGAGCATCTGGTGTGAAATAAGTGCCAATTCACTCGAGTGATGATTCGCTGTGGCAAAAGGACAAGCCAAAAGGTTAACAATCAGGAGTAAATAAGGTCTTGCAGAGACAACAATTAAAATGGATTTTTCAGTGTTTAAACTGTGGATCTTTTTTCATATGGTTAGTTTTTTTTTTGGTAAATTTAAACAAAATGTTTAAACCTTATATTGTAGAAAATAACTGTTAATTGATTAATCATCTGGTGAATTTTAATACCAATTTATAGCAAATACATAAAATTTCATTTAAACATTTTCTTATTTTCCGTTTTTACTTTTTCCTGCAGAGGATACCTTATCCAATCATCTGCCTCTATCTAACCCTCCTTCTGCAACCTCTTCTTCTACACCAACTAACTTTATGTCCTAAATTTAATGAAAACAATCTCCTCTTTGGTCGTCTTCTTCTCAATCCTCCTTCGTGGTATTCCCAATTTTATAATCCTTCTACCAATATAGTCACTATTCCTCTCTGTATCTGTCCAAACCATGTAGTCTGGAACTCCCTGACTTTGTCACGAAAACATCTAATATATGCTGTCCCTCTGACGTACTCATTTCTGATCATACCTGTTCTTGTCATTCCCAAGAAGAACCTCAATATTTTCAGCACAGCTGCTTCCTTCTCTGTCTCCTCTGTTTTCCTCTGAACACACAACTTCGCCATCCTGTACACCTTTCCTTATATTCTTCATTTTATAGAATATACTATTATCCCTTAAAACATGTAAAAATATCTGTTTCTGAAAAAAATTCCTTATATTATATATTATAATCTTATATATATATCAATATTTATTGATATAAAGATATGTAAGATCCCCTGCAAATGGATTGTAAACCTAGCGTCCATGACTCATATTTGATTTACCTTGTTTACACATGTCAAATATTTGGTTTTTTTTCCATTTATATATTGTGGTTGAAATCAGAGATTTTGAGCTGTATAAATTGGAGGCAATTTGACTGTTTTCTTCTGATATTGTATTGTTTTCTGTGTTCCACTGTTTGCTCTATTCAGCTATGATCAAATTATAAACAGTCTTAGCAAACTTATATAAACTATAGCATATGTAGCGGCATGTGTCTTTATTAGAGTAATTTCCTCTCTGCCTGACTCAGCCATTTTCTCATTTTTCTTTGAGTTTTTAGTGTATTATTGCTGTGGTTCAGAGGAGGATAGTGCAGAACTTGTTTCCCACAAGAGTATATTAGTGTGTGTGTCTCTGTGTGTGTCCCGCCAGTATTGCTAACAGTGTCTCATGTGTGCTGCGTCTCGTCTTTGAAGATCTAAGGATGTAAGAGAACAAGAAGAAGAGAAAAACTCAGACAAGGTCCTTCTTCTTTTATCATATTCAGCTTCCAGCCGGTTTTAATTCTTCTTTTGTGGTTCATGTCTTTTTAAAAATGTATTTCTTCTGTTATCTGTCTACTCTAATCTGTTATGCTATTTCTTTTATTTCTCTTTATCTTATCAGTTTTTATTTTTCTGTTTTTCTAAAAAAAATACTATTTTTTTATTCTTAAGTCTTACTGAAAGTGTTTTAGATATTTTCATGTACATGGCCCACAGGGAACAGTTTGGGTTACTGTCCATGTTATAAATGATGTTTTGTTAAAATGTGACCCACGACTCAACCTAATGTACATTTTAGCTGTCATGCTTATGTTAGAAACAAGTGTGACCGTTCTTTGGCTAAAGGACACATGACTTTTGCATGACCCTTCCCTCTGGAGATGGTCAGTTTAACCACGATCCTGCAATGCTATCCCTTTTTCTAAAAGTGGGCCACACTCAGAAAGAGACTTCAGAAAACAGCTTACTGTACAGCACAAATTTATGCATTTTTTGTTGTGTGATCTTGGTGAAAATACATCTTTTTAACCTTGGCAGTGATTTATTTCCTCAGCAAGCTAGACCACCACTCACATTTTTTTTTCTGAAGTTGTACACAATTACAATTGATATAAATACTTCTAATTAAATTTTTTTTTTGTTACTTTTGTCTATATAAAAAGTCTTGTACTTGAGTTTTTCAAAAGCACAATATAAGACATAATTTCTGTTGGGAGCCGACTAAATTGGTGTTTTTGTTACGGTTTTGCTAATAGAGAGTCAAGAGGACCTCCAGTTGTGGTGAGAGCATGAGTGAAAGCTAATTTACGTTTGTGCTCATGTACAGAATGGCTGTGTTGCATTGCAATCAATGAAAGAAGCTACAGTAACAGTGAGGATTTTCAGTGAATCCAACTGTCAATAGAAAATATAGCTATTATAAGTGTTTTTTTTTTTTATAATCATTGTCAGTTCCTGTTAATGAACACACACTTACAAGTCTTTCAGACATGTAAGTGTGTGTGCTGAGAGTGCCAAGGATCTTGATTAGTTTTGGATGCACAGATGACATCAGAGAAGGCCAAGCCACGATTGTTTTTGTGACGTGATGGTAGTATTGTGTCTCCCTTGTTTGCTTCTCAATGGGAGGTCATCTGAGAAGCAGGCTGGTGTGTGTGTGTGTGTGTGTGTGTGTGTGTGTGTGTGTGTGTGTGTGTGTGTGTGTGTGTGTGTGTGTGTGTGTGTGTGTGTGTGTGTGTGTGTGTGTGTGTGCGTGTAAGATCGGTAACCAGATAGGGTACATGTGAGCGGATGAATAGACTATCTTTTTACAAAGCTAGTTAAGTGTGCTGCCTAGAAAGAGAACCAGACTTTCACAAAATGTCTGACTTAATCACAGAAATGTAACTTTGTATTTATGAAAATATAAAAATACACATGTGCAGATTACAACCTAATATTTCACAAGTATATAGAGAGATTTGTCCTAGTAGCACATTGCATTAAAGTCATTCATCTGCTTACTTTTCTTTTATTTGGAACTATTACTTATAGTTATTGCAGTTCAAAGGCATTCATGCCACAAACTTGCTTTTTTTTTTTTGCAACAAATGGCTAATATATCCTTCCTTTCCAATGAGAGCTGGAGGACTGAAATTTCACAGGCGCACACAGATCCACACAGTGGCAAGGTCCAATTGTGTGGTTGCCGGGCAATGAGCTCACAGCAGTCAACCATAACAACCCTTTCTCTATCAATCAACTATAAGAGTGCTGTGCTCTAGTAATGATGTCATCACAATCACACACACACATTCATGCATTCGCACACGTAGACTCCTCACAACTCACTTATCTCACCTCCCTTTGTTTTAACCTTGGTTGGCTCGTACTGTAGCTTATGTGTGCCTGCTGTTCTCTTTGAGTGTGTGCCGAGTGCAGAAAGGTAGGAGTTTGATTGTTACTGCTTTGCAAAAGATTGCTTTGGAGGATGCAATCTGCTTCTGATATCAGATACATAAATCTCACACTCATCACATGCAATGCACATACCCACCTTATTACCCAGACTATAATGTTTCAATGACAGTCCATTGTAATCTTTGACTGAATGCAAGGTTGTCATGTTTTTTCCCCCCCTTCCTTTTATTTAAAGTGCTCTGCAGCACACTCATGTGGTGACACACACACACACACATTAAGAGCCACAATTCGAGCAAGTAAGACTGTTGGATGAAAGAAATAAAAAGTCACGGGATGCATGACATTGGTACACAGTTTTCAGCATTTAACGCCATACATTTGCATCAACATCAAAGATACTGCTTCCAACTAAAATGTTAAGCTTTGTGAGGAAACTCGGTCATCTTGCAAACAGTCAGAGCATCCAAAGTGATGAAGACCCTCAATGAGGCTTTAAGCTTGAAGAATTTAACCCTTTATCATTTTTTCTTTCATTTTCAGGATAAAACAAAATATTAAAAAAAAAAATTGTAACAACAGAATGGAGGTGTTGGTACATACCAGAAGGACAATATTAGGCTAAAATTTCTAATTTCAAGGTAGTTCACTGAGTGCCCTATAAAGAGATAAGAAGTCTGACCTTGAAACTTAGCTTCTTCAAAATGACAACATCCATGAAAGATGAGGTGTGTGTGTTTTTGGATGACACCTTGTTATGTCTAAGCACAAACACATCAGTGGAACTAATTACTTCAGGATACACACATTTAGACACACATGTCCACATTTCTCAGTCCAGCTGTGCCTCTGCCAGCCTCCGGGGCAGGGGGCCAGCACATTGAGGTGAGGAGAGTGGTAAAAACACTGACTGGCAAACCAGGGGCCAATTAAAAAAGCTGAGCACTGCGTGTGTCTGTGTGTGTATGTGTCCTTGTTTGACTGCCAAGGAGAGCATTGGCACAGAAAGCTCACTTCCTATACTCTCAGCATGCCTTTTTAATGCCCGCGCACACACACACATAAACTTGAATTTATCGTACCCCATTATCTTTATTTAGGGCGAATAAATGCCTATCCTTGCTCCCTGTGTGCAAGTGCATAAATGCACACACTTTCAGTTTTAGAAACAAAGTTAAGCAACGATAGGGTGTCTGTAAATCTGCATAACACAAGTAAAACAGAAAGTTAAATAACTCCCACATTTCACACAGGTAACCAGGCAGTCAGGTAATGACTCACAAGTAAACATGTTTAATTGTGGCCCTTATCTTGTGATTACTGACAGCTGAGTGTGGCCAAGCTGGGCCTTCAACCAGATCCCACCGTCAGCGGATTGCAATAGATTTAGCTATTTGACTCAATTTTCTTTCCAAATTAACCAAGCTTCCCACTTTTTTTCTGTCGTAAAATATAACTTTGATTGAATCACAGTAAAGTCCACATACAATGTGCCTGACGATTTACTGCCATCTGCTGAGCAGAGCTGCATTCTGTCTTTGACCAATTTAGTTATTACGAGTGACAGCCTCATCATGCTTACATGCCAATGTGAGTCTTAAAAAACCGATATACGTCCACTTTGACCAACCAAAGAGTGAAGGTCACTTCCAGGTGTCTCGTTCCTACCTCTGTTGCAAAGTTCAGCTCTCATTGAAGCATGTAGGTGAGACCCATGACCTTCATCAGTTAAATTGCAGTTGTGGACTGTACACAGCCATCGTTCTGGTAATGATGTTTGTCGCTTTTAAGCTTTTGTGTGTAAGGTTAACAAGAAAAATGAATGGAAAAAAAGAATAAGAATAAACTTGGTGCTTTTGTATTATTATTTCTTCTGCTGAATGATTTGCTTCCTGCTTCATAAAGCTTTTTTTCCCCCTGCCTTTCTAATGTATATAGTAAAATTAGATATTAAAAATAGCTTCAGCCTGTAACAGGAAATGTTGTGTTTGGCACTTAACCCGATACAGCTGCCATGTACTCTCCAAACAACGCAGCTGTAGCAGTGTAGGATGGTAACTGCCATAAAAGGATGGCGATTAGTGAAAGACACATTTCTTTTCAGACATGTGTACACCCAGGATAACATTCCTGTTCTGAGCACCTTAAACCTTCAGAGCGCTCATTCCTCACTTGTGGTATGGCAAGATTGTTGAAGTGTAGGAAAATGGTTTGTGGTTGAGGAAGGCATTTCCCTTACATAGCAGTGATGGTCAATCACTTGGTCTACACACACACACATAAGCACACACACACACACCCAAAAAGACTCCATGCATTCTTCTGCTTCAAGCAACCAAGCAGCTGTCAGACACTACGTCAGCGCTAGAGGTATTTTGTCCATGTGTACGTGCTCCTGTTCCACTGTGATTGTCTGCAGTGCTTATCACAAATGAACTGTAATTGGTCAAAGTACGTGGAGAGCCAAAGTGAAGCCTGAGGCTTTGAAATTTTCACCAGTTTCTCATTGTGAAAAGCAAAGAAATTTAAACAGCTATTAATTGCAGACATGTAGACTTCATAGTCAAGACGCTGTGAATGGGTTGTTATTATCATTTTTACTTAATCTTTTATTCATCTAAACTATATTCATCCTGACCAAGTTCAAATTTTTCAGCTGAGAATATTTTGAAGTGTTTTTGAGTGTAACAGCTCTAAATTGAACCCAGTGCTCGCCGCTGCACAGTCTGAAGTGTAAGAAATGCTCACTTTGTTGAACAGAGAACATTTGGCAAAGACAGCAGTAGCTGTTGGTGGACAATATTTTGGATCCAGTTGGTTAAGTGCGAAGGGGAAGAATGCAATCACTCAAACAGGTGAAGGGATGTTTGAGTTGACAGAAGTATTCATGGTGTAATCATGCCAACATGTAGTCAAGCACAGAGAAACATGCATGCAGGGAATATTTGATTCAGATCATCACACACAGCTACAAGCACACATGCATGATGGTTCTCTCTCTCTCTCTAAATGCAACAGCAAACATTGACAGAAATGACTGCAGATTTGTTCTTATTTTAATTTGGGCTCTGACTAACACAGTTGAAACATCAACACACAACCCACTCACCTGTTAACTGATTGTTCAAGTGTACAACATAAAACATTGTGATGGCATGGAAACTGGAAAAAAAAAACAATACAATAATTTGTACACTTATAAAAGAAGATTTGATTCAAAATCACAACATAGATCAAATATCACAAGTTGAAAGTGAGACATTTTTCTGTTTTATTCAAAATATTTGCCCATCTTGAATTTGAAGGCAGCAACATCTTGCAAAAGTAGGAAATTGTGAAAGTTTTCATTTTTTCCTCACAGGATCTAAATCACTCATATAAAGGCAATAAAAGTGAATACACAGACTGTGTTTGGTCAACACACACAGAAACATTAAAAATGATTCCAGGTGAGAGAGGAACCCAAACACTGTGCAGGTTACTTGTCATATAAGTGTGTCGAACAGAAATATCTGAACATATGGTTCAGTTCAATGAAAAAACTCAAAGCTGATTGGATTTGAAAATGCACAGTGGCATAAACAAGCCATACACTTACACCCACTCAAACACACACACACACACACACACACACACACACACACACACACACTTAGGAGCTGTCTGCTTCACTGTGCTCTTATATTCTATCAAATGCTCACTTAATGCAGTTTACACCGAACCATTCCTGACTTATTTACCTTACCTGATTTCTGGACTGGACAAGATGGATTGAGACAAAGTGTGCCGTGTTGTTTGTGCGTGTGTGTGGGTGTGTGAGACTAATAGAGAGGAAGACTGGAAGAGAGCATCAACATGGTTTTATCTGAATAATTCTATAAATTTCAGGTGATTCAATTTGCTTTGTAATTAAACAAAGCACATTGTGAAGCATTAGACTTTGCATTTGCCCTTTATATTTTCCAACCTTTGCCCTTGCATCTTGTGTGTTTTGTTTATATTTATAGTGTCTGCATGCCAAAAAAAACATTTCTGAAGACATCTTTTATTTTAACAATAGAGAAACTTAAACTGACACTACTGAACTTTGGCCAATTTTCACACTTTGGCGCCCCCTAATGACAGCTAATTCAACATTCGTCTTGCATCCTGTCTCTTCTTTGAACTCTTTCCAGCCAGTAAAAGCTAATCTGATGTTAACACGTCTTATCTCTTGCTTTCTCTTTCTCTCCCTTTTCTCCTCGCTTCTTCCAATAATGTCCTCTTGGGTTTACTTACTGAATCATCCATGGTGTGTGTTACTTGGACAGTGTGTTAATTTCCAGGTGCTGGCATGTGACGCAGTGCTGTAAAGCAAAATGCAGCAGCCGTGTGATGATCTGGGCTTGAAACAAAGTTGTGAAATGTGCTTCTTCTGCTTTGGGACACCGCAGAGCAACAACGGCCCCAGGATTGTGCATAATGCATGTCAGTGTACCATCAAGACAAGAAGTACAGTTTAATGTCGGGGGCTTAAGTAGCATAGCTTTATAGGATTCCAAATTCAGTCTGAATTGAGTATTCACTTTTATTACCTTTATCAAGTCTACTGTGGTAAAGGCTTGATAATATAGACTCCTGATCTTCTCATATTCTACAGCAGTTTTTAATTTTTGATTAAGCTAACTTCTTATTTGCATGTAATTTCTCATGTTTACATGGGGTTCAGTAATGATATTTATTCATTTTCTTTTTTAACAAAATGATCTTAGCGCCTTAAAAATCTTGAGTATAAAGGAAGCACTCTAAATCACCTGAATAAAAAGACTGTCAACCCTTTTGAGACATGCCGTATAGTTTTACAGGTAACCATTCCCATGTCTAAGGGGCACCTTAATGGGTTCATGTCTGTCATTCATTAATAAAATGACAGGAGAACACTTTGTTCCACATACATGACATTTACTGTGCAGCGCCTAAGGCCGGCATTGTCTGCTAAAAGCTACTTGACCATGTCCTGCTTTGTCTGATGGATTTTAGTTCATACAGTGTTGTTGTCCTGACGACGTATCTAAGCAGGGGGAGCACCACGACTAGTGTTCACATTGTTCTTGTGGAGCTAAACATCCAGATTTTTGCCTTGAAGACAAGTAAATTGAGTTTTCAGCCCAAGCTTGAAATGTCACTCATGTTATTCAGACTCTGCATTTGAAGAACGAGTTCAGTTGAATATGCATGAACAGCGATGGCTTGAGAGTATCTGCAACTTTCTAGGAATGAATAGCTTAAAGCATTGTCTGTGTTGGATTGCTCACCTGTCTCAAAATATCTCGTTCCAAATCAGAGATTAATGAGCTCATCTGCTAATTGCAGGATTGATGTCTTACTCTGTGGTTCTGTACTTTCTGATTTTGCTTTTTCAGCTTAGCTACCTTGCAGGTCAGCATTGCACAGTAAGAAACGGTTGCAGTCTTGCTCATTGCGAGACCTTCTTACAACCATGAGATGAAAGTGAAGCAGATGTTTATCCACATAATAAATCACAGTAAATTGTTCTTCTCGCTGATCCAATCTAGCATCAGACATCTTCACGTGACACTCTATATCTTTCTCGGGTTATATGTTGTCGTGTTTGGTTTCTGGTACAGCTTCCGCATCCTTTTGATGCAGTCCAGTTTTTCCCTTAACGTAGCTAGTTTTTAAATGAAGTTCTTCTCTCTGTCCTGCTTTGTCTCTCTTTCCCACCATCTTCAGCCTCTGTTTTTTTCTGACACTTTTTTGGCTTTTTCAACTCCCTGCTGTGCCTCACTGGCTTTGCCAATATTGTCGTCCCAGTGAGTTTCTGTCTGCCTCTTCTTTGCCACCATCTGTTTCTCTCTCTGTCGCTGCCTCTCTATTCCTTTCTCTTCCTCTCCGTTGCTTCTCTGGATTTTCTCTTATTTCGTCACTTTGGATTGCCTCTACTCTCTTCTTTCTTTTTAGAATAATTTTTGCTGCTATATCTTCATTCTCTGTCATTGCTTCCCCACAATCCTTTGTCTTTTTAATTCCATTTGATGGATTTGCCTTTTTCATTTGGTGTTTTCTAATCCTTTTGCTTCAGTTATTGTCTTTCTTTCTTTTTTTTGCCATCGTCCTTCGTCTCCTTTTTACATAGATCTTTTCAAACATCTTTAGTTCACTCAGACCCTTATGCTTTCTGTGTGCTGTCAGTTTGATTCATGTACAGGCTTTAGTTTGGCACCACACTTAAACCAACCACATGAATCCTATTGATTTTCTCATGTCTGACACCAGATACACATTTCCTCTTTTTCTGTCTGCACTCCTCTTATATATCACCATATTTTCTCAATTCACAGTAGCACTCAATCCCATATACTGTCATGCATAACATGTGAAAAAGAATTGCACAGATGTCATCCTCTACTATCTGTAATGCATCACTCATTCTTTAATTCCCACCTCAATTTTCAATAAGCTGCTGCATAATACTAGACAGCTGCACACACAGTTACTCCTCCACCTCTTTTCTACTTGTCACACATGTAAGAAATAGGTCAGTGGGATGTTTGGCATCCCACACACATCCCTTAAAGATTCATAGACACTCATGTTGAAGCTGACAAACAGCAGGGAACATGTGTCTTTTATCCCCCCCTTGTAAAATCCTCATCATTTTAACACAACCTGCCTAATTAGTCCCAAAGAGTGTGTGCACACTATCAACAATCATCCAGCCTGTCTCTTATGGTAGTGTGTGGGTGTCAGCTCAAATCAGCTTGTTGCACATTAGATGTCTTTAAAGATGTACTGGAGAGTTCAGGGTTTTTCTTTTTAAAGCATGGCTGTTAGTGGGACTTCCAGCGGGGGTTTGTGTTGCATCCTGAGCTGTGTCTAGATCTTTTGTTCTCGTTGAAGATTACTACGCATTCAACACCAATTAGCCTTAACACTATGACCACTCATCTGTGATCATATAGATCCCTCTTTTACTGACAAAACAGCTCAAGGAGCAGCTGAGGATACCCTGCAGTGTCTGGTACCAGAATATTAGGAATAGATCATTTGGAGGCCTGTGGGTTGGGTTTGTTTGCGACAGACACCACTAACTCCCATCAGATTGGCATATGTGGAAGTTTGGATGCTGAATGACTGGAACACTTCAGACCTCTAAGCAGGTTTCCACTTCCGTTGCCTTGTGGGACTCTGACTGGTCTACAGAAATGTTTAGTTTGGTGGATGTTTGGATGCAAATATTTCCAGAAGGAAATTTCACTACAACACCATGAGCATATTATTTACTTTACCTGTCAGTACTTGTTTTGTTTTCACTGATCAGTGCATGTCAGTACTGCAATATCCATGAGGATTTTCCATTTGAAATTCCAGAGAATATCTTAAGTAGTTCCTTTCCTAATTTGGTTTAATGTGTGCTCTTTTTATTCATTAGGAAGTGCTGAATCCCTCAGTCCACATACTGTATTCTGGGATCACCTGGAACCCTCTCCATGGGCTGTGGCACCTGCTGACAAACCAGGGGGGTCTGGAGCAGCTGTGTTGAATGAGGTAAGGATGTCTTTTGACAAACTAGACTGAATTTAGATCAGTTTAATTGTTTTTTATATATGGATAAGTATCCAGGTTTCATTAGTATCTAGTATAGTATAGTATAGTATAGTATAGTATAGTATAGTATAGTATAGTATAGTATTTCACTATATCTTATGTTTTAGAATGAATTTTCTGTCGTGAGCTGGATGACAGGTCACTGTTCTCTGCTATATCATTACTGACAAGCTGCTGTCACATTGCTATCCAACACTAAAAGCTGTATGTCTGTTATTTTTAATCTGATGTTATTAGTTCTGGCATCAAGGACTTTCCGGTCCTGTTTTCTCTTCGTAGCCAAGAGCTTTGTTTTACTGATAAACCCGTCACCCTGACCACTACACAGATACATGTTAAGTAAAGTGCATTTGATTTTAATGTGAGTGAAGTGGGAGCTCATAAGCTCAGTTTTGCCCTCTTAAGCTTTGCGGTGCAGCCCTTTATAAGAATAGATGGATTCAAATTACTCTTCTAACCCTCATTATCCTTCATGTGGTATAATGAGTCGAGGAAAACAAAATGGTATATCAGTTATTTATTCAGCTCTTAAAGACTACATCATGAAGTTAAACAAAGACAATGACAAAGCCGCATCATTTGGTTTCTAAAATAAAACCACTAAACCTCAGCTAACTGGATTTGTTTCTGTCTTTGCCCTGATTGGAAGAGGATTGTTTTTAGGTTCAGGAAATTCTGGTCTGCCTAGTGATGGCGCATTTGTTTGCTGACCTGCATCTGAACTATTTGTCAGAGCAACATTACATGCACATTGGACGCATGACACCTTTAAGATCACTTTGTGAGAATTCCTGAACTAAAGTTGAATTTATTCTGGGAATTTAAAAAAAAAACCAAACAACCCAAAATTTCATGGACAGGAAAACAAAAAACAATAAAAAAATGTGATTTTATTTTATTTTTAATTGGTAAAGTCTAAGTTGAACAGTGGGAATGTTGTGGTTACCAGCTGTCTAAATTTTTTTGTGTCTCCCGTTTGTGTTTGATTATCAGCTGCAATTTCTCTGCCGTTCTTGAAATGACTACAGAACCACCAACAAGCGAATGCTGTGATTTTCTCTGATTTTCTCACAGTATGATTTCACCACTGTTGTGGCCATATCGATCCCAGGAGGGGAAATGCTCTCTCCATGCACTGAGAAGTAAGATTACAGGGTCAGCTATAGAATATCAGATTTGGAGCCGTTGCCAATCATATAACAGACGCCCGCCGAGCACCTATGTGAGGTTAAGGATGTGAACTTAGGTCTTCTGTAACACATTTCACTGTGAGCTGTAAGTATTAATGTAAACAGCAAAGATCTTTGAGCAAAAGAGTTTTAAGTTGAGCTTTTGAAATCAGATGTGCTGTTTCTAGGACCAGAATAGGAGACAGCTTTTTATTCTATAAAAGACTTTTGTTTGCTCTCATGTGATCCAGAAACTGTTATATAAAGTTATGTTGAGTCTATTGCTTTGTTGCTGTCTTTTTGGATCAAGATTTATGAGCATAATTTAGACAATGTTGTCATTTTTTAGAAGAAACCGTCTTAAAGTATCACAGTCTTTTAAATAACCTGCTGCGATCATGCCTCTGAGCTGGTGTCCGACAAGACTAAAGGCTTTATGTCCATTATTGTGGACTTGGTATCTCTGGAGAACTTCTTCCAAGTATTTATTTAGAATCAATTATAAACTAATAATGATGATGATGATGATGATGAAGTGGTTTCCCTGCTGCAACACACCTGACTCAGATCAATGTGTAATTAGCAGATAGGTGCAGAGTTTAATGTCAAGCTCTGCGCCAGTCTGCTAATTAAGTGTGACATGTTTTAAGGTGTGTTTCAGCGGGGAAACTCCGAACACGCGCAGGATTGCGGCCCTCGAGGACCGGAGTTGCCCAGCCCTACTTTAGACCGAACTTGACTTGTGAGTGTGTATAAACGGGAAAAGTTGGATGGAATTTCAAACACGTTGCTGAAATAATTTGTCAAAAACATCAACTTATGTAGCACATTAGTTTATTGAAACTAGTGATGAAGTTATCTGAATTTGGTGGTGAGACTACACAGTTACACATCTGGTGCTGAATAAATGAACGCTGGTGGTATAACCTGAGGGATGTGGAGATTCATATTTTGCGACAATCTACATTTAATACACAAGCAAAAAAGCTCTACCAAAGATGCATTCAATAGAACCAACATATACACAGACATCAAGGCAATAAAACCCCAAAAAACAAAGTCAACAAGAATACATAACATGAAATCCAAACAACATTCTCTCACAAACTAGTCCTTCCCCTTAGACTGCATTTTTGTTCAATTCAAGAGTATCATTTGTCAACATAATTATATTTCTAGTGTCATAAAGCATCAGCAGAAATGGAAACAGCATCAGCTGCACGATGTGAGTCCTGTTTTAGTGCAGTCCCAAGGGAGGGGAGAAAAAGTACTGTAGTTTATGTGAAATAGAACGTATTTGTTGTAAGGTTGCTTCTCCAGTCAGTTCACTTTGCACATCTTCATTAGCTGAACTGATTGTGAATAATGTCAATCATGTAAGACTGGATATAAAGTCAGTGGCAGGTCCTATACTCAATATCTGCATTTTTTCCACACATTCTGCATCCTTTCTCCAACAAACCCGACTCAATGGACTGAATTCCCTCCTCTGCATGTCATCCAGCTCTACAGAGACCTGGTAACAAGCCATTCAGTTGGTTCAGGTGTGTTGGATAAGGGTGGCATCTAAAAGTTGCAGGATGGTGGATCTCAAGGATCAAACTTGGGCACCCCTGTAAGAGAGTGTAGAATATAGCTTGTAGTAACAGTTCCTGGTTTGCATTGTTTGTGCAAAAAAATGTCCTTTGTTCCTTTGTTGTTGCTACTATTTGTAGGAAAAAAGCCATTATTTGCATTTGCATTGAGTATTAATAGTTAAATGCACATTTCCAGGTAAAGTGTGATTTATACAAAACACATCATTGGTAGATTTGCATGTTTTAGAAATTGAATTGTCCTATGGCACACACAGTTTTTGTTTCTTGGGTTCACATTTATCTTCAGTATGATCTCACTTGTTGCTTTAAAAATAACGCTGCTGAATGTTACCTACAGCTTAACTTGTTGGCGGAGGCATACAAAGAAACTGTGCTCCTGCCTGCAGATCTGTCGCCGCAACGTTTGATGTTATGTAGTGGGAATAGAAATTATACTATGGTCCTCATCTTTATTCACCAGTTTATTGCTGTCTCACAAGAATGCATTCTTATTTAAGTGTACCAATACGCACATATACATTCAGAGAGAGAGAGAGCAAATCCATTTACCCCACAGGGAGAAGCAAGTTTAAGGAGTGCTGCAGTTTCCCTGCTGGATTTCTTGTCTCTGTGTTGTATACTCCTCTATCTGTCTCCCTACATGTCTCTCTCTTCCTCAGAAACTTATTTTCTGTTGCTTTTCCACTGTGCTTCTCAATTATTACTTCCACCAAGGAGGTTTCTGCTTTTGTGTGTTTGTGTGTGTGTGTCTGTTTACTGTTTACTTTACACCAAAACTACTGGGCGGATTTTTGTGCTTTTTTTTTTTTCTTGAGAATTGGTCTTGGTTTATTTTGGATTCCATTAAATTATGGGAGTGATATGGAAGGAGTTTTGGACACAATATGGTTTTTCACAATATGGATTGAAAAGAACTGCTTGGCAGAAATCCTTTTCTAGTTATAACTTGAAGCACCAGTGCTTTGTCATATCGATCAAAACACAACCCCAAAATGTCCAATATATTTGGCCAGGGTAGAACACTATATTGCCTGTTGTATAACATATTGCATGTATTTTTCTGTCTCTTGCAGTGTGCTGCTTTAAACTGAGCAAGGCTGTGCTTCACACTTTCACCCTTCTGCTCAAATCCAAACTGTAGAAGTGTGAGTGCTTGTGTGTTTGTGTGAGTATGGGTGAGAGAGAGAGCGAGTCAATACTATTCTTGGCTGGTTGGGGAAGTCTTGGCTCCCAGGCGTATGGGAAAAGTGCTCTTGGCAGGTCTTGAACCGAAGCATTCCATTATGCTGTCCTCTTGAAACACACACAGCCATACAAACCTGTTTTTGTCACTGAAGAGGACATTGCATTGACTTACTTATTCTCCCTGCAGAACAAGCCATAATCCCTACATCACGTACATTAACCAAAAATAAAGAATTCTCCCTGAAATGTAATGATTTATGTTGTGTGAATAAAAGCCAGATGAGTAACACAAGTACAATCATGCACATAAGCTTCATTTTTCCATTCTGTCTCATTCTCCCTTGTTTGTTTTTTGTCTTTACTACAAACAAATACATGCATGTTCACACAAACACTGAGAGAAGAGACTTTAACTGCCTTGTTAAGAGAGACATTTCTTGTAGTACTACAGTATACCTCGAGGCCCAAAGCCAGAGTTTCACCATCACTCACTCACACAGACACATACGCAGCATTACGCACAATATCCTCAAATCAATTGCCTAAGGACTGGGAGTCTGTCTGCATGACTTGTATCAGCTAATAGATCTTTCAAGTCTTTTTTATCAATATCTCTTTCCTGCCTCTCTTATCAGTGTCACTGCACTGCCGCTACATGGTGACATCGCTGTTGCCTTGATTTACTTTTACCTTTATCAAGCTCCTCTCTTCCTCCTCCTCCTCTTGCCCTTCACTCCTCACCTCCTTTCATCTGTCCCTCGCTTTATTTCTCTCTGCCACTGCAAAGCCTTACATAACTGCAGTCCTGCTCTGTGATCCTGAAGGCAAATGTGGGGCTTGGCATTGAATAGAGGGTCAGGGTCACAGGGTTTTGTGTCTTATGAGGATGCATGTAGCCACCCTCAAGGCAATCTCTGTTTATATGCGGGTGTGGATTTTCATAAGACACCTAAGGAACGGAGTGTTTGCAAACTGAAAAGTTAATTTTATGCATAAAGGACATATAAGGACAAAGCAGATTAGCCTCGCTCTGGATGGATCTTGAGCTAGTTTAAATTATAGTAGGTGTAGATATGGCATCTTTCTTTCTGGTGTGATATGACAGAAAGCTTTTTCTGCTTTAGAGATCATCCTGAAGAGTTGTTGAAGATTAGGGTTAGGCAGTAGAAAGTATGTTTGCCTGTATTTTTTAATGAAGCAGAAAGCTGCTTGAAATTTAGAATTGTTTTTCCTTTTTTGTTTAGCTGCAGAGGGAATTAGTTTTTAAATGAGGAAAAGTCAATAAGCTTTTTAACAGACTGCAAATTAGGGACGCACCAATATCCCAATCGGTTATCGGTCTGATATTATGTGAATGTACTTGTACTGTGTACATACATACATACATACTACAGAACCCAATACCAGCTTTAAAAACTCAGGGCTGTCAACATTTGTACAGTAATGCAAAGAAACGAATCTGTGGAATTAACATGTTAACAACAAAGTTGGTAATCATGCCATAAGAAAGACACACTACAGAACTTTTGCCATTTTCCCCATTGTCTCCTATCGACTGCTAATTTGGTATCCATCTTGCATCCTACCTGACGTGTTAGCTCTTTCCTGCCAGCAAAAGATAATCTTACAATGACTCT
Source organism: Telmatherina bonti (assembly GCF_933228915.1). Taxonomy (NCBI): domain Eukaryota; kingdom Metazoa; phylum Chordata; class Actinopteri; order Atheriniformes; family Telmatherinidae; genus Telmatherina; species Telmatherina bonti. The sequence goes on along the minus strand of NC_136617.1, from coordinate 19,657,265 downwards.
TGCTTTGTCCCTTTCTGTCTTTTAATCTTCTTGCATTTCTTTGCTGCATCAATGATGTTGCATGTTCAAAACAGCCAATGTGTTGTGTTCGCCGTGAAGGGAAACTCTGCTGCAACGTCGCGCCCTGGATTTTAAAGGTTGCATAGTAAAGTTTCTCAGCATCAGGACACTACTGGGTAGCAGCAGCTGTAGAAATGCACGTGATAGATGTCACTGAGTAATCTAACATTCAGGGACACAGAGTTTTATAGTCAGAAAGATACATAACAGGTCTTTAAAAAAATCTGAATTAGGCATTTTCCCTGTGAGAGAAATTGCTTTTGCATGTAGGGGTTTTGTTACAGTGGTGAGCTGAATCCACCTAAAGCCACCTTGTTCTTTGAACACCTTACCACTGAACTGTAATGGGCTTTAATATTAGTCATATCAGTGCCTGATATTGGCAAGTACTCAAATGAAAGCAAAAATGTGTGAGAAATGTGGTGCCTGTGCATCCCTACTGCTAAGATCGGCTTTAAAGCAACTTTAGCAACACGCTGTTTGTTAGATATTTGTAGGAAGTGACTCATTCTATACATACAGGATCTTGTGTCGAAATGAAAGAATGAACTGCAGGTGATACATTTTTCTCCTTTAGCACCATTTGTAGTTTTAACAGCAGGAGCTACAGTTATTGAAAAGCTTTCTGCAAAGGCTTAGCTTCTGCTTGAATGAAAGCAGGTGCCACTGTATAAATGGCTATGGCATTAACATGTGGATTTACTTTTGTTTGATGTAGGTCCTGTTCTCATTTTGAAAATATAAAATGAAAAAGGGACTGAGAAGGATTTTTAAAGACCACCTGTGGTTACTTTAAAATGCCTCCTATTGAAACATACAGACTCTACAAAAGCTTTCATTTGTATCTAAGAATCCATGGAACATTACAGATTGAAACATTGCAATCATCAAACAAACATATAAAATGGGATGTAAAAGTGTTTACCTGTTCATTGTGTGTGTGCATTTACTTCAAACTATAGTTCATGAAAAATCCTGTGTTCTCTTGTATTTGAAAATTACTTTTAAAATGAATTTTAGCATCTGGCTTCAGAAATAGTGACGAAGATAGAAAATATTGTCTTTATTTGTTCAATTTCCAGCAGAGCACAGGTTTGCACTGTTAAACGTCCCTTTGTTGCCTATAAACATGTTCCTGTCTGATGGCAATCAGCTTGGCCTTTAAACAACTGTGCCCAGTTTCATTGTAGCATTTAATCAAAGTATTATCATGTTAACAGCTTTTTTTGTCCTTGCTTTTTGGAACGTTGCTGGGCAGCATGCACACACACCTGTAGCATCTGTTGGTATTGCACTGTGCGTGTTTGTGCCTGGCTGTGGAATTTGCTTGTTTGGATGATGGCTGAGTTGTGTAAGGCTCTGACATGTGCGGCATGTGTATCCTGTTGAGTCTCAAGGGTGCTGGATGTGTGTTTGTGTAGAGTAGAGTGCTTTGACGAATGTGTGCTCAACTGGTGCTGCTGCTCGTCTGATATTTTTGTCCATGTGCCTTTGAAAAGGTGGAACACATTATTCACAGACAAGGACACATGCTGAGCAGTCGCTCACCCCTCTTCCATCCACACAATGTCCACTGCCATGCCCATTCATGCCAATTAGTGCCAGTCTTTCTGCCCGTGCCCATTACACCAGGCCAGTTCACCTTGAGCAAACACAGCAGCATAATACTCTGTCCTAGATGTGGGAAGCTGTGCTCACATTGCAAAAATAATGTTTCCATGTGTTCTTTTCTTTTTTTTTTTTTACATTTTGTCAAGCAAGAAATAATAAAGCGTATGCTTGCCAACAAGCAAATCCAGCAGCGTTAGTGTGCTCTAGAGTGTATTGTAACATTTGTCTCCACAGCTGTTCTCTTTAGCACTGTGCGCACTGTTCTTCCTGCAGCCCTCCAGAGTCACTCATCTCACACCTGTCAGCCTGTCTTCAACCTGATTCAGCTCAGAAATGATCTGACTCATGTCATCTGTGTTGGATTTTTTTTTTTTTTTCTTTCTGTTTGCATATCTCACCATGTCCCCTCCACCTGAACACGTCACAAAAACACAAGTAGGAGGTTTGAAGAGGGTTTGTTGCAGCATCCTTTGTGACAGAAGACCTAAGCGCTGACTGTGTGTGCTGCAAGTTATCAATTATAATCACTTGCAAATGAAATTAAAAACCCTGCTAAAAAAAAAAAAACCTGCCCTCCGTGGAGGGTGGGGTGTGTGTGTGTGTGTGTGTGTGTGTGTGTGTGTGTGTGTGTGTGTGTGTGTGTGTGTGTGTGTGTGTGTGTGTGTGTATTCAATCTTATAATTGTCTAGTTTCACTAAACTGGACAACCAAAGTCATACATGTAGACATCAACTCAACCCAGATTTCCCTTCTGTGGCTTTGAGAGGGGTTTTGAGCCTTAAATGACCAAAATTGGCGCTAGAGGTACAGAATATTTTACAAGAAAACCAAACCAAGATACTTAAACAACATATATAATGTCAAATCTTGGCAAAAAAAAAAAAAAAACACAACTGCTGGTAGCAAAACTACAACAGAAATCTAAAAAAAAAAAGTTGAAAACAGTCACTTTCATTCATTATCATTCATCCCATCATCTAGGCACAGGTAGATCTGGTTGCAATCAAAGTTACATGCTTTGTTGATTCCATATGGATTCCTGACAGTTTTTAGCCCTTTAAAGTCCCACCTAAGAACAGCTGGACAGAAAAACACTGTAACAAAGTCTGAAAAAAAGTCTTGGCACTTTTAGCATTTATTACCATGTGATAGGTTAAAATGAATGCAGTGCAGTCTTTCTGGTATCTGCCAGGAGGCAGGAGTCCAGTATCATATGGCGCACAGCAGGGTTTTGAGCAAGTTTCTGCCATAAAGTGATAAAATGTCTCAGAAACTGTATGTATAAAATATAATACATTTGGCTTTACAGGATTAGTCTTACTGACCGTTGATATTTTTCTGCTTTGTTCAGTCTCTTGTTGAGCAGCTCAGGATGTTGCCCTGTAGATGCTCACCAGAAGAGTCAGAAGAGAGAAGATAATTTTCCACAAGAGTTTTTCAGTGTGAAATCTGTTTCCTTACCTTTAACAACTTTTTCACAAGAGGTTCTGTTAGCGGGATAAGTTACCATGACAATGTAGTCCTTTAAGAGTGAGCCACCTTCATGACTATTACACCCAAGGGTCAAACCTGCTGTTACCTGGATAAGTCTTAAATGCTTTGCAGCACAGAATTCCTGGTAACTGCAGAGGTGAGTAACACCTTTCATTCTATGCACACTAATGAGATCAAAGTAAGGACAATGATTAAAATAACTGTAGCTGACCTGATTAGAGAAATAGTGATAATAATGTAAATATACTTGCTAATTATTGTCAGGATTTCATTTTAACTCGCTGGACGACGAGTGATTTATGCTGGTTGAATGTATATATTTATTTCCTCTAATATCTTCTCTCTTGATTCAGGCCTGTTTTTTCCTACTCCCATTTAAGTAGGATTACATATTGTCTTTGAAATAATATTTGGGTGTTTATATCTGCATTTGCTCGTGCATAAGTGGGTTGGACATTTGCCGCATAAGTCTGCATGTCTGCATGTCTGCAATGGCTGCTAGCTGTTTGTGTAGGTGTGTGCAAATAAATGCTTCATGCGTGTGTGTAAAAATGAACGAGAGCACATTAGTTCAAGTTTTTTTTTTGTGTGTGTGCGTGCATGTGCACATCTGAATGCATGTTTGCATATTTACTCATCTGTGTGTCTGTATGTGTGTGTGTTTGTGTGTATACTCAGTAGGATTATACAGCAATAGAGGAGCTTAGCAGTGATTTGCCCATCCATTCCAGTCCCTCCCTAATCCTCCACACACACACAAACACACACAGGCATATTCATTGTGTGTGTGACTTGCAGGGATCTAATAGTGTGTGTGGATTAGTAGGTTTGTGAATGGGATGTGGCTTGGGCCGAAGTAGCACACTACACTGCCAGAGAGTTAACACAGTCTGGCAGAGGGTTTGTGAGCAAGACGGAGATGGAGGGAGGGAATGGAGAAAGAGTGAAAGATATTTTTGTGTTGTGTAAATGGCCAAAAGTTCAAAGGACATTGTTAAACATGATTATAAAAGGTTATTTCAATTTTACTGAGAGCGCTGCATGGCAAGCCTTCGCGAAGCCTTTCTAGCTGTGATCAGTTGGATGTGTGTGTGTTTAGTATATGGCCATTAGATGTCTCCACACCTGCTGCCTCACATGCTCCTGCACACACACACAGTCACACATACACGCAGAGACAGATGGAGAGACATGGAAAAACAAGAGAGCTGAGAATTTGGCTGACAGAGACGGACGGGGGTGCATCAGTTTAGAGTGTGTAGGAAGGCGAGGGGTTGCTGTTGTCATAACCACACCGCGTGTGAAGTGTGCGTGGGCGACTGAGAGTCAGAGCGTGTGTGTTTGTGACAGAGAGGGAGACAGCAGAGGAGTCTGTGATATGTATGTGGATGTGTATATATAGAAGCTTTTCATCAGTTTCCTTAGTGACTGGCTGCGACTGAGACTGTACTCTGTTCTGTGGAGAAAGGCAGAAGAATGAGACAGAATGAGAGGCCATGGAGATTTTCCTATCATTTCTTTATTGTGTCCAGTTGTTTTTATTTGCATTTTTAGGTTTGTGCATATACACAACAGGATGAACACTTTTGGGGTGGGCGAAGGACTGATATAGCTGATCAATGCGACTAAATAGAAGTTGGGTCCCCCAGAATTGGGGTTTGAGGATCCAGGTTGAAGTCAGTGGACTGACCCCAAGCCTTACTCCTCATGTTATCTAGGTTTAGTAGCAAGGTTTAGATTTAGGATACATAAAATATAATAATGATAATAATGATAATAATATCATATTATTATTATTAATAATAATAATAATAATAATAATAATAATAATATATTATTATTATTATTATTATTATTATTATTATTATTATTATTATTATTATTATTATTATTAGCATTTGGTAGTTCAAATTCACACCAAATGCTTTGTCTTTTTCCTTGCTGCCATTCTTCTACTGTCTACACTCACATCCCTCCATCCTGACAATGGCAGGAATAACATCTGTATATGAATTATGTCCATCCTGATATGAATGATGTTGTGAATCATCCAAGCCCCCTCTATTTTAACTAGACTGAAAAAAATAAAATAACCTTGTAAAAAAATATCTAAAATTTCTCATATTGATTTCATTCAATGGCAGATTGGAAACAAACCTATAAAAATAATTTATGATTAACTGCCGAGAAACCTCTAAAGAGCTGCCAAAGCTATAAACACACTCCCTCCTCCAGTGTGTTGATTTAATTAAATACTATCTTTTTCTTGTTCTGCTATTCTCTCCTTTACTTAAAAAAAGCACACAATATAGGAACCCTTTAAATAAAGTATAATACAGCAATAGGGCTGGGCGATATGAACTAAATCTCATATCACGATATAGCTCATTTAATATCCCCATAACGATATAAAATTATTTGTGTAATTTTGTGTTAGTCATCAGTTATTTGGGAACTATGGCCGTATGACGTATTATGTGTAAATGCCTGTCGCAGCGTTTACATCTGGAGTTCATTATTAGTGCTTTTGCCACCATTTGATGCTGCTTTTGCGGCTTTTGCTCGTTGACTCTATTCTTTATTCTGTATTCTTCATCCAAATTGTTCCGCAGGTGATAAAATAAGTTAGTTGTGTCGGAGTCGGTTGTTGGGACTGTGAGCTAGTTGGTTGTTGGTTGCATGCGACAAAAAATTCCCCTCTATTATGAACAAGCTCTTCAGTTTGGTTGACTAGTCATCTTTTAGTGAATTACCCCGTTCTGATACACGTCTGCTACCGTATTTCTCCATGTTTGTTTTTATATTGCAGCGTGCATGCCATAAAGTGCATCTTGACATAAAACACTGCAGTAAAGCACCTTATCATGGTGTAAACCATAGAGCCTCATATGAAATGATAGACATTTTCTAAGGTCCAAACAATATATACCGTCATATTGCCCACCGCTACAAAGCAAAAGAAATTAGTAAAAAATAGTTAAACTTTTACATAATGTGGCATCCTCCCAAACAGACAAAAGTGCTGGTACATTTCATAAACATTAATATTTAGCCACTTTCAGCATTATAGCAAATTTCATATTGTATTTTGAGCATGTACAACAAATGGTAACAGGTAAATATTATCTTATTTATTACTGCTGTCTTACAGTCACATAGTTAAAATAGTTCCTGTCAGGAAGTAGTAAAACACTTCTTGAAAGCTCGATGTTGAGAACTGGATTGATATGAAGCTGACAGGAAAACCAACCAACACAAACAGGATGTGATTTTAGTGCATATTTGGAGCCCCTGAGTCTTGTAGGAATGATTACAATTGTGTGTGTGTTCTTTTTCTTTATACATACCTTTTTAGGACCTGTTTTTTGTAGAATCCCAGTAGTCCTTTTTGGGATTGAAGAATAGACATGATGCATTACAAACATAAGTGTGTGAACTGAGGATAAGGATCAGTGTAGGATATACATTCATGGAAGTCAATATAATGTCCAGATGAGGATAACTGCACAAGCTTGCATATATGATTACATCTTATAAACGAGTGTTCAGTTGTCCCTGTAAGTACTACATCTCTTAAAACTGAGGAGCATGTTTAATCTATATTTACTACCAAATGGTCTTTTAACTAGGTCAGTTAACTAACAGAAATAGACTGCTGCACACTGGAAACCAGTTATGCCATCTAGTGTTCAAAAAACAGAAAGGTGCTGCCTTGTTAGTAAATATAGCCTAGCCCATACTCCTGCACACACACGTGTGTCTGCATGTATAATGTGGAAATATTTAATGTTGTAAATGTGAGGAGTGTAAATGGCGGTTTATGGTTTAATTTTATGTGTGAGCACTGTATTGGTGGTGTCAGTATTAGTATTTATGAATCATGTTGTTCAGAAAAAAGATCCTTTTAATTTAAATTGTTGTAACGATTTAGTGAATAAAAATGCTTTTGGGACGAAGAACATTTCTTGTCTTCTTTAGCAAAATATTAAACAATGTAAGCGATCAGTTGCAGCCTTAAATACTAGCAGATTTGGATTCCATGCCACTTTTTCATGTACTCTGTTTCTCTAATCTCTGCTGCTTGCTCCCTCCCCCCCTCTCCCTTTATCTCCCCCACAGTCCCCCTCTCTGTCCTTCTCACTGTAACACCCTCCCACCCCCTCCCGTGTTCTCTTTCTCTGCTTGTAAGCGTTCTCTGGGCGCGCAGCCAGCTGGCGTGTGTGTGTTTTTTGAATGAATACCTGATGAAGTTGGACGAGTGAATTGTGGGAGGGGCCTGGATGTGTGTGTGTGTGTGTGTGTGTGTGTGTGTGTGTGTGTGCGCGTGCGTGTGCGTGTGTGTGTAAGGCAGACAGTTTGAGAGCGCTGGCTCACATTCAGCCCCTTGCATAATACACGTTGGAGCTCTGCATGCGGGACTCCCTCCCTGTAGGCGTGTGCAAGTGTGTGCTACCATTTGTGTGTGTGCGTGTGTGTGTGTGTGTGTGTGTGTGTGTGTGTGTGTGTGTAAGAGAGATCACCTAAATGCTGCATGTCAGTGGTAGTAAGGGAGCTGCCTGCGTTACTGTCAAGATTTAGAAAAGCTTCTGGGTGTGTGAGAGTGTATGCTGTGTTTGGGGCAGGCTGGGGGGCCTGGGCGGAGGGGTTTGTTGGTGTTAAAAGCTGACAGCAGTTTGTAGCACAAGTGCACCGAGTCTGCTTAGGATTTTCTGCTTGAGGGGGAGACTGAAAACGAAGGATGCAGTCGCGCAGGAGAGGAGAGGAGTTGAGGGAGTAAAGGAAAGAGTGGAGGAGAAAAGGCAGGCTGCAGAAGGGAGTTGCTCCTGCTACCCTGGTAAGTAGACTTCACACAGTTTTGTGCTTGCTCTCAGTGAAGTGTGTAGGGGCAAGAGAGAGTCAGTGTGCGTATCTATCCCAAGCACTTGTGTTGTTGTATCTCAGCGTGTCATTTGTGAGTTCAAACTGCGTCTGCCCTAGTTTTTTTTCTACAATCACGCTTGTTTGTTTTTCTTCATTGGATGTCTTTCTTTCTCTTCCTTCCTTCTCTCAACACATTTTTGTTTTTTTATACATAAGTGTCTGAAGCCCCCATTCATTTATCTACCAAACCTCAGGGCTCTTGCAGGGTGAGAAAGTGCAAGTCATGCAACACTGCCCAAGTGTTTATTGTCTGAGAGATGCTCTCTCATTTTTCTCACAATAATTTATTTTTCTTTCCATTTCTGTCTCTCTCTGCTTGTGAAACTCTGAGCCACTACGTTTCACTTTCTCTCCCTCTTGCTGCTGTTGTTTTTTTCACCCACCCTTTCTTCTCTTTGCCAGTTTCAATAACTCATCAATCAGTTGCTGATCCTCCTTTGCACTTACCAGTAATATCTAATCATAGTCAGTGTGTTATGAGCAATGTAGAATGAACAAAATGCTAACATTTTCTAAGTTCTGAGTTTACCAGGATGCTTGTTAGGTGCATGCGTGTATACTTCCCGCCCATGCAAATAGCTACACTCGTGAAAAAATACAGACAATTAGATGCACAGATAAATAAATTAAGAAGTTGAGAAAGACAGAGAAGTTTAAGCCTGCAGCTACACTCCACTTACCAGTTGAACTATATTTAGAAGCGAGAAAACACATCACGTTGAACTTATCCCTTTGATCATGATTATGATTATGACTCGGCAATCATTCACACGCAGACACAAATAGATATATGTACTTATGCGTACCACTTCCTACTACTAACATTTATTTAGCTTGTATGAAATAGATGCATGCATGTTGAGAAAACAAAACAAAGTTTATTTTTATATATCACATAGTAAAATGTGTAAAAAAAAAAACTACCGGTAAGCATCTAACTTTTTATCAGATTTTGTTATTGAAAATATCAAAGTATGTTTGATATTGAGTACAAACCCCGGGTATGTACATGATCACTTACAATTCCGTCTTTTCTACATTTCTAGACAGTAATTGATGAAAGTTGATCAACGTCTACTTGACTACATTCTTGAACATTTATGTGAAACATGAAAGCCAGCCAAAGGTGCAGTGTCCCGTATAATCAACCGTAACTGACAGAAAATTTTTGTTTTTACTAAAACAGTGTTTTTATTTGTATTTAGTCTACATAAACGTTATGTTTTTATTCCCTTTAAATGAGACATTTATATCTCCTTGGCGTGGACCTATCTATATGTCAGCTGCCATACATATGCCACTGTTTTTACTATGGTGTCTTTGAATGGACAAACAACTCAACCCTGTGTGTGAAGGGAGAACCCGCTGTGCTTTAAAACTGCAGCCCAGGCTTTGTTTGATAAGAGCTAGATTACTAGGTGTTTAGAATAAGACTCACCTTAAATGGTACACAGAAGAAGAAAGTGTGTATTTGCAAAACTTTTAAGTGGTTTCCTGTAGTGCTGTCGTTGATGCACCTGAGGCCACTGTATCCATGATGAGATGAGAATGTGTCTATGTCTGGAAAATTTTGGGCAATCGACTACCAATGTCTATTCACAAGTATTTTTGCTGTTTAAAGTAGTTACTGTATCGATGATTACCACTAGGGGTCAGTACGTTTTACAGACTGTACCTTTAATTTCTTGTTGTGCCACCAGGTTTTAAACAACTGTCTGTGTCTGTCACAGCTTGAATGCAGAGATGAGTGATGTGACCATAGTTACATATGCCGGTGCTTTTCAAAATGATGCTAATTTCATGGTATTTTTTTTTTTATCCCCTTTGTCCAATTCCATTGCTATGAGAATTGTACATTGTACAAAAGAAAATCCCCAAAACAAAACAAAAACTTTTTCATGCCTACAGTGACTTTATCACAGCCAGTCTTTCTCCATGCTACTTTGTAGAACCATGTCTGCTGCAATATGGATTGTGATGGTTTTTGCTATTGCGATCCACACATGCTATTTGACAACATTACCTCAAGTCAAATCAAGTCCGTTCAAATGTATTTCTTTAGCACATTTAGCTCATTTCTGTTGTAACATTTGAACTTGAATAAGTTATACAGAAACTTAACTGCAGACTTCAAGGTTTCCTTTAGAAACTAGATACTGAGGTCAGGTTCAAAAGAAACAATAAAGGAAGCTAGTTGGACATTCCTCAGCTCTGTCTGGACAATGGTAGCTTGAGGACAATGTCAGGGTAGATGTGGTCTATGCTATCAGTTCCAAGCTGTACCATTAACTTATGAAAATGTATTACCTTGCAGTCTTTGTCAGTTTTGCAATGCATCTCATAGGAACAATAGTGCATTTCTTCTTTTTTTGTTTCATTTTCCTATTCCCTTCAGGGTTCACCACAACAATTATCTGCCTCCGTCTAATCCTATTCTCTGCATTTTATTATCTCACACCATTGAAATTTTTGTCTTCTTTCACTGTATCGATACTTCTCTATGGTCTTCCTCTAGACCTCCTACCTGGTACCTCCAACCTGAGCCTCCTTCTACCGACATCTTCACTATTCTTTATCAGTGTATGCTCAGGCCATCTCAATCTGGCCTCCCTGCTTTTGTCTTCAAAACATCTAACATGTTTTCCCCCTCTGATGTACTCACTCCTGATCCTGTCCATTCTTATCACTCCTAGAGAGAAGCTCAACATTTTCCTCTCTGCTACTGAAGACTTCCTTTCCAATTAGTTTATTAAGCTTTTTTTTTAATGCTTTTGTTTCCAAGTAGATTAAGTTTTTCCTTTAAAACTTTGAAGCATCAGAGATATAAATGGAAATGAATTTAAAAAAAGAGATGGAAATTAGCAGCCTAAAAATGTATGTCAGACTTCTGCTGAAGCTGCTCTGCTCGCAATTATTTGTGTTATTATTATGTTCTTCGGAGGCTGTAACTCTGGTATAAAAGAGATTACCATTATTGAAACATTTTTATAGTTAGCAGCTTGCACATTGAAACCTGGATTTAGAATGACTGTGACTTGTAAGCAGACCAGAGAAATGTGTGTGTCACCTTCATTTGCACACATGTATGCAGCACTCTCACTGCAATCTCCCCCCACATTACAAATCTCAATTTAACCCTTTCACCCACCCAAGCACCTTCTTCATTTGTTTTAATTAGCTAGTAGTTTCACAAAGCCAGAGTTGACAAGGTGGATCTGTGTGTTTATCAGTGTGTGTAAAGACTCCAAGCACATGGAGGGCAAACAGCTTGGGTTACAGGTCATATGATATCCACACACAACCTCACACACACTGCAAGCTCAGCAAGATTCAGGTGACTTAGCTTTTCAGCAAATGTGTGTTTGAGTGTCAGTTACAGAGAAGCAACACTCGCTCTTTTTGTTATGTAGGTCAGCTGAGCCTGCCTCTCGCTGCCTCTCATGCATCTTAAGCCTTTTTTTGCTTTCATACCTCTGCTCTTCTATTTTTCTCTCCATTTTATTTCATTTTATAACTTCCTCAAATCCCTTAGTTCACCCACTTCTGTTTCTTCTCCCATTAAATTTTGGGTTAGTGTAGCTGTTTTATGTTTTTTAAACAACGCAGAGATTCTTACCATTAGAGCCAATAGGGAATTTAAAGTGAGCATTAATTGTTTTACTGGACCACAGCAGCAGTGTGTGCAGCCTTATATATTCAAATGCTACTGACAAGGTGATGAAGTTATACAACTAATTCCAGCCAGCAGAGAGCTGGAGGTTTCCCATTGGCTACTGCTGACTCAGAAAGTTAAAATATTTTGGCTCAGCTTCTCTGTCAGAGCCTGTAATTGAGGTGAGGGGGGTAGCGCTTTTGTAGCACATACAAACGGATGCTAATACTACCTTCTTACACTAAACTTTGGACTCGGTTTTCTGTAGGCACTTAGAAATTTTTGAAGTCATACAAAAGGTTGCCATCTATTCATCTGCTAAAGTTCCCTACTTGTGCTTGCTTCCTAAAATCTACTGTTTCTCTGTGCTGTTTCTGCTTAAAGTCAAAGTGTCAGAGATAAAATGTCTCAAACGGTGCAGTTACTGTTTTAGATCAGTCACCTTAGAATTCCAAGGATAAAATAGGCAATAATACAGACTGGATGCACGAAAGAGTGGGAGAAAGTGACTGGATTAAAAGGTTTGGTTGCACCACAAGAGGTAGATGTGTTAATGCAGTCTATAGGCTCTGTAAATGTGAAGCACATGCATGTGATGCAAAATCTGTTTTATAAATCAGCATTAATTCCATAAAATAAGGGCTCTGTTCTGGATTGCAATAGATTATTAACTGATATGGTCATTTGAAGGGCAATATATTATTTTGACATCACATCTGAGTCCCTCACGTTGAGAACAGATGGCCCAACAGCCAAAATGCCACCTTGGAGACCGGTGCCTAAACTCTCGTGCTAAAACTTCTTTTTCTTTGTTTTGCTTCATTTTATGAGAAGACATAAAAGTTTGTTTTTTTAGGTGAGCATGAACCAGCCACTTCTCTGAGGAACAGATTAGGAACATTCAGCCATTAGATGGTAAAATGATCAGGGTGGGTGGAGTTATGAAGAAGGAGCAGAGGCAGAAGAGTGGAGTGGAACGGTGGTAACAGAGAGGCAAAAGAACATGTATGTCAACTCTAAAAGCTCACCTACCACCAGTACCTCTCAACACACCTCTGAGTCATGCCTGCTTTACTGAACAGATGGTGTGTATTTGAGCAAGCGTGCATGTGCTTACTACTATGAAACAAAGCCTCAGTGAGTGAATGTGTGTGTGTGTGTGTGTGTGTGTGTGTGTGTGTGTGTGTGCTTGTGCACATGCAACAGCTTTTGCATTCATGCATGTAAATTCTTCATGTGCACTTTCTTACTCTTATGCCTCTCTCCAGTTGTGTTGTAAAAGCAAGGCAGCACCTCTTGAAAACAAGATCCTGCTTAAAATGCAAGATGTCCCTTTTGTTAACTTGTATCCCACATTCATTGGGCTTAATGTCAGTAGAGTTAACAAGTACTGGAGTTATATTTTGATATATTGACACACAGGCTATATAAATACAGGCCTACTTTTTTTCACTTGTACTTTGTTAATACAGTTCCTGCCATTCATTCCTCCTCCAGGTTAAGTGCCCGAAACAGTCATCCATAGCAATATCAAAATGCTTTGACTATGCAGTTTCCAGGTAATCTTGCTATTGGAGCCAGAAATATTGACAACCACCACTCTTTTCGTAATATTACAGTAATATGAATTGTAATGAGATCAATGTTAAATTTTTTAACATTGTTCAGTTCATTATGCATTCTTAATTGAATTTGGAATGTGTTGAGAAAAGCATATGGTACGTAACGTACTTAAATAATGCAAATCCTGGCAATAGTTCACTTAACAAGAACAAGGGAACAAGAAACACCCATACTAATTATAGGTACAATATAATTTACATTTGTGCTAAATTCACATAAAACTTTGCTAAATTACATTTATATACTCAATAAAATGAAGAGGACCATGCTAAGCTGTGTGTATTTAGCATATTTCTGCTGGTGTTCTATAAGTGACACACTGCAAAGTATTTTTTTTCTGGACAAATATAGGGTACAACCTCTTTTCATAAGTGAACAAGTTGGTGGGAGTGTAAATGTGTGTTTGAATGTGAAATTGGACGGTGTTTCAAGAAAAGAGCAAGTGTCAGCATAATTAAATACGACCAGGTGTCAGTAAGCGAGAGTTACGTGCCTGGTTCTGTGTGCACGTGTGTGTATTTATAGGTGTATGTTCTTAAAATGCTTGTGCATTATTTATGAGATTCACACTAAGCTGTCCATCTTTACAAGGAGGGGATCTTACTCAACAGATGGCACACACACACACACACACACACACATACATGCAAACTCATGTGGGGCACACATTTTTATATACAGGACAGTCTTGTAATGTGAGCATTTTGACCTGTTGGAAAGTCTTGTATTGTTGTTTAGCTTACTTACCCTGAGTGTCTCTGGGATTGGATTTTCTCTGTTCATGTTATATTTTTCCAAACTATCATTTTCAAAGTGACTAAATTGAACCTTTCTGTTTTCTGTAGGCTTGTGCTGCGTGTGGGCAGGCTTTCCTTTGGAAGGAAATGATTCCGCATGAAGTGCAACGCACTCGGCCCCCCATCGTCCTCTGCGGCAACAGCAGGTGTGACGTTGTGACGCTCTCCCCTACCAAACTGGGCTCACCCTTCAGACGCTAAAGATTCCTGGACGGATCAACCACCCCCGCTCCTCCCCTCTATCCACCCCTCCATACTTTCATATACATTTCTATAATCCTTCCTCACTTGCCTATCAGGGCTAGATTTTCTCTTTTATCAAAGAAAAACCCAACAATCATCTGCCCTGGGTGAGCCGGATCAAGACAGGAGAAGAGACAAAACTTGGAAAGTTAATTTAAAGTTAATTAATGTGAAACAAAGAACAGAGTGTCCGAAGTGACAAAAGGCGAAGGGGGAAGTGAAGAGAAAGCGAGTGAAAGCAGAGAAGTGAGGATCTAGGAAAGGCAAAAAGCCAAAAATCTGAAGAAAGACAACGCAAGTAGAGTTGAGAAACGTGAAGGGAAATCAGCATGAAGTCCAACCAGGAACGCAGTAATGAATGTCTGCCTCCAAAGAAGAGGGAGATTCCATCAAGCACGTTACCATCTGAAAATCGCTCACCCAGTCTGCCACCTCCCAGTGACAGCCAGCGCACAGAGAACTTGACCTGGCTTGTTGCGGGAGGAAATGAGAGCAGTATGGGTGCTCACCGTAGCTCCAGCCAGTATGACGGGCCCCAGTATAAATCCCCCTCCTCCCTATCAGACTCTTCCTCTTCTTCTTCCTCGCTGAGACTAGTTTCATCTCAGCCTACCGTGTACACATCCCCCCTATCACAGTCCACAGTTGGAGGAACTGTCCACTACACCCAGCTGCCTCCCAATCTGCAGTTTATAGCTTCTCCCTACACTACTCCATACACAGGCTATATCTCCCCTCAACTGCTCCCACCTCCCCCCCACTCCTCCTCATCTTCAGCTGCACAGAGATCATCATACACAGAGACAGCTTCTGGTCCTACGCAGGTCTCCAAACAGGATCAGCAGCGAGTGTCCACAGGACGTACTTCCATGCCTCCCCCATCTACAGATCCTGTTCCTCACCATGTTCAAATGTCAACATCTCCACGGACTGTGCCGTCTCCTCATCACCTAGGAAGCACTCACCTTCCGTCCCAACCCGTGCATCCCCACCATAATTTGGGACACAGCATATCCCAAATTGTGATGAAGTATTCTGATGGATCCTCCAGGAAAGAAGAAGGTGGCTCAAGACCCAGAGAACATCACAATGGGGAGCTGGACCGGGGTCGGCGATTTGAGTCCAGCCTCTCCAAGTCAGGGAGCAAGTCACGGGAATCCACATCATCTTTGTCTTCTTATGAGGCCCGTCAGCTGGTTCTACCATCAGATTACTCTACTCATGACCCCTTAGGACTGAGAACCTCTATTATGTTAGTACCCAACAGCCATGGAGACCACCAAATGGTTCCACCCAGAACCAGCCCTGAGAAGTTAACAGCTTCTGTCCCCACAAACTTGGAGAAAGGAGGTATCATCACGGGAAAGCCTGTCAGTCGTGCATCCTCTTCGTCCAACACCACCTGCTCTTTCACATTTCCACCTCCACTAAGTGTAGACAGTCTGAAAGCTGCTGTCAGCACTCTGTCACCCCAGACTGTTATCCAGACCACCCACAACCCAATAGAGCCAATGGAACTCTCTTCCACAAGTATCTACCAACAGCCATCTATTATAGGTTATATTGCAGGAGGTGGTGGGAGCAGCTACCACACCAGCCTACAGCAACACTTACTCATTCCGGGCACCCAACCAGTCATCATCCCTGTTAGTGGAGGTGGAGTCCCTGCCTTGGAACCTGTAACCTCCCACATTACATCATCTAACCAAGCTACACCTTTTCCTACTACACTCCCACATACATACATTGCTGCCACTACCCCCAAAGGAGACACTTTGGAAACCCAAAGCGGCTCATTACAGGAGGCTGCTTCAGGTGCAGTGGTTCAAGCTCAGCTTCATCTTCCCATTGTTCACTTTCCACCAGGGCTGGTTGCACCCTCTGCCCCTCCACCCCCCTCCAGTACCGTGGTGCCCTCCTCATTGCCCCCATATTTCATCAAGGGTTCCATTATCCAGCTGGCTGACGGTGAGCTGAAACGTGTGGAGGACCTGAAGACAGACGACTTCATCCAGAGTGCAGAAATCAGCAGTGAACTTAAGATCGACTCATCCACAGTGGAGCGCATTGAAGGGAGTCACACCTCGCCCAACTTTGCTGTGGTTCAGTTCTCCGTTGGTGAGCACCGTACCCAGGTGAGAAAAATGCTAAACACACAATAACAGGCCAACTCTGTTGATCGTTCACGTCACTATGAATTAATTCTGCAATTTCAACTGTGAAAGTTGTCAAAAATAAAACAAACAACAAAAGAAATGTATGTTCATGTGCTTCGACACTTGCCAAGAGGCGTGACATGAGCCTGTATCATGATGTCTTTATCTAGTGCTGTAATTACCAACTTCACAGAGAAATCTATTCATTAAAGAAACTGAAGTCTTTTGCCTATGGATGGTGCCAAGGCAACCCTCTTTAAAAAAAACCCACTAGTAGCTTTAGCTTCCTATTTAACAGAAACTGAAGATATTGATCAAATATGCTTTCTCATATATATATATATATATATATATATATATATATATATATATATATATATATATATATATATATATATATATATATATATATATATATATATATATATATATATATATATATATATATATATATACATGTGTGTGTGTATTGTCATAGTCATTGTCATAGTCTTTTTTTTTTTTTTTTTTTTTTTTAATTTAACCCACATCTGTCAGTAATTGCTTAAGATCTCATTCTTTGCCTCAATTAGTTTATTTTCTGCCTCTTATTCTTTCCAGCGTCTCCAAACACACTTACATGCACACAGAAGCAGCCTTTTAACTGTATTTGAGGCGAAACGCTGAAGCTTGTTAATCTATTTCATCTGTCTATGCAATGATTCGTCCGCCCACGCTGCACATCTCTAACCATCTCTTCTGCCCCTGGCTGCTCTTTGATACTGTACCCCACAAAAGCTCACCATCTTTCAAAGACTTCATTTTCTCTCTCTTGTGTTCCCTTGTACTTCCTCAGAGGTGGTACCAGCTTTGACTCCATGCATAGAAAAGTTACTCTGAGAAGTAAAAAATTATGTAATACACAGGGGAAAATATCGCCTGGTATTTGCTTTGAGAGAATGCATGATACATCTTAAACCTGTATCATTCTTGACATTTTCTTTCTTCCCTGTTCCATTTTTTTTGTTCAACCCGCCTTCCTTATGTAAACTCACCTTTTCATCTCCATCTTTGTAACTTCCATCACTTGCCGTCTCATCCTTTGTCTAATATTTTCATCTTCCATCACTTCATTTAGTGTTACTCCTGTTTATTTGTTTCTCTTTCTTTCCTGATTATATCTAAATGCCTCCTCTCTTGTTGTTATACCTTTAGTCAGTGCATTAAGTTTGAATTGTAGTAAAAACAAAGGAAGCAGAACATAACTGAATAGATATACCTTGTCTTTCATTTTAAGTTACAGTGTTTTTATCTCTGCCTGCATTATGTAGATGCATATCTAACCAAATCAGAGTATTTATTACTGTATTTCTGTGCCTCAGAGAAGCACTCTGTATGGGCCAGCAATGGTCCCTCAGCTAAATGCAATGTACAATTTAACTGACAAGATAATTAAAGTCTCACCATATAAGCAAATAGATGCGATTCAATTTTTAGTATCTTTTGACAGCATCAATAATGTCTTAGAACTCTTAGTTACAAGTAAGCCTTGCCACGATGCATTTCTGCTTATTTATCTCGACGAGACCTTAATCTGCAAATTAGATATCATACTCTTTCGAATAACACAAGGAAAGAAATTCCTCCCATGTGACGAGCCAAGGAGGTCCGGTACAATGTGAGCTAAATGGCTAAAGGTAGGAACCTTTGCAGTCAGATCCTCAGCTGGCTGGCTCTAGGGACATAAAATGTCACATGTCTGATAACATAAGAAACTAAATAAGTTAACTGTCACCTTTCATGGTTGCATCACTCCAACATACATAACAGGAGCTACGCTACTGGGTAGAGAGGAGTCTGATCACTCAATTTACTGGGTGTGTCACAGTCACAAGTGTTCCAATCCTCTGAGGATGCATATTTTGTGCATGACAAGGGGCATGGGCATGCACGGAGGGTTGAGTGAGGAGGGACAAATGGCTGTTGAGTTGAAAAAACATATTTTGTTGTTTAGAACGGGCTGGTTAAAATGATTGGATGGTGTTTTTTCAGTTCTGCCTGTTCGACTGGTGACTACCTTTTTTTATTGTTGTGTCGGAGCATTTAATTAAGTAGCTGCAATACGGGTGGGACGGAGATTAAAGGCAATGCAGTAAAAGACAGTTCTGGAAAACACCCCCCCCCCCCTACCTTGAAGGTACAGAGTGGCTTTACATAGGATACAGGCTGTAGCGCACATGTCAACGTGCCAGCTGAAGCAGTAAGTTCAACAGTCATTGAAGCTGTTGACAAAATGTGATGGCTGTCAAGTTAAGTATAGTTAATTTTTAAACTGTTTTAAAGATAAGAATACAACAAAAAGCACTTCCAAGCGTGTACTATGAAAATATTCATAAAGAAATCAAAATGAAGAAAAGAAGAGATGATAGCAGAATATGGTAAAATAATGATTTTTAGCATCTCCTTTGGATCAAGTCACAAAATGAAATCCTATTTCTCATATAATTTAGGTTTCAGCCTGAGGAGCTTTACTGATATCATAAAATGTACCTTTAAAATACTTTCTTTCATGACAAACAGACTTGAAGTGCATTAATATTTTTGTCTTTTCCCAATTCTTTGTCCTTTAGGTTAGTGTGGAAGTTCTGTTGGAGTACCCCTTCTTTGTCTTTGGCCAGGGGTGGTCTTCATGCTGTCCCGACAGAACCACCCAGCTTCTAGAGCTGCCTTGTTCCAAGCTTTCTGTTGGCGATGTTTGTATTTCCCTCACTCTCAAAAACCCGAGGAATGGATCTCTGAAGAAGACTCAACCTCTGGAGCCAGCCACCCATCCCTCTGTTCCATCTCCAAACCATGGGCACCTCAAACCTCCCAGAGCTGTCTCAGACGCTCCTCAGAGCTGCAGTGGAGGACACTCCAGGCACAGGGAGAGGGAGAATGGGATCAGTCAGCGAGGGAGCGGTGAAAGTGGGAATGGGAGTGGTGGAGGCTCCAGTGTGGAAAATGGGGATCTCATGTTTGGGGAAAGAGGATCTGTTTCTAAAGGGCAGGTTGCCAGCAGCACAGAAGCAGGCTCAAGTAAACCAGGAGGCAGGAAAAGGAGGTGGTCTGCCCCTGAGGGTCGAAAAGTTGAAAAACCAGAGGAGGAGCCACCTTTGACCCTGCCCAAACCTTCTTTCATTCCTCACGAGGTGAAAGTCAGCATTGAGGGAAGGTCAAATATTGGCAAATAAAAGCTAGTGGGACTGTTAATAAGCCTCTGGGATTTAAAAAATATATATATACACAACAGGATTTTACAGAAAAAAACGCCCATTTTAATTTTTCATTTGTCTTGGTTTTATTTTCTTCTTTTTTAAAAAAAAAAATCTTAAATACTGTACTGTAGAGGTAACTTTACCCTACATGGTATCACCTTACATAAAGTCCATGTAGTTTATAACACATTTTTATAGGTGGATTTAATATCACACAAGCAACCTGTGCCGTTTTGGTTATTTTCATGACTTTATGGTGAGGGATTTGTGAAGTGTGCTTAATGTTTATTGGTGGTTTTGTGGCATACTGGCAAGACACCTGATGGGTCTGCTTAAACATTACACTGAATGTCAGGTCCTGTGTACGTCTAGTGAGGCTACCTGGACAAAACATTTTTCCACCATTTCTCTCCAAAGTAGTGACATAATATCAGCTGATCCTGAGCATGAAGGAATTATGGGTAAATTTTGAATCAGAGAGAGATTTGATAGAATTTAACTCCACATGTTTGCCATAAAGTGATATTAAGTATCGCTCAGACCTAAAGCAGATGTCATCAGGTAATGCCAGCGTGCCACACAATAGAGAGGGAACAACACTCTGCTCGGTTTGATGGCAGTGGAGTCTTTACTTTCATCTGTAGCATTTTCATTTGTTTTTTCTTGAACCCCTCATCTCCTGTCTCACCAGGTGGTTGCTTTAAATGATTGTCGCAAACCTTAATCAGGGGTCATTTTTTGTCCTCGATTAGGCCCAGGCGGGTCAATGTCGATGTATAAATGTGAGATAACCTAACCTAATACATGCAAGTGCAAAACACACTGGGTTGGTGAGCTTCACTTTAGGAAAATGTTAAGAGGAAGACTGTGTTAGGTCTTCATCACATTTGATGAATTACTTTATATTTTTTTATCCAGAGAAGCTGCGTGAGAGGAACCGTGAGGATCCTGCATGTCAGATCTGTGAGGGTCAGGATGTTTCAAAGCACTTAACGCACCTGTCACACTCACCATGCAGCCAACAGACTTTTTTTTTGTCTCTTTATTTACACAGTACTGTATGCTTTTAGATACATTTTTTTCTTGACAGTGGTCGAAAGTAGCAGCAGCACTTTGGAAAGGTGAAGCTTGTGGAAAAAAAGTTGAGGGTGTTAGTTGGTAACGTGGGAGTAGTTGTGCCATGGAATCACAAAGCAAGAGATGAATGTGACAGGTATGAAATCACTTTCAGTTAGCAAAAGGTAGTGGGAAAAATAAGTTTAAAAAAATGGAGTTAGAAATGTGCGTTAGATTTCAAGCCTTGCAAAAAAATATAGGGACAAGTATTGGACATTATGTTGACAGTTTGGGCTTGAAGACAAAACATAGAAAGGAAAGGCTTTGAAACATCCCACTGGTGTTCTGTACTAAACTGAGAGCTTAGAAAACTCACGCCACATAATTGTGAAGGTCATCTTATATTTGTAATGTATGGATTTGTGTGTGTGATGCTGGTGTGTGTCTGTCCAAATACCCACGCACATGCTTAACGCAGACACAAAACAGTACAGACCACCCTAATCTCAGTGACCTAAGATATGTACTGTATTCATCAATACACATTTATATGACTGCAGATACAAATATTTTGGTGCATGTTGTCAGTACTGCAAAGACAAAAGTGGACTGACATTTGATTGGTGCACACTGCTGACAGTACAGTTGTACTTGAAGTGCTCTGCGGTGTGTTTGTGTATGGGTATGAGTATGGGTGTTATGTATAGGAAGAAGATTTATTCATTTGATATATACAGACTATGTTAAATGTCCAGTGTTTCTACTTGGAGTCTTTACTTAAGAGAATCTTGCAATTTGCACATCAGGAGGAGGGAATTCGGTGGAGACACGATTTTTTTTTGGCCCTGTCCTGAAACAAGCCCTAGACCATGTAAACACACTGGAGGAGACCAGGGTTTTTTGTTGTTTTTTTTTCCTTAGCAGTCACTTAACACATTCAGAGCAAATGTTTCTACATCTGCTCACTTTAGGTCAAATTACATGAAGTTATTCAAACCCAAGCAGACTTTTAGAGCAGAATTTCAAATGTGCCTGCCTACTGAATTTAATCAAAGATGAACCAGTTCTAGTGTCGCTCAAGGATTCTCTCTCTGTGCTGTTGAAGCTGTAGTTGCCCACAGTGGAGGGTTTAGTTTTGAACTTGGCCTGTGCTCAGACAGCTGGAAACCTGTATTGCTAAGATGCAGCAGCTAACTCAGCAGATGTGCTTGCTTGGTGAGTCTGACGGTTGAATTTGAAGGCAGCAGGGTCAGAGATTGAACCTCCTTAAAGGCTCTTTCTTCAAAAGTCTTGTTCATTTTTTTGAGCTAAAGGTTTTAATGTAAAGCTCAAACAGTGGGCACTGCTTGAAAATTCACTCAAAATATGAATAAACTACTAACTCAAACATTGAAAATGGTAAAGAAAAAAAAAAAAAGTACATCAGAAGCGATGAATAAATATATCTCACATGCTGCATCCATGATGAGCATGTGAAATCAACATGTACAGGTTGCTGACCCTGAAGTTCTCAGAAGGAGACGGTGGACTCCTGCAGGCATGTCTGTTGAGCATGATCTGTTTCTTCTCATCCTCCACATTTAGCTGTTGTTTTCTGGCTTTCATCACCTGCCTCTAAGACATGGATCAGTCATATTTTCATCCCACTGATAATAAAACACATCAGATCGGAGGGATACAAAAAACAAAAACAAAACATGAACAATGTTTCAGGTGGTGGGAGTTTACCAGGGTGATGGCATGATGGATATGCGCTAAGATGGAGGGGAAGTGGGTGGAAAGATGCTGACGGGGAGTGAATAAGAAGACCCCAAATGAGATTTGAAAATGCTTTATTTTTTTATAATAAAACAGGGTTGTCAGATCAACATCACCACGGTAGTGCTTTTTTTTTCATTTCCTCATTTTCTTAGTGAAACAGTATGTTCTTAAGAACAATAAACAGCAGTAAGTATGCGTGTTTTCCAGTCTGTGTGCGTGAGGATGTGTTTTGTAAATCTTTATGCGTGCCCCTTCTTTCGTTTGTTTTGTCCATTTTGTCCCTTTTACTGAGAGATTAAAAAAAAAAAAAAGCAGAACCACAACATCAAAGCAAACCCGTCACCCACTTAAACCATCCAAATCTTTGCTGTTAATCAGGTAAAACATAAGAAAAATCATGCCAAAGCCAAGTTATGATGATGTTGCTTTGGTTACATTAGAAAGCAATAGTACAATCATATTCAGGCATTCTCCTTGTATACGAGTGTAAACACCTTCTGCAATAAACCTTAAATAATAATTCTCCAGCACTGCAACCAAAACAACACTCTTCCCATGGATTAAATACAATTTTACGCCTGAAAATATCTTTAGATACCTGAAGTTGGTTCAGCTAATACAGTTCCCCTTTTTTCATTAAACTACGTTTCAGTTGTCACAAAGTGCAGCTGCAGCGCCAATTGCTAGTTTTTCAGGGAAGTTTCTCATATATGCAGTAACAGAAACATAACCCCCAAAACCTCCTCTGTACCTGCTGGAGAGTCAGAAACACTGTTGTTAAGATGAAGGTGAGCATGTGTCACGTGCACCTGAAGAATAACCAGCAGGCGTTCTGACTCCGCCCAGCTCTGCCTCGTTGCCACGACTCCATAGTGACCTCGTTAACTCTGTTTCAGGTACCCAATCATAGCCAGCCGGCCTCACAAACACCTCCTCCTAAGACGAAGCAATCGATTGACCCTTAACAACCGTTAGCTACCTTTCAGTGAGGCCCGAACTGCCTGTTTCCCCTCACACCATCGTCTTTAAACATTTAACCTTTTCTCAATTAGCCTATTCAAACAACTTAGTTTATATTTTAGTGAAAAATGTCATTGCAGGTGTTAACACAAACCAATCTGACATGTAGACGTATTTAGAAGACAGGACAGGGAGCTGTAAGGTTTCAACATTTTTTTGAGGGTTTATTGTTGCTTTGATTGTAAGTTTACCCTATATTTCCCTATGAAATATAACACAATGTGCAATACTTACATTTTATCCACCCTCTCCTTATCTGTGCCAAGTGTGTGTACCATAGTCCGACTCCAATGTCTCACCCCTTTTCAAGGTGCATTTTGTTGTGTCACGTCGGTTAAGCAAGAGTCAGGATGTTTTTATGAAGAGAAACAGAACCAACAAGTTTCCCTGTACCTCTCTTTCCCTTCTGTCCGTGTGGCCTTCCTCAATTTGTCTGTGTGTCTCCACCATGTGTTGAGTATGTGTTCTAACCCGGATGTGTGTGTGTGTGTGTGTGTGTGTGTGTGGATGAATAGTGGAGTGTTTTCTCCTCTAATTGTCTGTGAGATCATAAACCCTGACCCTCAACGGTTCACGGTGAGACCCACAGGAAAAAAGAAAAAACCTCATTGCTAGTGGGGACCACTTTTTTGTAAAAAAAAGAAAAATAGAAAAAAAAACAAAACAAAAAAAACAAAACAAAACAAAAAACAACCAACCAACAAAGATGCACATGTAAGTAGATGTAAAAGACTTGATAATGTTTCAGCACTTTCTAATCCTAGGACGGGCTCGGTCTAACCCCTCTGTCTCAGACCGAGTCCCGTCCTGGAGGGTAACATTCATTCAGAATAGACAGAAAATGAGAATGAGAAAAAGCGGGTGAACACTGATGGAAAAATGAGAGACGACTCAAGTTTTTGCACATCGCCTTGCCGTGACCTTGTGTTTTATATCTGTCTGTGCTCCATCTCACTTGGCGCCCGGCGTGTTCTTGGGTCCAACGGGCCGAGGTGTTAGGTGATTCCTTGGTTCTTTTCTACTAGGAAAACCCTTCCTCATGGAAAACATCCCTTCTTTTGTTCTGAGAAGGTTTGTTATGAAATCTTTTTTTCCACCCTGCACCCAACCAGGCTGAGCTATTATTATTTGGTTTCATTGTGCTCTCATTTTGAGCTCTAATTTGGCAGAAGGGTTTGACAGCTTGGTTGGGTCATGTGGTGTGAAAACCTTCGCTTTGTTTGCATTATCTTTGGTGCCGGAGCTTTTTTTTTCTTTCCGTTTTTGGTCTCCTTGTAGCACTCAGTATAATGTCAGGGGACTTAAAACTATGTAGAGAATGTGTCATTGTTGAGTTTTTATGACAAGCTTCCTCACTGGAGGAACACTGCTTATGTCATCTTTTCTTTTTTTTTTCCTTTTTCTTTTTTTTAATTGGCTTCTTGCACAACTTGACAAATAAAATGAATGTTGGTGTGTGAGCTTTGACTTTTTGATCAGTAAAAAAAAAAAAAAGGCATGTGTGCTCTTTGTTTCTTGATGTTTGTACTTTCATTTTTGCAAAAAGGATGTTTTTGGGGTTTTTTTGGCACTTTGTCATGTTTTAAAAGTGAATAGAATTCGATCAGGATTCCACTTTTTTTCATTAATTATGTTTTCTCTCTTTTTTTGTATGATGTCTCGTTAATGTCCATAGCGCTGGATAACCAACTCAGGCAGAAAAAAAAAAAAAGTAAAATCTGTAGAAGCTCATAAAAGAGTTTAGTTTCAACCCAATCAATTTACATAGTGGGCTGTTTAAATTTGGGTCATACAATATGTAAACTTATTACATATAATTTGATATATGAGTTAATTTGATGATTAACAAATGTCATTATTGATGGTTAACTATAAATTATTATGATATTATGTGTATGATGCTGGCGATGGCTTGGATTACTCTTCGCCGACCTAAACATCTCTACTCTGGTCAGCCTCGTGTTTAAGGAGACAAACACTTTCAGCAGGGGGACAGGCTGTTTGTTTCCTGACCTCTGACCCTGCCCACTGCCACAGAAGGGGTGGAGCTTATCTGTCAACACTGATTCCTCCCCCTGTTTTGAACTCAGAGCCCTGAGGCTTGCAACTAGTCTGTCTGGATGTATCTCTGTGAACCTGCTACACCAAGTACTATACTGAAACTTTACTGGCCTACGAGATGGTGGCAGAGAGGCGAGCATCAACTGCAGGCCTGCATGGACAGTCCGGCCTGCAGTGGGCCGTAGCAGATCCCAGCCAACTTGTTTGTACTATATTGTACTCACCAAGTCCCTGTGTCTCACCACCCTTGTCCTCTATACCAATGGAGAAACCCTGTTGGTGTATGTATTTGACATCTGTACAAATGCACCTCTTTGAAAAAGAAAATGAAACCTTGACATATCTGGAATAAATGGGTATATTGTGTCGTTATTGATTTAATATCAACAGACTGATCTACACTAACACTTTATCAGTACAAAATCCTGCATTTAAGGCTTTGCTTCTTTACTGCCAAGTCCTGTGAACTGTCTGAGGGGCTAAAACCTAGAAGTTTACAGCCCCATCTAGTGTATGTAGGCTGCAGGACACTTCATATGAAGTGATGTGAAGATGCCGTTTTAATTGGCTCTGTTGAGATATCAGTTCACAGATGTACTTCAATTCGGCAACACCCCCCCCCCCCCCCCCCCCCTTTAAAAAAACAGGAACAAAAAAGACAACTATCTCCTTTAACTGACAATCAACAGAGGAGTGATAAAAACTACAATGTGCATGCCAATAATTTCACATTTCCTGCAGGACTGTGTTTCATGTATAGCTTGGACTGGCGACTTTTACACCTAAGTGCTGGGAGAAGTGCCAGTCCCCCTGCAACCCTGTACTGGACTAAGCAGGTATAAAAGAATGCATGGATGGCATTAACAGAGTCCTCATGAATATGCAAATTATACACTATTCTTCTTCTCTCTGAAATGTATGCTGGCAATAAATGAAATAGTTCCCCCTTCCCTAAAAGTTTGCAGGCCACATTTTGCAGAAGGAATTTAACATTTTGATTCATCAGAGCACAGGCCAGTTTGAAAGTTTTGCTCAGCACATCTCTGCAGCTCCAGTATGTAATATTTTATTACATATTTCTTCTCCGATTATTTCAAGTCAAATGTAGGATAAAATATTTTGGAATTCAACAAAGTGGCAGTTTTGTTTTCATATTTTATAGCATCCCAAGTTTTTTGGAAACTAGTTTTGTTTTTTTTTAAATCATTTGTTCACATTCCTGGAAGGTGAACAAGGTTGTTGTCAGAAAAGTGGCATCATCACCATATCGTCTATATTAAACAATCTGGGAAATTCCTCACATTTCTAATCTAGTCTTGTGAAAAAAGACATTTTGATAGAAAAATTAAAATAAAAATAAAAAAAGCCAAAAGTAAACAGATTTACAGTTTATTGCCCATAAAGAGAAGACATATGAATAATTCTCAGATCATTTACCACCATGTTCCATTTGAACTCCCATAAACAGTGAAGCCATTGTGTGTAAAGTGCAGCTTAGAGATTTTGTTTCATGTTATTTCATAGCAGCCAGCTTGTTGAGATTTACTCATAGAGCATGAGAGCCAATCGTTAACACAGGAAAAGGCACGATCCTTTGTACACTTGATTTAAAATGTCAGGCACAGCAGAAGCAATGAGCATGACGCAGATGTCCCCTCTACCGGCTGTATCTTAACTATGCCAAATATTTGTCATACTTTAATGTAGAAGTGTATCCGCCTTATCATAGAAGCATTTTAAGTCACCCAAAATAAATCCACCCCGATGCAAACACCCAGAGGTTTTGTCTTTAGGAATGTGAGTGCAGATGTTAGAGAAGCTTCCCTGAATGAGGAACGCCACGGAGGACAAAAGGTAGCATGCCATTTATTACATTATGTCGCCAAAAAAATTAAAAGGTTGAATCTCTTTATATTGCACGTTAATTTGCATATTTTCTCCAAATAATGACGTTCTTTGACCTGATGAGAGTGTTTCCATGTATGTAAGCTCACTTTTTTATTGGATGAATAGATGAAGAAATGCCCAGACAATTTCTGGGCAATTAAAGGGTTGAAAGATCCGGGTTGTAGGATCAAAATCTGCGATCACGATCTTTTATCCCACTTCCCAAAACTGGGACACCTGTATCCTGATGGTTATTACTTATGCATATTCCCATCCAAAACCATAATATGTGCCTGATTACAAGACTTAATTTATGGTGCTTTAGGCATGTAGATACATGTGTTATGAAGTTAAGTAGACCGGGTGAATGCATGTTAATTTGGCGTTAACTAAGAAACAAACTAAAAAGAGTTTGAGGTTTTCTGACAGCAGATATCCTGAGAAAAACCGGTTTGGTTTTTAACAAAGTTGGGTGTTCTTACACTACTCGACAGTTATTTTCCACGTGGACTCTGCATAGACATGCACTCTACATATGATGCAGCCAACAGATGTGTGTGTTGAGGGATTTTCTAAGTGAACATTTGGCTAGATTGTTGCGTAACACGAATAAAGGTGGTTCTCCGGCTCAGCTCTTTGAGTTTGGCTGCACCCACATAGGTGCAAGTGGAGCGAAGTCCTCCCAGCACGTCACGGATGGTGTTTTCTACATCTCCTCTGTAGGGAACCTCCACTGTCCGCCCTTCAGATGCCCTGAAAGTCAAGAAAGAAAAGCAACAAGAAATACAAATAAATCAATAAAAAATAACAAAAAGGGAGAACAAAAAGTATTTTTGGTAAAAATTTATTCTTAAAAAATATTCAATTTCTAAAGTAGATATTTGGCCTTTTGTATGATGTCCAAATGCACTGAAAATTTATTATAATATTTGTAAGATGAACTTAATTAAACCTTATTTGAACACTTAAATGCACATGAACTTTTCTAAATGTCTAAATACTTATTGCATAACATGCGATTCTCTGACAAGACAATTAACCACGAAAAAGAAAAAAACCACCCAAAAAGAAGAATCTGAACTGTATCATGAATATTATAATGAACATCTTACATTCATAATGTCAGGAAGTGTTCCATCATTTTTATTTATTTATTTATTTATTTTTATTTATAAATCTCAGCTGAGAATTGATGTTGCTGTCTTTGTGACTGGTGTTTTTATCTCCCATACCTGAATGATAAAAGCAAAATGAAGTGATGCTGTAAATACTATGAATACATAGAAATGTGCAAAAGGGGTTATAGATTAAATGTCGTTTTATGAAAACCTGTTTTTTAAACCAGAAAAAAAATCTCTTTAAGTTTTTCATTGATTTCATACATCTCATATAGATATCTTAAGAAAACAGAATTGTTTAGTCAGTCTTTTTTTTTTTTTTTTTTAAACAGCAGTCCTTTTTGCAAAAGCAGATTTTAACTAAGTCAAACTTTCAGGTGGAAATTTAGGATTTATTGTTG
This sequence comes from Telmatherina bonti, assembly GCF_933228915.1. Classification (NCBI taxonomy): domain Eukaryota; kingdom Metazoa; phylum Chordata; class Actinopteri; order Atheriniformes; family Telmatherinidae; genus Telmatherina; species Telmatherina bonti. Next base: position 19,628,169 of record NC_136617.1, on the reverse strand, counting down.
ATTATTTTCAAATGGTCAGATTTTTCCTTTGAGCTTTTGCTGTGCTGCTGATTGCATTACTTAAACCATTACTTAAACCAAGTGCAAAATTACTTGGTAATCAGCTTCACTGCATGACTGAACCTCCAGCATGTTTTAAAGTAGCGACTATTTTCTTTTATTTAAGGACTTTTAAGACACATGATTACAATACATTGAATTTTTTAAAAGATTCTGCTTTCCTTCTGCAACTCCACTAAACATTATCAGAGTGACTCATCTATAAGACTCATCATCTTGCCTGTTAAACCAATTGAGCCCTACTTAGCATGCAGAGTATGGCACAGGCTGAAACCATCATTTCAGATTGCTGCAGATCAAAAGAACCTAATGTCTCTTGCATGTTTCATTGTTTTATGTATTCAATCACTAGTATTTTTTGTAATGCATCTTCCATTGTTTTATTAGGGATATATGAACTAAAACCTAAACTCATAACTAAAAGTCTCACATGTTATTTTGATTTTGTTTTATAAAATATCTGGATTACATCAAACTAGTTGGTTTTCTTTTTTAAACATATTAAAAGAGCTTTACTTATATTGTTGGGGTGCCAACAATTCCTTCTTGCACTATACCAAACACCAAACCAGCCAAAGTATCTACTTCTCTGGATCTCTCACCTGTACTCTGCAACTCCCCCCACATATTTCTTCATGGCTGTGTCAGAGCTCATGCCATAGAAAAGTTTATACTTCTTGCCATTCTTTTCAATGACCTCCCCAGAGCACTGGTCATGGCCTGCAAGCATCCCTCCCATCATTACAAAGTCAGCACCAGCACCTAAAAAACAAAGTTCAAATTAAGATTTTTTTTTTTTTTTTTTGGGACACCTCAGCATGAAGAAGCAACAATTACTCACCGAAGGCCTTTGCTACATCTCCTGGGCAACTGCAGCCACCATCCTGAGTAGCAAATTGAATGAGATATAACTGCATGGCTTTGGAAGGCCGACGCTGCCATCTACTGGCTCCAAACTCACATTACTGTTGTTTTGTTGTACACAACAAAAACACACTTTCACTGTGTTTCAGCAGACACAGTTTTCCCCAACACTCCAATGTTGTTATGTTGATTTAAATTCTGATCACTTTGTAATTAATACAGAGAAACTTCCTGTTATTGTTAGCAAGCATGTTCTCCTACCTTTTATACTTTACATGATGACTAAACTTATCTTCACATTTCCTATGAAGTTACATTTGTAAATGGACGTGAGCTTACAGAGATGATGTGTCCTTTGAGTCCATGGGCTGAGTCTGCACACTCTATGACAGCGCTGAGTTGTGGGTAACCCACTCCTGTCTTGATTCTTGTCGTGCAAACAGATCCTGCAACACAAAACTCAGAGTTAAGAAATTAAGCCTTTGTGTATTACGTTGTTGTAGCCACTAGAACTTTTCATCTTTTGAACCTGAGTGATGTGACAATGCTATCAAAAGCAATAAAGAGCAGCCTTTATATTCTTCTTTCCATGCAGCTACATCAGTTAAAAGTTAATTTTAGAGAGGGTATGAAGTCAGGGAACAATACACATGATGACTCTTTGAAGTGTAAATCAGTCACATTGCCCTACTGACTCATGTTTATTGGCCTCTTTGTGGAGCTTATTCACTTCTGTGTTGCTTAGACTCTTCAGATACACTCAGACAGTTGTATCCACCCACCTGGCCCAATGCCCACTTTGATTATGTCAGCCCCAGACAGGATGAGCTCCTCCACCATCTCCCCTGTTACCACATTTCCAGCCTGCAATGCAGGAAACATTAACACAAGCTTACAGTCTGAGACTCACAAAGTCCTGCAAGTGTAGGTCAAGGCGTCTTTCTTACCATGATTGTATGTTTGGGAAACTTTTCTCTCACTGTTTTAACAAACTCTACAAAGTACTCAGAGTAGCCATTGGCCACATCCAGACAGATGTACTTGAGGGCAGGGACTGCCTCCAAGATGGCACACAGTTTCTCCAGATCTGCACTGCCGCTCCCTGAGCTAGCAGCTATATGCTGTGCAGAAAGAGAAATACCTCCTTTCAGGGAATGAAAAAGGGTTAAATTGTGTTACACTTCCAGCTACACCGAAAGAAAGCATGCTAATCTTACCTCTAAACATTCTGGATGAGAAGCAGCAAAGGTTTTCCAGTCTTCGACAGAATAGTGTTTATGAATAGCTGTGAAGAGAGTGTGCTAAAGATGGAAAGACATGGATGGTTAGTTACTGCTTTCGTTTCTCTATCTCCTCTCCTAACATCATGGGGTTTCCTGTCCCGTACATGATGACGTTGTAGGATTTGTAACTCACTTTACTGAGAACTTTTGCCATCTCAAAAGTTCCTGTGGTGTCCATGTTTGCAGCGATGATGGGGATGCCACTGTAGGTCTGTTTGGAGTTGCGGAATGTAAATGTCCTCTGAAGATCCACCTGATGAACAACAGATTTATGTTTCCCCAAAACTGACTGGACTTTGCAGATTCTCTTAGCAGCTCATATTCAGAGTCTGTGTGTTTGCAGCAGAGATGCACTGAATCATTTAGATCTAATGGTTAGCTTCTACTGCTTCTTCCTGTAATGTGATAAGCTACATGAAACAAGCTGACCTCATTGTGACACACGAGCAGCTCACTTTGCACAAAGTCTGTCTGTACTCATGAATCAGGACCTGGCTGAACACATGTGCAATAAGTCCCACTGTTGTTCCATTTAATGTACAGTTTTTGCTGCTGCCTCCTAGAACTGTAGTATCTTATGTCAGCTTATGTTAGCAAACAGTTAGCAAACTAGCTTACTATCATGAATATTAGATATTTTTTCACATCCAGAGAAGAAATGGTAGGAGTTTTAAAGTTTTAAAAAACACAAATCAGGTATTTAAAATGAATTTCACACACTGTTGTCTCTTTTTAAATGATTATTTTTGCTGAGTTGGGATATTTATAAGTGAAACTGCTCCAGCTGGAGATTAACAGTACAAAGTGAGCCAGCAGTCATCTCATAGTGCCACAGCTAAAATTGGGCCATAAATCAAGACCTGGAGAAGTAATGAAAGAAGTGGTTTAAGTGAGACACTTTGTCTCAGCTCAGGAGGGAGCTGCATCCAGAACAGCAATTCCATTTTGCTGCTGCAGCAAATAAATATTGGCACTTTTGATCTTTGGCTCAGCATGCGGTCTCAGGATGCTTTCTTGGCTCTCTGTCTGGAGTCACCAGTGAACAATTACAAAACATGACAGATGGATCCAGTGGGTTCAATTTAAAACTGCATTTGAAACTCAAAACTGGACCAACGGAAATATTATAGCAAGGCAAAGCAACAATAAAATGACAGCTTTTGGATACATCACATCTGTACGTATTTATTTTAAATCATTTGAAATATGAGAACAGATAGATTTAGGGCTCTATCTTCCAAAAATCTGTCTAGGTTTAAAAGGATGAACAACACAACAGGTGAAAGACTGAACACTTCATCTTTGCTTGCCTGTAGCAGCTGTTCATAGACATAAAAATAGATTATTATGGCATGGCCATTTCTATTAGGTTCGAAAAGTTTTTATCATAAGACGAAGGTGCAGCTCATTTTGGTTTCTAGTGACCCTTTCCTCCAAATGAACCCAAGTGATATAGGCTCAGTGTTCCCCTATAGAATGACAGGGAGCCATGAGCTCAGGTTCTCCTTTTGTTTGTTTCCTGCTTGCATACATGTAATGTTACAGTACACTCATATCTATGCAACATATGGAATGTGCTTTGGTTGCCTGTAACACATACAGTCCTATTTTTAAACTGTTTCTGAGAAGTCTCCTGTGCCTCATATTCCTTGCTACTTCAAATGCCAACTACCACCCACTTCCACTTTCCACTCTAGATCCGGTGCCACCAGTTTACTGTCACAGTGTTGGGTCCACATTTAGTGCTGAAGCTAAGCTGATAAAGTTAAAGAGGGAAACATCCCCAGAAGATTTTGTTCCGCCCCACACAGTCAACTGTGGACATATATTCATATATATATATATGTATATATATATATATATATATATGTATATATATATATATATATATATATATATATATGTGTGTGTGTGTGTGTGTGTGTGTGTGTGTGTGTGTGTGTGTGTGTGTACTATTGTACTCACTGTACAACAGTGAGAGTTTTTTTTCTTAATACCAGGTTGTTGTTTCCAGCTTTTGATTGGCTGAGTAACCTTGTTTTCAGTCACCTTTAAGAAGGTCACTCCACAGTTATATGGCCTATGCTAACCAAACAACGAAGACATTGTGTACACCTGATCATTTAGAGATAAGAAAACTAATGAATAAAGACAGAAATATAAAATTACACTGAATACACACTGTTTAACTTTAACCTGGGATCTTTTCAATAATATAGGCTTAAAGAAGGTGATTGGTGTCAGGACTAGTAAGTGTTTTATTCTCAACTGTAGAATATGATATGAGTGAGTAGGCCTCTAAATTCTTCCCTCACCCCACACTTTGTAACTTGTTTACAGACTTATGCTGAGTCACCCATCAAAAAGAGATTTTAGTGAAGTCAACACACTGCTGCAACAGTTTCATTAGGTCATGGGAGTGTAGCTGCTGAATAGCATAATCTGAATGCAGGTAATCAACAGCACTGACCTCTGAGCGACTCTTCAGGCTGCTCCTTTTGGGTCTGAAAAGGACATCCTTAAAGTCCAGCTTGAGGTCTGCATCTACCCGAGGCATCTTGGATGCCCAGAACACTGATGACCTGGATGAGGAAGATGAGTATGCGGACGAGACTCCTCTGAGGAAGAGTGCAGCAGCAGCAGCGGTAGTCACTGGTCCCAAGCCCCAACCACCAAACCCGAACCTGCAGACGGCCAGCGTATTTATAGCAAAGGGGGACCCAGCCCAGTTCTGGCCCCCATGGCTTTATTTGGGCCTGGACTCTCTCCCTCCCACTTTCTCTTTAGCCCCCTTCCTCTCTGTCTCCCTCCTCTCTTCCAGCCTCAGCTCACTCCCCTCTCTACTCCAGCAGAGTGGCAGGAGCAGCGGTGGCTGAGCTGGTCTGCCTGTCCCATCTGCTGACGCACACACACACATTCAGTCTGGTGCACGCAGACACTGTAGGTGCTGCAGTGGCTTCAATGCTGCAGTGCTAAAGAGCACACCTGCTGTCCAGCTGGGGCATTACTCCTCCTGCTGCTGCAAGAAAACAGCAACAGAAAGATGAACGGCCTGAGACAGAGTAAAAAGACGACAAGCAAACTAAAATGGAAGTCATTAGTTTGTTTTTATCAGACATAAAATCCTGCATTCATGTATTCCTTGTGCATTCTTCCAATTCTTCTTCATGCACCTATAATCCTATTTATAAAAAAAAAAAAGATGTTGTGTTTAAATGGTTTAAAAATCATTTAAGCACCAAATTTCATTGCAAATGACAGAAAAACATGAGTTGTTCAAACTGAGAAATTTTAGAAACAAAGATGGGGAGGACCTGGCGACTCGGTGAAAGACTGAGTGAAAAAACAGTGAAATGTTTATGGAATGTTTTTTATCTTTGAGTCTTGAGAATGTTTTGAGTGTTTGTATTCATATATGTGTTTTAAAACTAAAAATGTCTGATAGGGATTAAGACTGGAAAACAAAACTGAAGCAGCACCAAATGAAAAGCTGTCTCTGAGGAAGGTTTAACACAGTTCCAGGTTAATCTTGTAATTCTTTTTGGAAGTCATGGATGTTGTGAATGTGAAAGAAAAGAAGAGAAAGCATTTGAGTTGTGCTAAACTCACACCGTACATGCATTAATTAACAAGGGGTCAGTTGCACATCTGCTAAATAATGTGTAAACTCTGAAGCAAAACGCTGCCATATTTCCCTTCTGGGCTTGCTCTCAGCGGGAAATCGTAAGCTAAATTCATAAACTAAGCAAAAATAGAAAGTTAATTAACTTTTAAAACTATGCAAAATTATCTCCTTAATTGCTAAAAGAACTGCTCTCATCAGATTCTTTTCTGTCGGTGGATTAAAGACCTCAAAAGTGTTCAAAGTTAGACCACTAGATGTCAGCACGGCAAAGACAAATGGCTGCAGAATGATGAGCTGAATAATAACTGTGTTTCAATCCATTTGTTGAAATGCTTCTGGTCATAAAATGTGTCTTTGTGAAATGTTTGTGCACTGGTGGAAGGAGTATAAATAGCTTTTACTGGGGAAAAAAGTACCAATCAAACAATGTACACTCTGTTAAAAAGGAAATTATCTGAATGAATCCTTTTGAAGGAGTAAGAAATGTTTAGCATAAGTAAAAAAAAAAATTTAAAAAAAGACTGATTCATGTAGAATTATGTAAATCTATGTTACTGGTGCAGTTATAGAAAATCTCTTTAAGCCTATCAGTCTGTTGCTGTGTATTTTGGAATTCATGTGTTGATCATCCTGTATTGTTTTAAGTAAAGTTTATTTGCTGTAAATGCAAGAAATGAAACTTTTCTTTGTCTCCCACAGACACTCGCTTTCCGTTGCTAAGTTTTACAGTCACTTACAGATTTTCTGTGGAATTCCCTAAACGTTTTGATGTAAACTTGACACATAACCATTGCAAATGAAGAAGTCTAATGAAATAATAATAATAATAATAATAATAATAATAATAATAATAATAATAATAATAATAATAATAATAATAATACAATCTTAAAGTGCTAGAAAGGAGAAACATTTAAAAAAGTGCTTAAACAATATTTTAACTATATCAGAATGCTTCAGTAAAAAGCTAATGCAGTTTGGAGCCCTCAGATGGGAGGGGAGGAGAAGGGGTGAAGGGTGAAAAAGATGGGGGACAGCACATAGCCCTGAGGGACACCACAGGTGACATTGTGGAGATGCTACTTTGCTTTGCCAAGTGCAACATGAGCTATTCTGTCAGACAGATATGAGCTCAAACAGCTGTGCACATTTTCTGAGAGCCCAATGGTGTTTTTGAGGCGATGGAGGGAGATGCTGTGATCAGATATGCCAAATCGCTTGTTGGATCCAGTGAGTAGAGATGGGACACTGTGCTATGGCTAGAAAGGAAACCAGACTGAAACTTCCCTTAAAGGCTGATGTGCTTGAGGTGGTCTTGAACCTGAACTGGTCCTGAACAGCTGCAACTTTTTTTTCCAGAACTTTAGATGGAAATGGAAGATTGGAAATGGGCTTGTCGTTAAAAAGGGCTTCTGGACCCAGGGTGGCTTTTTTTTTTTTTTTTTTAAAGTAGTGGTTTAACACCAGCAGTTTTTAATGCAGATGGAATATGGCCGACCAGAAGGAAGGGAATGTTAATCTTCATGATAAAAGGAGAGACAGCAAAAACAATCATATGAAATAAAATGATAACAAAGACATGATGCAAAAGCTCAAAGTAAACTGACTGCAGGGAAAGATACAGTCTATCGCTATATTCAAACACAAAACATGTAAGAAACTCTGAACAGAACCAAATCTTAGATAAATCACACAACTGCAATCATATCTGAAGCTAGAGACACAGACGTCTGATAAGATTAAAATAATCTACAGATATGAGATAAGGCAGCTCTAAAGCTAATAAACCCAATGCTCTTTAACCTCTTAAGCATGTCACTCTATACTACTGATAAGGCGTGCTGGAAGAGGTCAGCCTCTCAGAACCTTTTCTGCCCACAAAACCGATAAGAGAAGAACAGTTTGGCTCACCTGTGTACTTCACATATCCTGTGTCAGCTTGTAGTCGTCACAGCTGGAGTTTCAGGTGCTCTGCTGATGTAGGAAGGAGGTGAAATAAGCTGCTATCTCTGCAAATTTTTTATTGCTCCTGTGAAGTGGGCCACTCTCACTTTCAAACTAATCTACTCCACATCTCGAGTTTCATTCAGTGGACAAAAGTCAATGTGCCTTTCAGCTTGTGGTCCCACAACCTTTTTAAAACACTTAGATTCTTTTATCATCGTGTGACAAACGTCTTTTTTCAGCCAGTCTGACCGTGAGGCAAGGCATGACAAAAACAGTCATGTTTATCCAAAAACTGTATCTTGGCAAATATTTTCCCTGGTTTTTATTTGCCCTTCTGCATACTTTGATATGGAAAACACCAAATATTAATACTTTACCTGTAGGTGCCCCCGTCATCAGTTTCAGTTTTTCTCCATCTTGTTCATTAAAACATCAACGTCACTTTGTCAAATGGCAAAACGTCATGTGGAGTTATCACCATAATTCACTATACGTGGACATGCAAATTACTTAAATGCTCTGCGTGCAGAACATTATGTTGCTTGGCTTATGCACACTTTTAGCACTTACAACTTCTGAGAGAACACAGATGTGTGCATGCTCACGTTTTAACACTCACAGACTGGAATGTCTGACCCTGTGTTGGGTTACCAGCTGACGATGTCACGGAGAAGCGGGCTCTGTGACCCAGAGATAACTCATCTCAGACATGTTCAGAGGAGCTGGGTTTCCCTTGGCATTGTGTCACCTGCCAAGCAGATGGGAAAAGCACATGGCAGTGGGAGGGTGAAGGTGCACAAGTATATTTGATGTTCTTTTTCTTGGCATGAATTGAAATGATGAGAAATTAAAAAATCTCTTTGCTCTCTGTCTGGGTGGCTCAGGTAACCAGGATGGAGGACAGCCTTTTCCATCAGGAATGATGCACAGGTGTGTATGGTTAGTGAGTATCTAGAATTTGTATCTAAATGACCTACTTTTATGTTGTTTTACACCATAATGCAGTTAAAGTTGGTCAAAACACAAGACAGTGAACATCAGTTCAGTCTGAATGACAGCAGGTTTCTTTAGTTACAAATGAAAGTTTTAGTTCTTGCCACTGTGCTTTGGCACATAAGGAAAATGCTGGCCAAGTCTGTTATTAATACAGCAGATGTTTCCGTGAGAGGAACACAGAAACGTGATTCTCGGCAACTGCTAAGCAACTCAACACAGCGCAGCTGCTTATAGTGAAAAACACCTCTAATAGTGGATTCACAGGAAATGTTCGGAACAAGCCAATAAACACACAAACTTTAATTTATGTAAAGGAAACTTTTGCCTGCAACATATAAATAATATGCTATGTCGAGCCCCTTCCTGTGTTTCTCTGTCTGTTACAGCTCGATTTACAACCACAACCTCAACAGTTTTGGTTTTCAGGTCCTTCACATCCTGCAACAGTAAGAACAGCGAACGTACAAAGGTTCAGAGGTTGCACATCTAAAGAATGAAAACCCTGGTTTCATAGCTGCTACAAATCATTCAGAATTACGCAGTTATAGAGATTGTTATGCTTTAATGTATCGTGTCAGAAATATAAAGATCATAAACACCTTTAGAGCATGACATATCTTGGAATCGTGACTGAAACAGATACAATTAGTAAACAAATCCCATAATCCTCTCTTCTGGTGAGGATTTATTTTTTGCTGCCATCTCTCTGATCTGATTCCTTTTGTAATGCTGCAAGACTTAATGATAAAAATATTTGTTTGTGATAGTTGAACATGTACAATCAAAGGATAATCTTCTAATCATTTTTTTTGATAAAATCTTTATGGTTACTCATTGTTTGTCTTAATCAGTGTCCAAAGTTCCCCTCCGGCCCATCTGATTATATAAATGGATAGTGGAGCATGTGATGGCATCCTAACTGCACTCCTTCTTCCCTGAATGAGGGAAGGTAATACATTTATCCAGATGCATAACACCCTTTATAAGGGGGAGGTAGAGGAGGATGGTTATGTCCTCTCATGTCAACTATCAGTGTTGGTTCTTTTAAATCTGAGAATCTGTTTATGACATTGTTGAGTTTTTTTTTTGTTTTGTTTTTTAACTGGACCCAATAAACAGAGACTGAAGTCCAGATGAGAATACAGTAAAGATTTTAGGCATCTTACATCATAGAAGTTGTTGATATTATAGATTAATGCTTCTGAATAAAGAAAAGGTTGATAACTGTTGGAGAAGATGACATAAGGTGGGTGAACAGGTGAGTATATTTGCTTAACAGAGATCGTTGGAAAGCATGATTGACAGGTGAGTTTTCCTGAAGCATGTAAACTTTGTCCTGTAGGGGAGACGGCAGTGGCAGGTCAACAAACTGATGGCGATTATGTCTTTAGAAGGGAAAAGGCACCAGGCTGTTTGAATCTAAACAGTCACAATCGAAAGCAGAAATTAAAGACCCAAAAAAGTAAAACACAGGCAGAGGGAGAACCCCCCCCCCCCCCCCCCCAAATTCTCAAATTCTCCTTTCTGAAGGTGGGTCTTCGCTGTACAATACCCCATAAAAGCAGAAAAAACTTGTACTGACTGGAGAGCAGAACGTATCTTAAAAGGAAGAGGTTATCAGAGCCGTTGCAGGTTAACTGAATGAGCCATCAGTCTGCACCATGAAACCAAATGCAAGGAAGGCAGGAGCAGGACATGAACAAAAATAAAGAAAAACTCATAAATCCCTGCAGAAATATCATCATGCTTCAATAATCCGGTCCAGACAGCAACAGCAAATACCAAACAGTAATTACTCATCATTTATTTTCTTTGTATTAATATTTTTTCTTTTGGTTTGCATCTTGATTTATGTGAAGCCAAAGAAAAAAAGTAACTCACTTCTTCAAATCTTTATCAAATCGAATCAAACTTTATTTATAAAGCACTTTTTGCATCAAATTCAGCTTTACATTGAAAATGTGATGGACCCCCCCTACATACACACACCCCTTCTTTCCCATCAAGTCCACATGACCATAAATTTATCATTGTAACATATATGCATAAACATAGTTTAACAGCTTTTCATTTCCTGAACAAATAGTCTGTCGTTTGACAGCTTTGAGGAAGTGGAGTGCAAATAGAAGAAAACCTCCACTGACGTAGTTGTGAGGTAATACTTACAAAGAAAGTTTTCTCAACTCATTCATATGTCTAAAAATGTTCAAATAAACAAGTTAAACTCAAAATAGCATCTTTCTCATTGAAACTTTATTTCCAAAGTACCCCGTCAGACATCATGGACAAAATGCCAAAACTATTTATTGTAAGATAATTTAACCTTTTAGTCTCACACATCCTCCTTAATTCAACAAACTTCATGTTAGCAAGAGTTTGTACTTTGTCACAAACTACAGTACTACTTGTTTCTTCATGACCTGGCTCCTACCTGAACCGAGATGCAGCTGGAGTTGGTCCAAACATGACACAATGAACATTAGTTCATTTTGAACTAAAGCACAATATTTTATTAAGTCATTTTACTTTCATTTCTCATCACCGTGTCCGACGTGTGGAGAAAATACTGGCCAAGTTTAAAATAAATATAGCAGATGTTTCCGTGACAGAAAACGTGTTTCCATGGTGAATTTATTAACACGGATGCGGCTCTAGGAGGAAAAACATCTTTGCTGGTGGATGCAAAGGAAATGTACAGTTCAAGCTAATATAGACACAAGCTGTTAAATATAAACTGGTCATAACATGTTTAGATGATTCTGGTATGGGCTGACATATTTACAGCTGGAAATTTATGGAAAGGTAAAAGTCCGCCGACATCATTGTTACTTTTTTCGGCCATGTGCGGATCATGTTGTCACCCAAGCACCTTCCTGTGTTTTCCACTAAGTCTGGATTTATAGTCACAACCTCAACAGTTTCAGGTTTGAGATCCATCAGTAGTAACATAAACAGGATCTCCATGGATAGAATGAAACAGAAAAGACTATTTTTTTACAGCCAAAAATAAAAGATGGGTTACAGTCAGCAACTGCTGACTAAATCCCATTAATAACAGGAATAAAAAAAATATGCAAATGAAAGTAAATACAACACAAAACATGATTAAATTACAACATATATGCTCTCATCCATCTACCTACTGAGTTTTCTTTCTGAGTTTGCATGTTCTTCCCATGTATATGTAAGTTCTCTCCAGGTACTCCAGCTTCCTCCCACCCAGCAGATACGGATGGGTTTATTATTATGGTTAATTGATCATTTATCACATGTAAGTCGCTTTGGATGAAAGCGTCTGCCAAATGACTGTAGAAGTGATGCTTGTCTATATTCATGCTGAGGTTTAAGTCCAGCAGTTATTGTGTAAATGAAGCAGATGACACTGGACAGGCTGTCTGTCTGTCATGTGACGAACACAGAGAAACGACAACGGCTGGAGTAAATTTCTTTTGAAAGTTTGTTTTAACACTTCCAGCACCCTGCTGTAATTCTTGAAATATGAATCGTCTTGTACTCTAAATGCTCTATACGGATAAACTTGTCTTGCCACAGCTAATAAACTAATTTGTTAGTTTTACAAATAAAAACCAGAAAATATCCCAACATGCTAACAGATTGGTTAGCTTATTGATCCAATATTCTTTGACTGTTCCATATTAACCACCATGCTGACATCATGCAAATACACCTCATGCAGATTTTAATTAATAAAAGGACCAAAAGTCTGAATGGCAAATAAAATATGACAAGCAGTTTAGGAGCTATCAGGAGAGAAGGACTTCCTCTGGAGATGAAGTGCCAGTTTGCAATAAGAGTTGTTGAGATGTTTTAGTTTTTGCACTCAGTGCTAAATACATATTTTGTGGGATATTTTTCCACATGACCTGTGTGATGGTGGATGGCTTAAATCCATTACCCTAACTTTGCAAATCCCACCCTGCAAAGAGCTAACAGGGCCTACAGTTTTATGTTTAGCGTTTTGGCTTCGTACTCCATCTTGACTGTTCATTAACAACATGTCAATGAAGCAGGACGGGGAGAGGCAACATTGCAGGAGGTATGACCATGTGTGTGCACACAGAATGAATAAAAAGTGACTGTTATCAGTTATAACGGTTGCCTTAGCATCTGGTCCCAGTTGCATGCTTTTCAATGCTGAAGCTGTTTTTGCATGAAAAAACCCATTCAAGTCTTAAATTAGTGCTCAAAGCAGTAAAATGTTGCTGTTTCCTGTTTATCTCTTCATATCTCGAGGGACTTGTCATCTCGACCTGCAGTAACACTAAAGCTCAGGGAGTTCTGTATGACCAGAAATCGGAAATTTCCCGAACAAGTCTCTCCCTCCCAGCTGTCACCAGTGCCCTTGGAGTGAGCTTCACGGCAGTGATGCCTGAAAGTGGAAACACAGATAAGAGAAGAATGGGGACAGAAAGAGAGGCTTTTTCATCTGTAAGGTCATAGACAGGCTGAGGGCTTCACAGAGTAACATGTCAGATAAATCAATAGCTTCTATATTTATCTCTAGAATTACTTCCAGAATCCCAGTTCAGCAATGTCTGTCAATACTGATCAATGCTGAGAACCGTTTCTGTAGCACAGGCTGTGCAACTTCCTGCTCCACCAGCGTTAATGGTTTATCTTTAGGTGTTAAATCAGTCGAAATGATCAGACTATCAGTCACATTTAAAAGAAGAAATTTATCAGCATGTCTGCCTTTAGAGCAGGGCGACTCAGATTGGAGGGCTACAGTCCTGCAAGTTTTCAGTGTATCCCTGCTCCAACACACCACTTAAATGGATTCAACAGCCTCTGAAGTTTTGCACAATGACTCAGTTTGAGTCATGTGTGTTGGAGCAGGGATACATTGAGAGCCTGAAACCCTTAGAGGGCCAAATGGAGTAACTGTGCTCCTTGTAATGTTGCAGCCTCCAACTCTGGCTGGCTTACACATGCAACCTCTTTGCTACCATTTGAGCCTAGTTTATGTGGCTGTTAAGAGACAGAGATAACATTTAGCCAGGAAAGCTCAGGTTGTTTAAAGCTGCTGTTTAAAACTGGTACATTATTTTCTCCCACAATACAGCCTAACCAGTACGAGTCCTGGTTTCAGTAGAGTTGTGATAGTTCTGGTGTAAATTTGACTTTCAGACAACTTTAAATGACAGTCCACAAGTCTGGTTAAGTTTTCTAAAAAACAACTTTATTAATACTTTTTGTTAAAAGCAGAGTATATATATTTAAAAAAAGCTTTCATTCTAAGAGATACTTTAAAGAGCATAGTGGCATTTGCTTCAGAAAACAGAAACAAATCACTATTTGTACAATATGAAACAAAATTTAAAAAAAAAAAAAAAAAAAAAAAAAAAGTCCTTCCCCTGCAGCAACTCAGCTCAACTGTGTCAATGTTAAAGAAAAAGTTTTTCTTTTCTTATCAACAGGGAAAAAAAAAAAAGTGAGGAAAACGCTGCTGCTGCTGCTACATTAAGGCCAAACTCCCACCAGACAAGAGGAAAACTTCTTTAGTAAAGTGGCAATGTCTTTGTCATTTAAATAGTCTTTGAAATTAAATAAAAACTGAGAATGAAAAGCTTGGCAGAAAAGCAAGCAAGTATTGCACTTTCAGATCTCCTAGTACCCTTTAAAAAAACAACAAAAAAAACCAACTCACTAGTACACCCCAGAGAAGAATTTTATATCTGAGGTTTTCAGAGGAAGCAGCTGCATACCTACAAAAAAAGCACATCAATGCTCTTTGCTTCTTTCTGTAGAAATGGAGATAAACATGTAAAGGTGGAGCCATCTATGAAAAACAGGTTTAGTGTTTGACGTTTGAGTTAATAATCAGACCAGTTCTGGAGTTACAACAGTTAAAGGAGTGTCTGTATGGTAGTTCTCTTAAACTAAAAGGAAAAAAAGCCTTCAAGGCCTGTTTGGCCCCACCATTACAAGACCACCACCACAGTCTAACCACTATTAGTACAGTACTATATTCAGGTGCAGTGCTGCTTAGCCTCTAAATACCTTCTTCATTGGCATGGAAAACAAATGCAGACCACTCTGTTTCACCATAACGTTCAAAACATAGTTTTAAAATGCCAGGAGCCTAAAAAAACAAAAACAAAAAAAAAAAACCACTTCTATCATGTAAAGTAAATATATGCTAAAACATGTTCACATGGTTTGGATTCTGGGGCTAGGAGCCGCATGTAGAGCAAATAAACATTGAACACAAAAGAATAATTCTGTATCAGGTCAACTGATGCAATAAATTACAATAACCTTAAGAAACTAATCTGAAAAAAAAAAAAATCACTATGGTAGGAAATAAAGGTGTTTAAAACAAGCTGTTAACAGTGACCAAAAAAAAAAATAAATAAAAACAACCAAAGCAGACAAACTCGTCTAAAGGAAAATAAAAATTCAAAAAGCCGTTTATATTCATCTTATGTTGTGATTGAGAGTTTCTATGCATGTTTATCATTTCCAGGCAGGGAGGAGAAAGGTTCCTTCTCTGTGAAATCCATCTGGTGTAGCTTTCAAGTGTTCGTAGAGGGAGTTTCACGGGTTTATGTGTGGTAGAGCTTGTGTTCGTACTCGGTGGTGGAGCAGGTGTGAGGAGAGGAGGCCATGTCTCTGTGGATGGGAGCGGGGATGCTGCTATGATGTTGGTGGTTGTCGGTCAGGGTCAGGCTCAGGAGGCTGGTGCAAGTTGGCAGGTAGACGTGTTGTACATGCTCCACATCTGACCGACACACGGGACACAACTGAGGGAGACAATGAAGGGAAACGCTTTAAAAACAAATTAGGTGAATCAATACAAGCTTACTTTACACAATTACATTAAAATCTCAACTACATGGTTACGTCTCATTTTCTTGAATTGCAAATGCAAAACACCTTGCATCACGTTACAAATTAGCTCGTAACGTACTACCACTATAACGATTCCCACAGCCTCATAGCTTAAGGCAGAACTGTGCACAGCTATCAGTCGGTAAAGCAGCTGCAAACTCTCAGAATGACACTATATGAGTCACATGGAGCCATTGCTCAGGTCACCTGGCGGCATTCAGATGGGTACACAATGAGAAATATCTCAGAGTAAAAGTGAAACATAAGACTCATCTGAAAAGAAAGAGATTATGTGGAAAACAGTTTCCACAATTTTTCTGTGCAGTGAACTTTTTCCTTCTGCAGACAGTCACACGTCCATGAGCTTTACTGGTTGAGTTAATAGGCAGGAGATTTGCCTGCCTGCTGTAATCCATTTATAAGACAAAGTCACATCCTCCTCTTCTGTCTCTCCCTCTATTGCTTATTTATATATATAGATATAGATATAGATATATATATATATATATATATATATAGATATAGATATAGATATAGATATAGATATAGATAGAGAGAGAGAGAGAGACACACACACACACACACACACACACACACACACACACACACACACACACACACACACACACACACACACCAGAAAGACATGCAATATTTAGCTGATTAACAGTGGAGACAACTGGGTCAGCAAAGTACAAGCAAGGCTTTGGATGTTGTTGAAAGGACCATGAGGACTAGGAGCTGAAACTAAAGTACTGGGAACTGTCAGTAAAACTGTAAGCAGGATAAAATACCATGAATTGGAGTCTGAGTTACCGTTTTGATTTGAAATCTTTATTATTGTCTACTGTACTTGTATAAAATGCTATAATTTAGAAACTGGTATTGATCTCAGACTGGCATAAAAAGCAGCCATTTTTCTTTTTGCCATGCCTAAGAACAGCTCCAACTGCAAATCTTCCACAGATACATTTTTACAAACATTTACACCCAGGTGTGCAAAGCAGACTCACCTGCAGCTGATTTGCACAGGTCTGGCAGCAGACCATGTGGCCACAGGGGCAGAACGCAGCATCTATCTCCTCCTCGCAGCACAGCATGCACAACAGAGCCTCCCTGAGCTTCTGCAGCCGATCCTGCAGAGCCCGGCTCTGCTGGCAGCTGCTGCAGTCCAGCCCCTTGTCCTGCTGCTCGTCTCTGCCCGGGGAGCGCGAGGGAGAGGAGCGCCCCCCGCTTTCGGAGCGAGACACCAAGTCTACAATGCCAGCGTTGTAGAGTGCACGACGGGCGTGGTCGTACACTTCCTTGGAAGTCCGTCTGATGTCGAAAACGTATTTCTTGCCGACGTTGATGTTTTCATTGAGAAATAGTGAAGCTAGGTGGCCCTTGAAGTCCCTGCTGTACTGCATCATTACTGCGTTGGTAACGGTGTCACACCTGCAAATGGAGATGACTAATGTCAGTAAAACAGAAAAACCTGCATGCAAAATAAGTGTGATAGTATCTCGTACTGATTTAAGTAAGACCTCTGCATGTAAGAAAAAACCTTTTACTGTTAAACAGTACTCTTCATGCTCTACTGATGTTACATTCACCATTATATGATAAACACCTGCTCTGAGCAAACAAAATGAAAACATGTTAGGTGGGGGGGGGGATTGCAGACTTCGAGCTAAAACCCATGCCTGAAACAAAAGCACGTGGCTCTCTTTTGTACCTTTGTACAATTGTAATTCAGAACAATTTCATAGCTCAGCCGTTTGAACAGTCCCAGCTCGCAGAGTTTTTATGAGCCCCGTACAGATTGTCAAAGGAAAAGGAAAATGGCTTTTATATCTGATAAATCACTTTCATGTCTTTATTTTCATGAGCACATTCAGGTCAAGGACATGTCTTTTAGTGACTGTCCCACTTTGCATGTGTTCATTCCATAAAAACAAGAGTTAGAAGCTTTGAAGAGAACAACACCGAGTTAATGTATACAGATGTGTGACACTGCATAATAAACAGAGCAGAACGAGTTTTTCTAAAACACGTTTTAGTACCAGTTTCCACCACTTCTCATTGCCCATTAGCCTCAAGTTAACACACCACAACTTTATAGGTGAATAACAAAAAGTCAAGACTGCCGAGAAACTTTATATACATAAAAAAAATAAAAATAAAATAAAAAAACACAACGTAAGCGTGCAGCAGTGCTTGAAATTCATTTAAAGTCTTATCTTGGCTCACCACAAAGATGTTTTCAGTGCTGTGCTTGTCTGACATTTTAATTTGATTTGTGGGAAAAATGAAAAGTTTCTACAAAGCCTGAATCCCCTGCGTTGCTACAGTGTGCAGCCTCAGTTTGCTACGTTGTCATCCACTGGTGTGGCTTTAGAGCTCACCTGTAGAAAGCATGCGTCTCTGTGATGGCTCGGTACAGACCACTCGCCGCCCGGTTACTTATCAGCTTGAACAAAAGCACCACACTGTCATTTGTGTCCTTGGTAACTGTCAGGTAGACACTTTTCCCTGACTGGGTGGCAATCTGGATGATGGGGTAACTTATCCTTAAAATAAGCAAAGACAGAAGAAATTGTTTTGTAATAAATATGTACTAAAGAGATGAGAAATTTCTAACAGCAGACAAAAAGCAACAACAACAACAACAAAAAAAAAAACCATTTAAGCATGCATTTGAGAATTGTAGCAGCAGAGACATCTTTCCACACTATTCATATCTACTGCACTCCCAGCAGAACATACCTGTTGACTAAGCTGAAGTCCTCCTTACATACAGTAATCCCCTCAGGGCCAACTCCAATAGCCAAACGCTGACCGTTAGCATCTCGAGCCCAGTGCCACTCCACGCCATAATGTTCCAGAGAGGAGACCAGCTGCAGGGCCTGATACTCCACTGAGGCTTGGCTCAAACCTTCAAAAGCTTTGTGTCTGGAAATTATGCTGCAGGAGAAATAAAATGGGAAGAGATGTGGGAATAAAAACCTTATCTTTGGTTTAACAAACTACACTGACACACTTTATACAAACAATTCTTTTTTTTTTTTTTTATTCTAGATTTATTTATTTTTACTGAGCAGTGTTTAATTTGAAATTGTGGATGGTTTGTTGCTTTATTTTCAGCACTTTGGGCTGCTGTTAAAAAGTGCAATACAAATAAACTTGAAACAAGCCAATTTTGAAGAAAAAAAAAAAAAGATAGATCAATGCTTAGGCAGCACAGAATAGTGATTCTTTCAGTTTATTGATCCAGCTGAATTCTATATAGACTGTGGTAGGAAATACAAAACAGCATGTTTATCCACTGTTGGAAAATATAAGGAAAATTATTGCTATAAAATACATGTAGTTCAGTAAAATACCAGTCAGGATATGAGTGCATGTGCAGCCAGTGCACACTGGGTCAATATATGAGGAGTTAAATGTACACAGGTGTGGCAGATGAAGCCTGAGGTGCAAACTGTTAATGTGCACAGTTACAGCTTCAACTAAGGCTACAGATGCAAAACTCAGACCACAGTCTGAATAAATTACAGGAACAGATGCAAGTCAGAAGACATGAAAAGAACTGGTGTTGATATTTCCTTTTCTAACAGATACATGATAATCCAATGGGATCTTGTTTGCAGTACTATTAAAATAAAAAAAAAAAAACTGTAGTACAACACTGCTAGCCTTGTTTTGTTTACAGAGAATGTACAGTGGGAAGTTGATCGTCAGCTGCTTTGTTGGCTCACCTGTGTTTTTCTAATGATCCCATTCAGTGTACAGACACCATGTAGGATTTACTCATAAAAAAGTCTAACCTATGACTTATTGAATCTTTTATATTCATTTGTTGCAACATTATACAATCTTTGTTTGAGAGTTGTGTACCTGTTGACAGTGGCATTGCTGGGTTCCTCTCCACACAGCTCTGAATACCAGTACTGGGCTGTGTTTTGATTGTAGTCACCGAACTCTGCCTGAGCCAGGAGGGCACTCAGCTCCTCAGCTTGCTCAGAGGCCATTCGTAGGTGACCGTTGTGGAGGTCCTCCTTCACATGCATGAAGAAGAGATGCCTAGGAGATGCAGGAGAGGAAAGAAAGAAAAAAAAAAAAAGGGGGGGGGGGGGGGGGGGGGGTGTAAATGACAGAAATTAAGAATTTATACAAACATTTTAAAAAAGATTATGCATTTTAGTCAACTGTTTATAAAAAAAAAAACCAAAAACCCCAACATGTGGCTAAATGATCTCAAACTACATAAAAACACATCCCACTTATTCAGTTCACTTCCACACATGACGGTTAGAGTGTCCTAACATACTCCAGAGCTCGACACAGACAGCAGGTGTCTTGAGTGTTTACATTTGCAGCAGAAAAAACGGGACAGCCACCACACTTACTTTCTCCATAATTACTTCCTCAAAGCACCCCATTTGACCTCTCTTTACTGGAAAATGTGGAAGTTGTGGTGGGGGAAAACAGGAAACAGACTTACTATTTACCTTTCCTCAGAATACAACACACTACTACTAGTGAGTGAAGTTTTTCTGAAGCAGTTCCTGTCTTGGTTCAAGGTTACAAATACACTTATGCTACTGCCACAAAACACACTGCTGCTACAGTAGCATCAGTCTGCTGGACCAGAACAAAGAGCTGCTTACTTCAGAAGTTGGGTGTCAGGTTACAGAGACCAATTTAAATCAACATAATTGTGTTTTAAAATAAAAGAAAAATCTGAATTCTGCAGGATCAGAAAGGCTCCATTGCCTTAATAAGACACGTTAATCTTTTGTTGACTTAAAAGTATATAGAAAGTTAGACATGGTTCATATCAATGTCCAAAACAGAAACCACATGAACAATGTAAGCAGCTACAATTTTAAGAAAATAAGCTGCGGCTGGTCTTTTGATTGCTTTGACCAGGAGATGTTTCTTCCAGCAGCAGGAGACAATGTGTCAATACAAGCAAACCCCTGACTGATTAAATCCTTCCATCATAAAAACACAAGACTCAGATAGCCAAACAGCTCCTTCCTCCAGTTGACCTATGGCACAGTAACCTTAAGAAGATTATAAACCAGTCACCTGTTGCTGGATCAGCAAACCAGTCACACACTTCCACACGTTGCCCTTGATATTAAAAACAACATTCAGAAAATATTTTTGTCCACCATTTCCTTGTGTGGTGGACAACAACAAAACACACACCCAACAAAAGGGCTGGATGTAGAAAATCGAGCTTGTTTAGTAGTTTCATGGGAGCGAGCTGGGTTTGTCATTTCCTCTGTCGTCTTATGGGACTAACAAGCTTACAACTCGTGACAAGATGCAGGTAACGTGTATTTCAGCTGCTTAGGAATACAACAACAGACACACCTCAACCAACACTTTCAAGAAGTATCAACAGCAGCAGTGAGGCACACAAACAAAGCCGGCCTACACCACCCCTGTTAGAACCAGACTGTAACAACGAAGCCCCATGGCTGACTAGCCTCAGGCATAACAAACACCGCTTTGATATGGTGTTAAACATCCCATTCCCTCCAACTCACACACACAGTGTTCTATTGTGTCAGGCCCAGCAGGCAGCATGTGATGGAGCGCTGCTAGTTTGCTACCTACCTGACGCAAACAATGGGCCTGGTTTGGCTGGAAGTTTACTACAGGTTATTCGCGAAGGGTTACTACCGGGCAAGCGGCAGAGGTTACTATAGTTCATGCGCAGGCTGGCAAAGGGTTATCAGTCACTGCACAACTATCATTTATCAAGATTCTTCTTCTGCAAGTCTCAGCTGGCTAATTTGGTAATGTGGGAACGGTGAAAACAAACTCGCTGAGCCTACATGATTTATGTCCACATTTGCCTACTTGTGAGACACTGTGTCCAACTTTGGGACAGACTCCTGAGCAAGAGATCAGACTGATCGGCCTAAATTCTGCACCAACTATCTGAATGAGAAAACTGGGAAAAAAACAAACAGCCATGAGTCATAAAGTCGACTCACAGGCCCTGCCTGCACCAACATGGTGCATTTAGTGTCGATTCTCCCAAACAGAACCAACCAGTATGGTCATATTTTCTCCCAGATAAAATGCAGTCCTCTGTCTATAGCTTGACCTCCACATTAAGCTGACGGCTATTCAGACAGCTGTGGCAGGATCACGCAGCATTAGTGTTGCAGTATACTGCTGCCTCAGCACCAGTCAAGGTCCATCCTCACTTTGCACATGAGAAGCAAGCACATATAAGTCCAGCATCTCCCCATGTCTGGTCCACGGCTAATTTATTCATATATTGATGGAATTTAAGCAACTTGATAAAAGAGTCACTTTTCTAATTAAAGTTTTCCACAAAGCACAATTTGATTTCCACACTCCTGTAAACAACAGAGTGGACAAACTTTTCCAAAACTCACAACTTTCAACTAGATAAAAGAATTGAGTCAGAGTGATTTGGGAAGGCAGATTCATGGGACCTTTGTTGGGACATGAAGCTGGTATGCAGCATCAAATTCACACATAGGAGTTTATTATTAAACTCCAAGACGCTCCTCCATATGCCTCATTTCTTCTGAACTACTGTGTCCAAAACAGACACGTAATGAACTTCAGATAAATCTGCAGCAGTTACCAAATCCAACTTTTCACAGTTGTGTACTTTTACACTCGCCTTGTTCTCCAGTCTTGCTGCATAAAAACACCAGCATGCAAACTGAATGCCAGGAAGTCTGTGTTGAGACCAAAGTGTCTTGGCCTACTTTTATTGTAGTACATTGTTCACTCTGCATTGCCTTGCGTTTAAAGAGATGAGTCTGAACAGACCTGCGTTTATTCACTGTGTGTGGTTATTCAAAAACGGTGGAAAACAGGCCTGAACATCAGGAATGGCAAGGGAGAGGAAGTGAAAGAAAAAAACAAAAGAACCCACACACCTCAAAACAAAATAATCAGGGTTTTCAGCTTGTTTGCACCTCAGTCTCTGAAAATTAAACATCTCCAAAACACTTAACCTAAAATTTACACCAAGTTTTTAAATGTGCTCCTTTTCAGCTCTTTTTTAGAAGACACACACTGGCAAAATTTGTAAACCCTTTAGTCTTCTATCCATCTATACAAACTTATCTGCTCTAAAAGAGTCAAATTCTTCAAAAATGTAACTCAGATCACAACACGGAGGAACAAAAAGTCCCCACAAAGTGAAACCCAACACCGCTGCCTAGAGACTGCAACACAACCAGCCAATCAGCAGAAGAGTTTCAGACCTCATTGGTTTGACTCTCAACAATGTGGTTTGTAAGCTAGTCAAATAGCACTGCCAGAAGCTATGCACTGAGAGGTTACTCGCAGTCAATGACCTACGGTAAACTTTGCCCGACATCATCATAGGTTGTGGGTGGATTAAAACGAACTCTTGCAGTTTAACACTAACTTGAAACAGTTTCAGAGAACAAACATAATGAGCGTTCGCACGGCGACAAGCTGCTCGGCTGTAAAACAAAGGCTGTTTGTGTGCTAAACTCCTTGGATTGCATGCTTGTGCTCTGTACTGACTGGTAAAAGAGATTACAACCCAGCGTCAATCTGAAATTCAGTTGTTGAATAAATGCAGAAACTTGGACTAACGGCTAGTGTAAGGATGCCAACAGACAAACTAATGTTAGATGACAAAATGCAGAGAAATTCAAAACAACTTAATCTTGCAACAACTGATGGTGGAGTACTCTGATAAGAACTTGTGTTTTTGAAAACACTCACAGAACCGCAGGGATCTGTGGCTCCATCCCCCGTCTTGCCACAGGGAGCTAAAAATGATCACTTGTGTGTGACTTGAATAAATTACCTTGAATTGGCTTAACAGAGCTCTGCTGCCTCCGTTTCAATGTTCCAATTTCATTTAGTAAAAAACACAAAGCACCGTCAAGCAACGCCTTTATCTTCCAGCACCGCCAGGTTTGGCTCCGTTTAGCAACTCCAGCAGATTAATAACGATGATTAATGTTAACTTGGCAATTTTGTGCAAATTCAGTTTCTCCCCCATAATTACTTCATAAGTTTTGGAAACAGTCATGCACTGATGGAACAGCACAGATACATCCTGCACAGAGTTTATCACAAGACTTAACATAGGCAGGGAAAAAAAAAAAAAAAAAAGCTTTAACCATTTTTGTCTTCAGATCAGCTGGCAAAGTAATCTCTGGACTGTCTGGGATTATACAATACAGAACAAACACTGTCCTGCAGGAGCAATCAATACAGTACAGGCCTTATATATTTAGCAGGCAATTGTTTCCATAACTTAACTTCGTCACAGAATCGAGCATAGACACGTGCTTCCATTTAAGCATTAGTATTTCTTCGACGCTCCTGTCATGAAATAATATAATTTTGAATACAATCTAATAAAAAGAGACATGTAAACACTAAGACATCTGATGAAGCCTGTATGAACAGCACTGACCTTTCCAATGCTGGATCAGACTGCCAAACACAGCCACTAATTAAGAGAAAAAAAACATTCACATATGTAAACCGCAACACCCCCTAGCAAATGGTGTGTAATGGTGCAGATAATACAGGCTGCTGTCAAGGCCACAAGGTAATTCGTTTAATTATTAAATAAATACAATTAAATAAATATTTAAAAAATGTAATTCAAGTAGTCAAGCACAGACTGGTTGATCCATCAGGTGCCTTAATGATTACGCCAGTAAAATAATGAAAGATTACTGTAGTGCAAAAACTCAAAACAGCCAAAAGGTTTTAAAATCTCTGCCTCAGTTGTTGCTTCACAGAGCAACTTCAAAAGCGTTGTGCTGCCCAAAAAGCAAGCTGCAAGGAGAGCAAAGCTGCCCTGTGAGCAAATTTTAATGCGTCTGCAAAAGTGT
This sequence comes from Telmatherina bonti, assembly GCF_933228915.1. Taxonomy (NCBI): domain Eukaryota; kingdom Metazoa; phylum Chordata; class Actinopteri; order Atheriniformes; family Telmatherinidae; genus Telmatherina; species Telmatherina bonti. The sequence goes on along the minus strand of NC_136617.1, from coordinate 19,603,666 downwards.
CGAAAGCTAGCAAAAAAGAGGAGGACTTATAAATAACGCCTGGAAGACAGGGACACATGGAGAATTTAAGTAATGAGATTAAAGAAAAAAGGGATTTTAGAAGTAGAGACACAGCTGCCACAGATGCAAGCTGAGCCACAACCTTATAGCTCAGATGGGTATAGGCTGCCGTTTGGCTGCAAGTATTTGATGGGGAAAAAAACCCCACCACACACATGCTAACCATTTTATAGGGAATGCATCATAAATTATTATAAATAAAACCACAAATCACATTAAAAACGGTTTTCTCTAATCAGTCCAGGGTTTGTTTTGAGCTGGATTATCACATTTTCCAGCACAACAAATCTCCACCCAAAAGGAAAACAAATAAACAAACCTAGCCAAAATAAAAAAAATCAAAAAAAAAAAATCCATCTGCATGGGCATGAACGTTTGAGTGACCTGTGCGGCTTTACGTGGCAGCAGAGCACACAGCAGCTTATATAAGCAGCTCTACAAGCGTTCAGCTGATTACATAATAAGGCCTTTAAGAAGGGGACAGAGGTGCCAATCGTGAAGGCCATCTAAAAGTGTACAGAAACTCGCCGTGCTTTCCCATTAACTGGCAGAAACACTCATGCATGCCAGTCATGGCACTGCAGAATGCAGAGAAGAACAAATAGAATGTATACAACATATTCATAAACACAGATTAGTAAACAAAGTGGCACTGAAAATGGCCTGCAGACTGGTAAATATGCAGCTGAGCAAGGCTTTACATTACGAGGCGTGTCTGCTGGCCTGGGAACAGTTTACAGTCAGACTGATTTACAAGGAAGCTACTGTACCTTAACTGTGTCAAAGGTGACAGCAAAAGGTATGACTGGTGAGAAACCCAACAGGTTTTTTTTAAAAAGGCAACTAGTGAAAAAAAATATTAATCATAGAAATGAAAAGAAAGTCCTTTGCAGAAATGAACATCCCTAAATGCAGTGCAGGAAGTTCTTAGACCAACAAGTCGGTACTTAACATGCAGTCACATCAACACCCTATATCATTGTTTGCACCCCCAATCACGATTATATCACATTGAGCAGATAAATGCCACGAAGCCGGCTCTAAATTTAAACATGTTACTTGACGGCACGGATGGCGGGGTGTGTGCTGTGTGTACCCATTAGCAGCCACCCAACATATCCTTATCTACCACCTCACATCTTTATCTTACCTTTTTCCACAACCTCATGACCCGTAAACCCCCCCTCCACCCCACCCCCTCCAGACACCAGTCATCTGCTGATAACCCCTGTTAATCCAGTGGAGGTCAGAGCGCAGGCAGCCCAGTGTCCTCTGTGCTCTCTACCTCACTTTCTTTCACTTTCCTCTTTAATATGGGCCAATGTGGGCAGGGGAGGGAAAAAAGGTGGTTGTGTGATTGAGCTGTTAATATCCAGCAGTGAGAAAAATGTGACAGCAGAGAATGAAGTTGATATGCGAGGGAACTGAGTGAAAGGTGAGACAGGACTGGGAACAGCTGAGTGCATCTTGGCCCTGACAGACACACTTGGGTTTAATTAACTGCTCCGGTGACAAGCTGCACGCGTGTAAGAGGGAGCAGCATTTAAAAAGACACCAAACAGATTTTACATCCTGTGCATCCTCGATTTGAATAAGTTTTTTCCACCGTTCTCAGATAGTCAAGGCATCATGTGGGGCAAACACATACTCAAATTTACAGGCGCTGCTTTATGGGCCACAAAATGCTGTCTGGAACAAGTGCAAACAAGAAGAAATAAAAGTGGACTTGTTATGGCTTTTTACATTTTACATGCCTCTTCAACAGTCTTGTTTAAATTAATTTGGCAAAACCAAAATATAACACATGCTAATACGTTTCTAGCTTACTTGGTACCCTTATATTTCAGATGCAGAAAAATCCTCCAGTACACCCTGGTGAACAACAGCAGCTGTTAATCACAATGATGACACATTACTGACTAAACAAAACCTGTGAAAAACCCATGTTGGCCTGTTTCCAAACCACATCTGCAAAAATGTCAAACAGGGGCAGCTTTTGTTTAAACAAAAATGGCCATGAACAATTGAAACAAAAAAGTTATTTTCAGGCTGAATAGGAGCAGTGACAAGGGGTCCTGGCTGGCACACAGTGCAGAGGGTCCCTGGGGGCAGGCTGACAGCAACGCAGACTCAGTTGCTAGATCACATTTCCAGCCTGGCGCTCCACCAAAAACGACCTATAGTAACCCCGGAAGGGTTTCGTGAAGAGGTTACTACAGGGCATTTCCACTGCACTGGAAACAAAGTGATCATATTATAGTCCGGGGCTCTACTGATGGCTTTGTTTCTGGTTTTCCACCACGTTTCACAATAAGTCACATATAAAGTCAACTTATGTAAAAAGTAGCAAAAAAAAAAGTATGCAAAACAATTAAAATGTACTTGCTCAAAGTTTTTGTAGACACAGAAGCTGATTTGCATACGAAACAAAAGTTTAAAAGTAATCTCCATGCGACACATGAGCTTATGGCCTACCTTGTCTGTTCCTGCAGAATGAGATGGGGCTCAACAAAGAACTTGACTCGCAGCCTCAGCCGACAGGGCGCCACATTATCCATCTGCTGGCAGATGCGATTCCTCAGATTCAGCCACAGGTTCTCCCCTTTGCTGCCGGTGAACTGCAGCCCGAAGTAGTCCACTTCTATTATGCCCAACTTTCTGCAAACCTGGAAAGAGATTAAAGAAGCAGACCACACACAAACACACAAGTGATTAAAAGGAGGAATTCCAAGAGGATACTGCAACCACAAGTCATCAGAGACATGATCAAGAGACGAGGAGAAGACACTGAAGCAACGTTGGACCTCTGCTTCTCTTGTGATACTTCCAGATACACAAGGCCCATTATTATTCCAAAGCAATAGCAAGTTTACTGCCAAGCATCGAAACAGCTTAAAAAGGGACCTTGGATCCTCTCCCGGGGGTCGGAGGGAATAATCACACCCGAAATCTCACGCCCCCTAAACAGCAGCGGGACACGGACATTACATAACTTTTGGTGAGTATCTATAGGGACCCAGAGGCAGAGATAAAAACTCATTTTTGTCACCGTAAGTTGGGAAAATGTCATGCAAATGAAACAGGGGTCAAAATTTTGTGGTTAAAAACAGAGAACTGGTGAGAAAGTTGTTATAAGGTACAACGTGTGTGTGAGCTTTGACAGAAAACTCAGTCTGTGGTTTCACTTTGAGCGGGCTGCAAAGGCACCAGAATGAACTTTAGTAACCTCTGAGCTTCTGCCTCTGACTAAGAAGCTATGCAGGAAGATGGGACCGTCGGCACTTCTCCATCAGCGTGTTTAAACACTTTCTCACCAACCTATAAAGTCGTTTTTCGGCTGCGAATGGACACTTTAAAAAGGTTTAATTACCAAAAATAAAGGTTTTCTCTTCCTCCCTGCCCGTGGCGAGCAGAACACTTGTTTGCTCAGACTGTGAAACGATGAAGAAGCTGAAAAATGACAGTAGCTGCTTACTAACACACACTAGACGTGTGAAAAGGCTGAATTAGTGCGAATCAGCGGAGAAACAAGCTCACCCCAGTCACCTAAAGAGGACGTTTAAGTCGCGAATAAGCCACGAAACATTGTCAAGTTTAGCACATTATTAAAGTTTCTCGCCACATTCACCGTGTTGCTGTCTTGTCCGGCCATGACACTACATTTAAAACTAAATAAATACATATAAAAATAAAACCGTATGTGTATTTAAGCCCAGCTTACCTTATTGAGACAGTCTTCACCGTTCGCCTTCGCATCAACTTCCACTTCCATCACCACTGAATCCGGACGAGTAACGTGGCAGAGCATTTTGGCAGCTTTAAATCTTTGGTTTGCCACTCTTTCAAACACTGAAAACAAAGACCGAGTCTTCTTTAAACCCTCTACATGAAGCCTTCTCCACTTTCTTATCCCTTTCACTTCGTGTGGCGGATCTGTGGACACCAGCTGTAGGGTATATAAATGAAGTGCTGAGTACAGCGCCGCCTACTTTAAGTTGTCCAATCAGAGCCAGTTTAATATTTTCTACGCGAGCCACTAACCAATCAGAAATCTTCTTACATTGCGCAGCGCTCTAACTCAAACTCTCGCTCCGTTGCGTGTAGGCTTGAGGAGTCAACTGCGCCCTCACGCGGCGTGCTTGTTGCGTGCAGCTGAAGGCGATTTTTACACACCTGGATGAACATTTACACATTTCAGCCAACTTCAGAAGATCTCAGGGTAAGCTTAATGGGCTGTACTCGATTTTAGCGTGGCTTTTGTGAATAATATATGAGAATGCAGCCCAGAAATAGAAGCAGTAATAACAGGGGAGCTTTCTGCTGCACTTGCTTTCTGTTGCGCAAAGCATTTTTTGAATAAATTTTTCATATTGGTAGCCTATGTTTTTAGCAACTGTCCTATTTTCTATTACTGCTTATACAACTCAAGAATAAACATAATTGTACTATCAAAGTAATTAGATTAAAGTTGTATGTTACATAATCACAGAGTTAAGATAAAAAAAAATTGTTTTCAGAGCTGGGTTGAAGTACAATCAAATCCCAAGTAAATGTGGTGAAACAAGAAATGCTTGATATCCAAAGTTCAGGATAGGATATCTTATGACAGGAAGATATTTTCATAAACATATCTTTATTTACCAGCCTGATATCTAAGGCCGTATTGTCATTTTTGTTTTTGGAACATTTTCTTTTACCTTTGTTGAGAGATTTAATATTTCATTTCTTATTTTTCTTCATGACATCGACACATACTATTTTTATTATATATTATTCATCAGCACAGTGTTATGAAGGCAGTCAATGCCTGAAGCCTGCAGAAAAGCTGCAGCCTTGTAGTTAAAGGAGGGAGACATGGTATTCAGCCAAGCTCGTAGTTTGTCTGCCAGGGTGTGTTTGAAAGTTGAGGCTGTGCACCTCTATTTGTCTGTGCTCTTCTTCCAGCTGCATTCTTGATGCAGCATCAGTGACTCACATAACCAGAGAAGGTCCCAAAGAACACACTCAGTTCATTGTTCTGATCTTATAGGCATGTTGTAATAGTCATAGTGGGAGCATGTTTTCAGCTGATCAGGTTAAAAAAAAGATGGTTTATAATAGCTCTGAAAACCTTCTATTCAGATTAAACAAAGTTATTTCCAGGAAGCTTTTTTTATCTGAGAAAAGTTTGACCTTGTGAGTGTATCTGTCGGTGAGGAATCACAGGCTAATTCCCTGGTGACATGTATTTTTTTTCTTTCTTTTTTTTTTTTTTTGCAACATCTGTGATGTTAGTCCAAACATGGGTTAATGTTCAGTCTTGCTAATCCAGTGAGCAGCAGTGGCTTTACTATGGCCTTGTTTACATAGATACAGAAAAGATAGTTTGGCATGCTTGTCACTTACTGGTGGCTGCAAATGGATACAGTCTATTTATAGTGACTTAGGAAAGAGTTGGGCCTTTCATACCATGTTAAAATAACACCAGAACTTGCTAAACAGAGGTGGATAAGGTTGAAGTCCTCTCCAGCAGCTCTTTCCAACCAGTCATTAAACCAGGTGAAATTAATTACCTTAGCTCCAGTGCAAGGGAAATGAGCTTGATGGTGAAAACACCTTTTCTAAATCACAGGTAGATCCAAAAACATGGCATGACTTCTTCTTTATTTTTACTTCTACTTCTACTTTATTCACCTCTGTTGCTAAATCCTAAAGCTTTACTTTTAAAAAGACTTTCTTTCATTTTTATCTCAGCCTGAACCTTAACTTTTCTTTTAAAACAATTCTTCTAAGCCTCAAAGATGAATAATTATGACTGATTACATTAAAAATAATACTTAAAATATTTCATTCATAGCTTTTTTTCTGCTTCAAAACTCCCAAGAGTAGCTCTGTGAAACTTAGGATGATGTGCAACTTAACAGATGTTGATTTTTCAGCAGTAATTCATATATGACAAAAATACTTTGCACCTGGAAGAAGACTTTTTAATTCCTTCCTGCAGGTTTTGGTTTCTTCCAATAAGTGTTATGACAGTGTCATATTCGTATAGTAAAGAAGTTACACATATCTGCCAATAAAAGCTCCATCACTTAAAATCGTTATGCATTGTTCATGTGGTGGACCTCAGGATTTCAGGAATTTGTGAGGTTGCATGAATTTGAAATAACTTTTCTAGGAAAATTAATTGTATTAAACAAGTCCATGGAGTATAACTTTAATTTATCATCTAAATTTGATGTGTGTAAAATGATAGTTGCTCCAATACCTCAAAGACATGTAACTTACATCCTGAAACTGACTAAGCAGGCTTTATCATCTGTCACACATGGGTGTCTTTTATGTGAGATAAGATCAGCCAGCGTGGAGTCAGAACAGCCTACTGTCCTTTTGCCCTGAGGTGACGTTAAGTGTACAATGGATTTGTGCAGAGACATGAGGGCAGTTCTGCCAGCACAGCCATAAATAGAAAGGCAAGAAAGATAACAAGGGACCCTGTACTAGTTTTGACGTAGGACTGTGCTCACTGAACGTATAGCATGCGTATGGCTGCACTGGCAATGGCTCCACTTCACTAAACACTGACCAACTGGTGGGGTTTACTTTGGAGATTTAACCAGGTTTAATAAACTCTGAGACAACAAATCCTGAGGTTAAAAAAAACCCCTCAGTTGTCAGTTCTAGAAGAACTGATCACTGATCAAGAACTGAGTTACACAGTTCAATTAGTTAACAGTATATGTCCATCCATCCATCCATCCATCCATCCATCCATCCATCCATTCTCTGCCGCTTATCCGGGGTCGGGTCGCGGGGGCAGCAGCCTAAGCAGGGAAGCCCAGACTTCCCTCTCCCCAGCCACATTTGCCAACTCTGCGGGGGGGATCCCGAGGCGTTCCCAGGCCAGCTGAGAGATATAATCCCTCCAGTGTGTCCTGGGTCTTCCCCGGGGTCTCCTCCCAGAGGGACGTGCCCGAAACACCTCCCCAGGGAGGCGTCCAGGAGGCATCCTGACCAGATGCCCGAGCCACCTCAGCTGTCTCCTCTTGATGCGGAGGAGCAGCGACTCTACTATGAGCCCCTCCCGGATGACCGAGCTCCTCACCTTATCTCTAAGGGAGAGCCCGGCCACCCTGCGGAGGAAACTAATTTCAGCCGCCTGTATACGAGATCTCGTTCTTTCAGTCACAACCCACAGCTCATGACCATAGGTGAGGGTAGGAATGTAGATCGACTGGTAAACCAAGAAATTTGCCTTTTGGCTCAGCTCCTTCTTCATCACGACAGATCAGCACAGAGTCCGCATTACTGCAGACGCTGCACCGATCCATCTGTCGATCTCGCACTCCATCCTTCCCTCACTTGGGGACAATACCCAGAGATATTTAAACTCCTCCCCTTGAGGCAGGACCTGACTCCCGACCCAGAGAGGGCAATCCACCCTATTCTGGCTGAAAACCATGGTCTCAGATTTGGAGGAGCTGATTCTCATCCCAACCGCTTTACACTCAGCTGTGCATCGCTCAAGTGAGAGCTGGAGGTCACGACCAGATGAAGCCAACAGGACCACGTCATCTGCAAAAAGCAGAGACCCGATCCTGAGGCTACCAAACCGGATCCCCTCAACACCTCACCTGCACCTAAAAATTCTGTCCATAAAAGTTATGAACACCCCCCGCCCCTCCCCCACATTATACATATAAGTATATATATATATATATATATATATATATATATATATATATATATATGTATATATGTATAAATATATATATATATATATATATATATATATATATATATATATATATATATATGTATAAATATATATATATATATATATATATATGTATAAATATATATATGTATAAATATATATATATATATATATATATATATATATATATATTTTTTTTTTTTTTTTTGTGTGTGTGTGTGTGTGTGCGTGCGCGCGTGTGTGTGTGTGTGTGTGTGTAAACAATTTGGAAAAAATCAAATAAAATAATGAATTTGTAGTATCCAATATTTTCACTTTTTCTGAGAATATAAAATAAATAATGTTTTACAAATACATTTTAAAATCCTTTCAGAAATATATGTATATGTAACACAACACCAAAAAACAAGAAACTACAAAGATGTACAGAAAATAACTTGTGAAACAAAAGAAAAATGACTTTGAAATGGAATTTGAAATGCTTTCTTGTACAACTGTAACGCAGTCTCAGTTTAATTTTTGCACATTTAGGTCAGATTCTTTTTTTTTAATGCCATCTGGGTTCTTGCACAAACACAGAGCATTTGCAGACTCCTGGTTTGCAGCTAGGTATAACATCATGCAATGTGACATCACTTCCCTCTAAGGCAAGTCACTGCTCACTCGAATGGTGCATAAACACATAGCTATGCAGGGATTTCTGTGCGTCTATGCGTGTGCATGTGGGCACATGACATCACAGCGTCATCGCTGCCCAACTCCATAGCCAAAGCTGTGCCTTGTGAAGCGGAGATTATGTCAGGGGATGCCATGGCAGCAGAGCTGCTGCGGCTGTTGTTGTTTTTATTGTTGCAATAGCGTTGATGTTATCCTTTCATTTTTATTAATCTACTGGAGCTGATGCCAAAGGAGGAACGGCACTTGGCCGCTGACAGATCCACGGAAGAGGAGGGGAATTTTCGGTGAAAGAGTGTGAGGAGGCCAGAGGGCAAGTAGGTACTCAGTCAGCAGAGAACCAACTACCATGGTCAAAGGATTCAGATCATCAGCTGTCCCTGTGTGGATGGTAAGGAGATGAGGACTGATTGGAGACAGACTCTGCAATGAAGAGAAGTCAGAGGTTCAGCAGCTCTTTCAGCTTTGAGGAGGATGAACATCTACCGTCAAAGAATGAGGGAGGAGAAAAAGAAATGCCACCAAAGAACTCCACAGTCGCAGAGGAGGTGGAGTCGGAAGTGACAACAGAATGCACGCGAAGGGAGAAAAATGATACGTTATGTGACACAAATCAACAAAGGTCAGGTTTATTCAGGCCTCAGGAATTATGGCTGACAATGACGAGATGCCTTTCCCTCCGGTGGCTATCCATCAGCAGGCAAAGTAACAGGAAATTAGATTACCAAATGGACCTTGACCAATCAGAGGACACATATTCATCAGTCAGCTCTGATTCAGCCAATGGTAGTTCTTCAAGTACAACTACTTCAGATAACAGAGATGTGTCACTTTTGAAACATGACGAAAAGGATGTCAGTAGCAGAGTGGTTAAAAGTCGCCCGCCCCCTCGTCGAGGAATTTCCCGTTCTTCGCCCAGGTTGCAGAGAACTGGTCAACCTACAGATTCAATGCTGGCTTCAATCCTCTTGGAGAAAGAAATGTTTCTGAGGGTTGAGCTGGTAGATTCAGGAAATGAGAGGGATGATTTACGCTACCGGGCAGAATGGAAGTTGTCAGAGACAACTAAGGAATTGGCAGAAGGAGTCTGGCTTTCCCGAAGCCAAAAAGTTATGGATTGACCTTTAAGCTGCCTTTGAAGTGGTGGACTTTGTACTATTTACCCTTCAAGTTAGGTTACAAGTGTCAGTAGGTGGGTCATAATCATCTTATCCTGGTTACTGTGACTGCTGATTAGAAAGTGGCCTATATTTCTGTAAATTATCAGTTGCATTAGTTTTCTATGATAGCAGTGTCTTATTGCTTGTACAGATACACTGTCAGTGACTGTAGATAACCAATTTAAACACTATTTTCAGAGACATAGCTCTGCACAGATAGTGTTTTTGTTTTATTTTTCTGCCTTTCTGCACCACTCACTGAACATTTTATACATGGCTGGTTCCATGTGCTGGAGGCAAAGGAGATCTGATAGAATATGTCATGCATTTTTGAATAAAAGCCAGTTTTGCAGTGTGGATTGTATGTTTTCCATAATTATGTAGTACGGTAAATTGATGCAAATTACTCATAATTAAACACATTATCATGTCATGCTTAAGTTTGGGAATTGGGATTTAGCTTAGATTTGAACATTTAAAAAAAGCAGATGCTAAAGAAACCAAGCACAGATTAAATCCAAAGTCTTTTCTTTTATGATTTTTATCTTTTAAATGTGCCAAGCACTGGATATGATGTCTTAGTTGATTTAATTTAAGATGCCTGTAAGAATAATTTGATTCTAAAGGGCCTTTTTTCAATGTCTTAGGTGTGGAGTTGGAGATTGAAGGTTCATCAGAGCTTCTAATTATGTTACAGTGATCACATGCAATCTGTTACTGCTCCTCCGTACTAAAGCATGCTACACTGCATCTGTGCATACCTGAAGATGGCAACTATTTTAAGTGCAAAGTGCTTTAAGCAAATGGCAATGTGTTGATAAGGAGCTGTATTGCTTATATCTTTGCAGCTGTACTCAGACATATAAACTTCTAAATAAGCTTCAGCTTGGTTTTCCAAATACAAACTGCTGATTTTATGAATTTGTTTTCATGATCTGATATTGTCAAGACCATAATCTTGCATGTCATTATTGCGTTTTAAGGCTCTCTTTCAGTGACTACATTAAATCCTGTTCTGCTGTTCACATTCATAATGTATCATGCAAACACAACACAAACACAGGCCTAAAATATTTGTAATTATATTCACCTGGAGCAAAAGTTGGAGCATATGAGTCACAGAGCTACCATGATCTAAAACTAGTTGGTAACAATTGGTATCCAAATCACTGATTAGTGGAACTGATACTATAGCCAAACACGCGGGAGCAAAAAGTTCAAAATTATGTCAAAATAATGATGAATATATTTTATCTTTTAGCTGAATACAGCGTTTTGATAAAGACCAAAGGCAAGAATCATAAAAAATGATTGAAATGAAACAGTTATGCAATAACTATAGCCGGTCTAGAGGGACGAAATGGCAAAATGAAAATATTTGTATGAGTGAGAAGTTAAGATGTACAGACTGAACCTGCTCATTTGGCAAAGTCTTTACCATTTTTAAAGCCACTTGTCTTAAAATCAGTCTTCATAAAAAGGAAGTTGGGCTTAGCATAGTGTTTATTTAATCCAAATATGGAAGCATGCACTTCTCTGAACTTTTATAGTAAAGTACAAGACTGCATTCTTTTGTACAAAGTTATTTTTAACTCATATAATGGGGAAATGAAAAAGCTCTAATTGTTTTGAGCCCAGAGATTGGCCCTAAAGCAGCATTAATGGCAAGCGATCATCACCAGTAGCTTCCCCATTAGATAAACAACACATGCACTATATATAATGATGCAGAATAGCGAATTTATAGACAACATGTTGCCTTTTGCATAAGGTCTGATTATTGTTGAACTAAATGTGACTCTTTCTGGGACACTGACTCATCAGGTCGAGCTGCAAACTGCAGTTCTGCAGAACTGAGAGGGAAAGCTATGACAAAGACAAACCAGTTTACCCTTCACTACATCTTTTTTTAAGGGCATTATTTTTCCAGCAGTTTTTCTTTAACATGTGCACTTATTTGATTATCTTTCTTATGTCTTTGTTGATACATTTTATGTGTTTATTAAAAACAGCTTATCTAAGATTTATAGTTCCTGTTGAGAGTTTAATCTGCACTCTTTTGCCTGTCTTAACATACATTTGAAAGAAAAGGATACCATTTTGAATAATATGATGTCTATGTAAAATTAACTGTTTTGGTAAGAGCCTGCAAAAAACCAAGCAAAAATTTATGAAAATTTGTGGGAAAAGAGAGATCATTGGCAGGTGATGAATTCTCTGACTGCTTGTGTCATTTAAGATCTGCTATGAATCAATGGGAAGTCTTCCACACTCCTGGAAGCCCCAAGAATTTAGGAACTAAAACAATCTAATCCTTCAAGTGCAAGACCCAGGGCTGGAAAGCAATCGGATAAATTAACAAAGTTGGATTTTAAACACTGAAAATTTCACTGAAAAGTTCTTTTTGCATTGGTAGAGCTGCAGAAATACAACTTATGTCCGATATGAATCAATCTTTCATTGTGAAATGTTTTTGGGGTTTACTTATTGATGAATAAAACAAGTATGTGTTGCAACCTTATATATGTAGCCTTGGAAATCTTTATGCTATAAATGTCACTCAGGCTGCTGCTGTACAAAGCAGACATCTCACAGTAATATTCCCAGTTCTGCTGTTTATATTTATATTTGGAAATATAAAAAGTCTGTTATCTCTAGTTATCGGATCAAGGTAGACCAATGATGATTTTGAGTCCCTAAAAACCAAAGACAACTTCTCCTGACTGTCCACTGAACATTGCAGTTTGTTGTCTGTCTTTCAGAAAGTGTGCAGAACATGGAGTTCCTCTTTTCCGGTTCATTTTGACACATGAACAAGTGTGTTTGTAAACTGTGCTGGAAGGAATGGGCTCCAAAGAGGGTTACATAATGTGGTGATGGCTGGTAAATCCCTGCAGAGGACGAACGTTGCAGTTTCTGTGTCGCCACATGACAAATGTGACTTCATCGAATTTTGAGGTCATAGAGGGCCATGATTACTTTAGCTCCCCTGCCTTTCAATGATATTATTGTACATTTAGAGTTTCTTTAAGCCATTAAACTTTAGTCCTCCAAACATGACCCCTGCTACTGATTGACCCATGCATTTAGATTGCAGCATATCATCAGGACCAACATGTTTTAATCTAAAAATGATAATTGAGTCAATGGGTGTTTCTCAATTCAGTGTCTGCACTTCTTTCATTTACAGTCTATGGTTTGCACACTTCCAAGTGAGGATTCGTCGGCTGCATGCGTCATAGTGGTGCGCCAAGTGCTGTCCCAATTCAGAGGCCTTCGAGTCCACCCATCAAATGCACACTTCGTTTGGCTCCAGATTAGTTTAAAACGAAGGATACAAGAGATGTATCCTACGTGCCCTCTACTATCCCAGAATTCATTGCACGCCTGATAGAAGAGAATGAGCAGCAGAGCGCCGGTGTAGGTACCGCACCAACCCAGCCGTTAATTTATTTATTTTTATGTATATACACACACACATATTTGTCCCAGCAGACAAGCTGGGAGGACAGCAGTTGTCTGTTCAATAAAATGAATTTCATTACAGTCGTCCTCACATGTCTTAGTCCCCTTTCATGAAAGAAAAGGCTGAATTTATTATAGTTACTCAGATAATTGTAGACTGAAATAAGGAAAAATAATTAAAAATGTGCTAAATTATAATCCAGTAATAAAAGAAACTGTAATTAGATTGAGTTAAAGAAAAAAAACAAACAAACACACAAATCAGTCCTGGACTAATTGGAGCATTTTTCTGATGAACAGCAGGACAAAATGCCTGTCAACAGGTGCAGAAGTCTGACTGGGAGGAACAGAAAACATCTGACTGGAGTCAATCAATGTCAAAGTGTATGAGTAGTGTAACATATGTTATTTTATCATATTTGTTTGCTTTTTAAAAAATATTCCTTTTGAAACAGGATGAGAAAATAATGTTATGATTTTAATAAAACTTTTATTTATTCTTATTTTTGTCAATTTCAGCTTATTTCCCAGCCAGCTGTTTTCTCCTTCTTTAATGGGAGGGTATGGATACATATGAGGGCGACTGTATATGCATCTAACAAGGATTATTTTTCGCTGAAGTTAACGTCAGCTTGACAGGATGAGCTGTCAGCCAGAGGAGAACTTGTCTAAACCGCCTCCTCCACGCTTGTAATTTAATCACAAAGGAAAATGAAAATAAATCTAATTAAAATTACTGGCACCATTTTCTGTCATTTTAAAAAGATTTTTGTGTTTTATGTGGAAGAATGGGATCAGTAATTAGATAAACTTGGCATATGTAGTTGCTAGGCAACGAAGGACTGCAGCACTATGGGTAATTACACTAGATAGACCGTCTCATTTTACTGACAGTAAGCATACTTAGTTGTGTGGAGACGACGTAGAACACTTTGTTGCCTATGCAGTCTGCGCACTTGGAAGTGTGCAGACCCTGAATTGAGAAACACCCTGTGTGTGAATCCCATAAAGAGAGCAAAAACTAAACTTTGCAAATGAGCAAAATATCTTTGCAGCATTTGAGCAAAAATTGAGTTGTATGCTAGACTAGCTTAGCATTCATCAGCTGTATCTTCTTAGATATGTAAAAAGAAATGGATAGTGTCTATGATAAATTTTTCCTCTTAATATTCAAATTAAACTGATCAATAATTTTAAATATACTTGAATTCAGAGATTTTTGATGTGGATAGAAAACCCTGCTGCCAACTGAAGGTCTAGGTCTTTAGCTCAGCATTTAATAGAATTTTTTTTTTTTTTTTTTTTTTTTTGGTACTATTTTTTATATTTATTTAATTTTTAATATAATTTCATTTTAAGTTATGTAACATCTTCTTCTTCGTGCCTTTTTTGTGAGGCTCTTATATATGTATTTGTATTATCGTTGCTCTTCTTTGTTCTAATTATTTCTTTAGGTTATTTAACTTTTGTTTAGCCTCCAGTGTTTTGCTTATGGGATCCGTCATGCTGGGGGCCCTGCCTGCTTTGTCTGGGGGGTGTTGCCATGGTGATTGCTCCTGTTTGGGTGCCAGAGACTCTATGGCCGTGGAGTGGACTCTGGCCTTCCTGGGTGCGGGGTGGTTACCACATGAACATGGGGTAACTTGCTTCTGGTGTGGATGGATCTCAAACATATAATTTCCTCACATTAGTATCAAGTCAGATGTTTAATAATTATATTTTAATGTTTTTTATTGTTTAATTATTTGTTGTACCTACATTTAGTTAAAGAAACAGTAGGGAGTCATTTTATTGAAAATGGATGGGGGTGGAGGTGGGGTAGGGGGTTGCTTAAGAAGTGCTGAAGAAGTAATGTTTGACGTGATTTAGATGTTGGAGAAATGCATGAACACACTGTTGTGCCTGTGTGTGTTCTGCTAGAATTGCATTTAGCTGGTTTACAGCTAAATCCTAATATATTTTTGTGTGTAAATTTTTTGAGTTCAAATCTTCTTTCTCTTCTTACCGAGCTCGTCTTATTATCTGCCTGTATCTTTACTCTGCATGTGTGTGGTTACAGGATGAAGCTGGGATTCAGTGTCTGATATGAGGCTGCTAAAGTAAAATAATACCAACAGTGGCACCGAGGGGCACAGGGCTCTTGGCAGAATGAACACTTGCCTCATGATGATGAATTAGAGTCAGAACTTCATGAGGTGTGTGTGTTTGTGTGACTGTGTGTGAGGTGGGTGTCTGTGGAGGACAAAAGGGAGGATAATGGATGATTCCATGGGTGCATTTGTAATGACGATAAAGATTAGTCAGTCATGAAAACGCATACCTACTGCAGATGGTCACATCACCAGCTGTTTAGGTTTCTCATACGAAGTGTTCGTCCTTGTGGACCTTTTGTCTGCTGCATGCTGACTCAGAGTGTGTCTGTGCATGCGCATAAATTGTAGAGTAAAGTGGCATTATGCTACACCACAGTGCTGGATGACTGTGTGATGGATCGCCATCAGGAGACTTCTCAGTATCCCCATCCTGCTGTCACCTGCACATACTGTATCCCTTACTGTGACTTAATGCAGGCAGAAGCTGCACAGGGATGCTAAGATTGGTGCATCTTTTTGTCTGTTGGGTGTGGCATATAACTGAGCTGCAGTCACCAAAAGAACTTCTTCACATTCTCAGAAAAAGCTTGAAGTGATGATAATTACTAATTGGAAAACAGGACATTATTTTCTAAGTAGGCACAGGAATGGCTAAGTTCTGCTTATAATTCATATTACAATATTAATCAACAACCGTAAACTTGAAGCATTAAGCAATCAAAGTCATTTTAAAGAGTGATGATCATATTATATAGATTAGACCAGGCCTGACATAACGCTCTGCACAAGTCTAAGTCTAAATCAACAAGTTCCTGCAGGGAAACTTGTAAACATGCAGGGCATTGGACCCTCAAGGACCAGGACTGAAGACCTCTGGCCTAGATTGAACAGTACTGGGAATCACACATAAACAAAATGCAATTGGTGTCTTATGCTAAACTTTAATTCTCCACTACAAGTAAGAATATAAACAGGGAACATTATAACACCACTTCTAGTTATTCTGAGAAACATTAGCTATGGTATATGTCACCATAAAAAAACAACTATGATGGCACCAGAAAGAGTCAGTACGCCATACAGTCAACAATTCAAGTATGAGTTTGTTAGAAAATAGGGGCCTGAAACTACAAGATATGGAGAGAAATGCACTGCTGATGTAAACTGGAAGATTCAGTGTATTCTTTTTTGGTGCAGGAGTTGTTGGCACAAGGTTGCTGTCTGAACCTTTTCCTTGAGAGATGGGGACAGTCCTTGAGGGCCACAATCCTGCAGGGTTTCCATGTTTCCCTGCTCCAAACAGGGAAACATTCTGCACAATGACAGATTCTGACTGAAAAGAATCATTCTTTCATTGATTCATTCATTTTCTAAACCGCTTAATCGAATTCAGGGTCGCGGGGAAGCCGGAGCCTATCCCAGCTGGCTTTGGGCGAAAGGCAGGGTACACCCTGGACAGCTCGCCAGTCCATCGCAGAATTATTGTGCAGAATTTCATTGGCTGTTGGATCTGTTTAATTGAAGCCAAATGTGTTGGAACAGGGATACATTGAAAACCTGTAGCACAGCGACCTTCAAGAACCGCCTTTGGACACCCCGGCTCTAGATGTTCTCAGAATTTCAAGCAGCTCGAGTGTAAACCCTTCATCATGAGAAGTCTTCATACTTTGATGTATTGAACAGACATATTTAGAAATGACTGAACTTCATACTTCCCTGTTTACACTGAATAGCAAAGACACAATCCAAGAGAAGGATCAAATGAATACATCCAGATGTGATCAGCTGATGATGGGCTACTACAGCAAATCTATACAACTTAGATCCCGCTTGATCCACGTTGAGCTCATGTAAGTTCTTCCCTTCAGTTTCTCTCACATGAGCTGACCGTTACACAATCTGAGTTATGCAAAGACTAAATATGGAAATAAAATTCACTTCAAAGAGCATCCCATTCTGTGTAGAACACATCCTTTTCTTTGTTAAAAGTTATAACTTGCCAAACCTAATAATTATCGTATGATTATTTAAAAATCAGATAGTTTTAATCTTAGTTGTCTGTTTGGAAAAAATATTTGGTAAAGCACAACTCGAATATTACACGCATGTGCATAATTTCATCTGCGTCTACATTATCTGAAGCTCAGTTGGGAGCTGTTCACATCTGCTCCATTGCACTGATTTTGTATGTCTCAGTGAAGAGGTTTATTTATTTATTTAATTGGACACTTCAGTTAATCAGCATAATGAGACAAATTGATTAAATCTTGTAGTATGAGCCAACCGTTCAATGTTAATTCAACCAACTCTACTTTGTGACAATTATTCTATTCACAGGCTCTAAAAATGTTATTTCATCCAGTTACATAAGAGGAAAGCTGATATTTTAAAACTGTGTGACAGCAGCCTGATATTTTTAGATGGTGTTGTGTAATGCCTTGTCTTTTCCTATGGGCTATCAAGGATCAAATGGCAGAGAAGGACTGCTGTGAAAGAACATGTGGATGTCCTCGAGTACAAGGAAGAAATAAACCAGATGGGGCCAGATGACCTAGCAGATATGATCGCTGTCTTTTCATTGGCTGCTTTTTTTCTAAACACAGACAAACATAGACGTCCTTCACAAAATCAGGAGAGCCAAGAAAGCAGACTTGAACTAAACCTTATTTATATATATATAGAGAGAGAAAAAGGAACTTATTGTTGAAACAAAGGAGGAAATTTGGCCAAAGAATAATCTGTATGCAGTAAATACACCTACAGTTTCTATTATGTTCTTTTAGAAGTTAATTTTATGTGATGCATTTGCTCCTCACCATGGTGTGTCAGTCATTATGAAGAAAGATTGACATCTTCAGAAAAGCTATATAAACCAAGTAACAACTGGTCAGTTTTTTGGTTGTACCATCGTGCATTTATGTGTATTTATTGCTGTTAGTGAGTGAGATGCAGTCAGACACATCCTCACTAAGCAGGTATTCAGAAACATTTCAGACACAAACTGGGATATACATCAGATACCATTTTGATTTGTTTACATTGTTTTGTTGTTGATGTATTAATCTGCTAAAGGTATTATATGTTTTGGTTTGCCTCTATCCCCTCCCCTCTCTCTCTTTCTCCGAGGTGACTTTGGAGATCAGCGCGCTCATGGAGGCGTGCTTATGAGTGTTGCTGACAAGGGCCTGGCGTGCGTAATTAGTTTGGCTTGCACTAACCAACAGCGCTGAGGAGAGGGAGAGATTAGGGAAGAAGCAGACTTTGTTTTTTTGCTGTCTCATTTAACAAATGGTTAAGATGTTATCTAATTGATGCGTTTTTGACAGTTTTTAGAACTAGCTTTGTATTACGGGGTTTTAAGGGTCAGAACTGTAAATACACTCCTGTGTTTGAAACTGAATGGTTGTGGTCAGAGTCTTTATAAGCCGAGTTGAGGACGTGGATTGACAGAAGGAATTAATGCATGATGTACACAGAGGGTTGACTAAAGGTAATAGAGCTCTGCCAATATTAGGTGTCTTGTGTTTTTCTTCCTTATGCACCACAGTGGATGTCGTCATTCTGCGTTCGGAAAGGTGTCACCCCCTGGTTAAACCTTAAACTATCCTTTATGGCTATTTTATTTTTTTTTTTTAATTTTTTATTTTTACTTTGTTGCAATATTAAAGATGATTTGAGTAATCATACTGAGAGCCACTTGCCATGTACCAGTTAAGGCCCATTAGGTTAGTCAGATATGCCGGACAGTCAGCCCACTAAGCTCTTCTGGCTGTTCTCCTTTGAAGAGATGCAGACAGACAGCAGCTTCTGAGGACAGAGTGGGGTCAGAGTCTGTGAAGACTAAACACATCAAACACTAAAGTCACAGAGACAAACTGCTTGTGTCTTACTTTGAACATAGTTCTCTAGTCAAGGCTGCAAAATCTTAAGCTTATGCGAACACTTCCCAAGGCCATTTTCACATACAATTTTTGGAACAAAACTCATTACTTATGCATATGCTCGATTTTTTATTATCCACACAACTGAAACTGTGTGAAAGCATGTGCCATTTATGGGACTCATTGCCTTTGATGTCTAGAATAATGAAGCACTTAAAGTCTCAGTAAGCTAATTAAAAGAGAAAAAGATAATATAACACACAAATATTGGGCATCAAAGTTATGTAACTGGCTATAAAGTTTAAGGATAAATATAGAAGTGACAGTGAGGAGATCAAATTATACAAATTTATATCTATTAATTCTGCTGCCATTTTGATGCTGCCAACTTCTGTGACTGACTGGCTTCTTCCAATTTCATTTAAGTAACAGTATAATGCAGTATCAATGAGAATAGGGGGAATAAAAAGGCTCAGATATCCCTTACATACGTGCACAGGCATAATCAAAATGTAAGTATCTATCAATTAGGTATATGAAGAACATTTAGCATCTGAAAAATAGCTGTGTGCCACCAGAATGAACTGGACTGCCACCATACCATCTGGACACTGCAGCTAAGGGTGTGAGATGAAAAAGTTGGTGAATGGTTTGACATTTGATGTTTCCTACATATATATATGTCTGTTCACATAAGGGTATAAACCTACATGCGTGTAAAACCCTGTCTCAAATGTCTAACATTACGATTGTTGGAATCATGTTGGAAAGAACTCAATAAACTGCAAATAAAGATCAAAACATCCAAGTAAAGGAAGGGAAACTTTAGGAATGCTGACATAAAAAAATCCCCTGCGACAGTTTTTATGGACATTAAAAGAAAGTGAATCTCCAAGCGATATGTCAGCAGGGAGGTGGTGGGGTTTATCTCTAAAGACAGCCATGGTCCAGGCCTGAAGGCTCTGGGGGAAATCAGGCTGTGAATGTGTGCAAAGTCTGTGTCACAAAGTCTTTGTCAGAAGTTTTCCTCCTCCTATCTCTGATGTGCTCTCCGTCTGTGCCTCTCTCTAGCTTCAATCTGACTAATCATTTTCCTTGTTAATTACTTCTTTACCGTGCAGAGCTGTCTGAGAGGAGAATTGGGGGTTGGGTTGGGGGGGAGCTGATGTATTCTGAGCTGCATATGTTTCACTGTATTCTCATATTTTGTTCACGTTTAACTGCACTTAATGAAAAACTGACATGCAGGTGTGACCTTTGTCCTGCTGTCTGTTATCTCACATTGTTGCATATAAAATTATTGACCTTTTTACAGATAAAGTGTTATCACTGACGCATTGACATCTTATGTGTTTATTGTCTTACACAGCATCTAAGAGCTGAACAAGACATAGCAACCATTGTGCCCATTTTGCAGCATTATTTTAGAATATATAATTAAACGTTTGTCAATGCAGCAACTCTCTCAGAAACACACAGTAACAATATCCTTTAAATATACAGATTATATATGTTCTGTGCTCATAAGGGGTTTTGCTTTAGTATCATCTCAATCCTTCTCAAGATAGAAATCCCTTTAAGCAGCTTTTTAAAAGAGATTTATTGATTTGTAACAGAATTCCAGAGAAACACATTAGCTAATGCTGGCACAACTGAAGCCAAGAGTGGATTATTATGACAATTAAAATAACTAATGTCTTAAGTCGACCTGATAGCAGAAGCCAAAAACTGGAAGCTCTGTGTGTGTTTGGGACAATCCTCTTTTGACAGCAATCTCAAGGACAGAAAGCAGATGTTTTTTCATTTCATGTTGATGGAAAATATCAAGAATATGCATAAAAGATACTGACAAATGTTAGATGAAACTTTTTCCCAAGATGAGCCTCTTTGTATGGTATTTAACCAGGTAACAGATCCTAGTTTGTGTTTGAGCACCAAATACAGTTTCTGGTATGTAGATCAAGCTGAAAATCTTTCAATAATCACTTTTTCTTGAAAGATTAGGAAGTGCACATCAGCATAAACATTGTGGTTGAGGGGAATATGGTGATGCATGAGAAATTGTCTGATCTGAACTTCTGCCCTGCAGCTAAACAAGACTACCCCATCGTATCATCCCTCTTTTCAAATGTTCCAAGTACTCTTTAAGTCTTCTGTCAGTTTCTGCTTTTGTAGTAAGCCATCGCCTTTGTAGATCTTTGGTGCGTAGAATCAATTCAGGATAAGAGATCTCTAATGCTTGCTGATGGGCATGGAAATGATGGCCAGACAAGTAAAGTTCAAAACTGACAAGTTCGGTCTAGATACACATAAAAGCTTATTCAGTGCTTTCTATATCCATGCCTTAGGAAATAGAGTAAGAACAGGAAAGGGGGAGTTATTTTCACAAGTGGGTGAACATCAGGGACAAGTGTAGCAGAAACTAAAATATGTGACAGAAGTAGTAAACGTAGATACTTATGAAATGTCTTCTTTAAAAAACAAAGAATTGGAATGTTTTTTTTTTTATATATATATTATACCCTCTGATTTTATGCCACTCAAGAAAATGTCAAAACAGTTTGAGGTGCTGGCAATAAGGAAACCATACCATAGCGTTTTATTTCTAAAGCACTTTAAAAACAACAAACAGCTGACCAAAGTGCTGTACAGTAACAGCAAGTGAATAAAAACAGCATAAAAAATAAAATAATAAAATGGTAATTAAACAAATACATAAAAAAAGAACAGTGAAAATACAGTGAATACGTACAAGGATACAGATGACAACTCAGTCTTGCTCAAATGCCAAAGAATAAAAATGTGCTTTTAAACAACTTTTAAAAATGGCAAGGGAGTTATTCTGTCTAACCTGCAGAGGGATACCATTCCAGATGTTTGGAGCTAGAACTGAAAAGGCTCCGTCTCCTCTGGATTTACATCATGTTTTAGGGACAGTTAAAATCATCTGGTCTGCTGATCTAAGAGCACGCTGTGGTATGCAGGGATGCAGCAGGTCAGCCAGATAAAGAGAGGCAAGGTCATTAAGACACTTAAAAACAAATAAGAGAATCTTAAAATTAATCCTAAACTGAACAGGAAGCCAGTGAAGGGACGCTAAAACCAGAGATATGAGCTCACGTTTTCTTGTGCCAGTTAAAATCTTGCAGCGGCATTCTGTACCAGCTGCAGGCAAGAAAGCACGTTTTGGCTGATTCTAATAAAAAAAAAAAAAAAAGAGTTACAGTAATAATAGCATAGATCCTTTTTCACAAACTATAGCTGAATCAATTTGTTTGACCAAGGAATGACCTGAATTCCGCAGACTTATACCTTGTTTATTTATTAAGTTTTTCAGTTTTAAGTGTCAGTTGCCAATAACAACATGAGGTGTTAGATTCCTTAAAAATATCAGTTGGCACACACAAACAGGTAAAGTAAAAAAAAAAAAAAAAGAAAAAAAGAAAAGAAAAAAATGTCCTGAGAGGAATAATAATGGCTGTTGTAATGTTTCTTGTTCATAAGTGCATTTCCCCTCACAAACATGCTCAGTATTTAAGGCACATATACACAAAGACATAGTAACACACCCACAAAAGAAAAAAAAAAGGAAATTCACACATATACAGGTATGGAGTCCTCCTATCAAGGTTATACAACAGTCTACCTTCAATGACCACAAGAGAGGAAAAGAAAAAAAGGGGGCCATTACAAATTCAAATATTGCAATATTGGTTTTTACATTTTGCATTTTATCAAACTTTTTTTTTTTTAATATAATAAATAAAAAGAAAAATACCCTGCCTCACATTATTTAATGACTGTATATTTTAAAGAGAGATAGTTTGAACTTAGATTAAAATGTAATACAATGTACAATAACTTAATATTATTGTCTTTACTAGGTCATTAAATCTGTATGTCAGTTGAGATTCAACATATTTGCCTGCAATGTTGTTTAAAAACCAGCAGGTGTCACTATTGAGCAACACAGTATGGACGCAGTATCGGTACATATAGGGTAACGTGATGAAAAAAAGTTTCTTGAAGCTTCATCTGTCCATCACTAAGTAAGGAATAAGTCACAATCATTATTGCTAAAAACATTGTAACTACAGTTGAATTTTTATTATTATTATTATTATTATTATTATTATTATTATTATTATTATTATTATTATTATTATTATTATTATTAATAAGGCTGGAAAAAAAGCGTGACGACTGATACTGATTTCTTTCTTAGTGTAAATCTGTGTGCACCATCACCTGGCTGAGATTGGCTCTTCCTCACCACACCTGCTTCACCTGCTGGATATGTTGTCCTTTGGACCAATGGCTGATCAGATGTCTCCTCTCCAGGATAAATGGAAGGGGAAGGGGTGTTGTTAGTGTGGGTCCTTTAAGGCCTTTTTGTGTCTTCATATTTTGTAATATTCATGTTTTTTGTGAATTGTGTTTGGAGACTGCGCCAGTTAGACTTTGCAACAAAAGTGAAAGCAGTACCATTGCTTTTGTTGAAGCAGTTCTTTTCCACTTCTTCTTTTGTGGTTAGTGGAGATGGGTTGTTTCTTTTGTTTTTATGTTTGTTAGTTATACTGGCTGTTGCTTGATATTTATTTAGTTTTTTTTTTTTTGTTTTTTTTTTAAACTTTGACCTGCCCATCCCTCCTGTTCTTCATGTCCCCCACTGCCTGGAATAATAAATTCCCTCAACCTTTTCATATGGGCATCTTTATTTTACGTTGCATCCCCGTCCCTAGCGAGCTGGGTCGTAACAGTGACAAATATTCTTTCAGGTGCAAACATAACATTTCAATTCACCTTTCACACAAGATGCAAAGAAAAACATTTAAGAGTTAATCTAAGGCATGTATGCAAGTGATGATTATAATCTTTTACAATTATGCTATGGTTGTTTAAAACCTTTTCAGTCACTTCTTCTGCAGTTTGTCAAATAAGACACCATCCCTATGTACGGGACTTCTTCATAGCATAATCACTCTACTTCAAAACCGTTTTCAAAATTTTAGTAGTCTCTTGGAGTTGGCAAACCTGCCCCCTTTTCCCAGAATGAGCACCAAACACAAGCCCCTTGTGACACATATGGAGTAGGCTTCGCTTTAGATCTCCGTTCACTGAGTCAGGAAGAGGTTTCTGGGTCAGTGAAACAGACATGCCACTGCATATGTGACTTATTTAGCGATATTACATGTCAGTTCACTGGAGCAATATTGTCCTTGTATCAGGTTTTCTTCATTTTGCATGAACAGACCAAAATGCCGTTTGCGCATGTTTAATTGTATAAATGAGCAACTCGGTATGTTGTCTATTCTTAACTTGAAAGAAAGTTAACAGCTTGTGATAAAGGATTTATGCCCTGTTGTAACCACAATATTTTTGTCAATTTAAAATGCAATAATTCTTTGCACGTTATATTTAGAGTCACCCAAAAGCACCTTCTAATTTGAAAAGCAAAGTTTACTCTGTCATTTATGAGGGTTTATAGAGGATATGAATGTACTTTGAAATGAAACACATTTATTTTGCAATTACAGAAATATTAACTCACGACCCTTAGATGCATTATATTCACATGTTAACATGGGCTGCACAGCAGTGTGGTAGGTGGCATCATTTCCTCACAGTATGAAGATTACTGCTTCTAATCATGGTTGGAGCTTTTCTGAATGGAGTTTATGCATTTTCTCTGGGTACTTCAGCTTCCCAAGTCGATCCACTGTCTTAAAACATGACAGCTTAACTGGTAAACTGGTGTTTATAAGTTTCCCTGTGAGTGAGCATGGAGGTAAGAGGTTAATTGTCTGTCTTCAGGTTGCCAGTCCCTTCGACTGACTGGCAACCTGTCCAAGATAGATCCTATGTCCATAGCCTCCCTGCATTGTAATAAAAAAAAAAAAAAAAAAAAGTTTTACCATTGTATATCATGTGGATCACTTTCTGTTGTCATTATTTATCTATATTATGTATTGATAACCCAGTTATGTTATTATGTGGTTACTATGAAAATTAACTGTATGAAAGGAAGGAAAAGACAAAGTGTGTGTGCTGATGATGGTGTTTAACAGTACATTTTTAAATTAGGCGGCATTGCCCCCTACTGGGGATGATTGTGAAGTATCGGGGTGAAGAAAAAGAAGTAGTTTAAAATAGTTGGTTGCTGCCATAAGAATTGTGTTGTTTTGTTTTATACGCTGCATGAAGTGGAAAGACTGTCATTTTTGCTTTCCTCAGTATTTACATCTATTTATCTATTGTCTGACGTAGATCTCAAAATTTGAGAATGTTGGAATTCAGTATTTGGTTGAAGTTTTCCTTTATTCTTACAAGCGAATTGTAATCTCAGCAGAGACATGAATACAGCACACAGAAACGTGAGAAGCATTTTGGCTGCGTTGGAGTCTAAAAGAACAATTCCTTTGTAAACTCATCCAAAAGTAATTCAGAGGTTTGACCAACTCAGAAGTTTGCTGCTGAAACCGCAATGACAAACCTGCTTCTAATTATACATTAAACCACCAGATGGAGACATTTTCCTTTTTAAATACTAATGTCAATCACAAAATAGTTCATGAGGATGTCAGTTGATTCATAAATTAATCTATGACTGAAACAAGTGAAATTAGTGTGAGGTGTGAACTTTTTTTTTTTTCAAAGGCTTTTTGATGGAAATATTGTTTTTATAAAAAATGTTTCTGAACATTTAAAACAAACTTCTTTCTTTCCTGCCAACTTGCCTCAAATTTGCCCCCTTTTTTTTTTGTTGTTGTTGTTATGTTTTGGCTGTGACGGGTAGTCCCAATGGAAACCACCGTGACTGAGTTTCTCTGAATGATGAAAAATATTATAAAGTCTGCATGCATGGCAAGCCCGAGTGACACATTTCTTCCTTTTAGTCTCCTCATTGCTCATTTTGCAACTGAAGTCTGTTGAAAGTACATTCTCTACTCTGGGAGTGTAAGTGGAAAATAACTACATGAAAAAAAAGAAAAACCCTACATACTGGTTTTCACAATCCCCCCTGCTAAATAGAGACTTCTTCACATCTGAGTGAGCAAATCTTCGTCTGGCCTCTGCTTAGTTTTGGTAAAGGATAGATGACATTTATACTAGTACTCTATAGCAACTGTCTGACTGAGTTAAGAATATGTAGAATCTGAATGTAATATTTGAGTATGATAACATTTCATTGACTTGCATGTTTTTTTTTATTTTATTATATTTAAATGGGCCTCCAGAGATGGTAGAATCCATAAAAGAAAAAAGAAAAAAAAAACAAAAAAACAAAAACTTATTAGGTGTGTTTGGTGGTTGCAAACAACTATATGTCGGTTCCTTACCGCCACCAACCAATGTCTGCAACTAGTCAAAATGCAGAAGTCAGCTCTAAACTCAGCTCTGCCTCCGATGGAATAAATTAACCATGGCAACGTAAAAGATACACGGAAGCATGACGGTTACAACATATGACAATATCTGCAATGGACGTACCGATTACATATGTAAATGAGCATACCTGGGTCTTTAGGCAGCAGCTTTGTTCAGGTCATATATGTAATTTAATCAATCCCACAAAGTGTAAAATATTTTAAACGCCAGTTTTATTTGGAAATTAGCCTTGACTAGTAACCTCCATGCATGGCATTTAATTTCTGTAATTTATGAAGCAATGTTTTATGCATTTGTCTGTTAAATAAACTTGTAAATGAAATAAAGTTAAATAATAGCAGAAACCAACATAGCAGAAAACACACCTTTACACACACTCGGAAGGAAATCCACTTGGCAATTGGGTGACACTGTAAAATATAACGCATCTTTAAAAAAGATATTTGTGTCTGAGATGTGCTGAGTTGTGTTGACTCAGATTTAAATGTGTTCCAATTCATATGCTCAGATCTGCAAACATGTTGCACATCAGTAGGCTTTTTTTTTTATTTTTTTTTTTTACAGGTAATCTTGGTTAAATCTTGTTCTCTCTTCATAGAATTGATTATTATTTGGGGTTGTGTCTTTACAAAATGTGAAGAACTGTTTATAAAAAAAAATCCTCTGGTGATAAAATATGAATGCATTCTGCTTTAGGGTGGTGAAGATGTAGCCATGACCCAAAAATCACAGGTACTTAAGGATGTAGGAGAGCAAACAGCATAGAAAAGAGCCACATAACTCTCTCTTTGACATGTTTTCCATAAATCTGATGGCACCTGAGCATTTCAGCAGGAAGTTTCAGTGCTGCATATATTATGTATGGAGCAAGTGCTTTTTCTGTAACTTTTTGCACTGACAATCCAGTTTGATCAGCTTGGTGACATTTAGGTACCACTCTCAACATCAAGCTCAAGCTTAAATTGTGGCAGCTGCTTGAGCTGTCCGACATCTTCAGTAGCTTGGCTGATAAGCTGTTTGAAGGAATTGCACAGATGATTTTATTAAATAAAAAATAAATAAATAAATAAATTTTAGAATAATAAACACAACAATAACAGTAAGCTGCAGCGCTGACAGTTTTTCATAGAATTCCTGATTACAAACGGTCACAAATAATCCCACCATCAGAGTAAATTTATGTTTAATATGCTGTTGATCAGATCAATACTTGGTTTTTAGTGAAATTTCATACTGAGTATTAAAGCAGAAACAACTGCTGCAGTTTATTTAAAGTATTACATAACACTAAGTCTTGTAATGTTGGTTTATATGGATCAGTACGGATATGAGCGGTGTGATTTCAGTCATGCTGTGTTGCTTAATAACAACCAAAGCTGAACTAAAGAATGAATAAAAAAAGAACGTAATAATAAGAGAGGACCAGCTGTGTAACAACAACACAAAGAAAGGTTGCTCCAAGGCCACACCAGCTTAATGACCTAACTGAGCCAACTGGCAATAAAGCTTAAATGACAATGTCCCATATTAAGACAGCAGCAGGGAAAGCCAATCATTTGCTCCATTTTGCAATCAGGCCTCATATTTCCACTGTGGTCTCTCTTTTTGTTGGCATCTTCTGTCAAGTGAAGTTTTTTTCTAACCCACTCAGGGTTACTTGTTCAAGTTAATCGAAGCTTTAAAAAATTTAGTGCAAATTTATCAGTTTATGCTGTAGTATGATCTAGTAGAACATTTGCACTCTTTATAATGTATTTTCAATCTGCAATATGCAATCAGGAGACATCACACAGAAGCTTGGTCGTTAAGTATTTAGATACTTTTATACTACATGGAGCTTACTGTGGCAAAACATTATCTGCAGCTTCTGTGCAGACATTAGCTTATCCATTCCCCACTTTTGATTTTATTTATTGTTGCAGTGTAACTACACATACTTTTGAATTTGCTGCTGACTTTAAGAAATGATTCACTTCAATAAAGTACTCAAAAAGGTTACCTAATGGTAAGTTAACTTCCACATTAACTACTCATTAGGTTCTCAGTATGAGTTTTTACTTTGCTATAGGGGCAACAAAAAAGGTCAAATGACTGGGTCTCAGCCTGAGATCATCTGAGTCAGCGATCTCTTTCAAAAAGCAGCTTAAGACACATCTTTTTAATCTTTTTTTTTTTTTTTTTTTATTGTTTTAAAATTTTTGTGTTTTGTTGTGAAGCGCCTTGTGATTCTTATCATGAAAGGCACTATATAAATAAAGATTTACTTACTTACGACAAAACTACTCTCGATTAGGGTTAGTCATTAAAACACATATGAGTTGTTATAGATTTAGTAATTTTGTCCATCTGGTTTATCTGAGAGCTCACTGAGAAAAGCAGTAAGATACTCATCAATAAGAAATCATTAATTAATCATTACCTATTCAGTGATTAATTAGAAATCAGTTCCTGATTATCTTTCCTGTTTTTTTTGTTTTTTTTTAATTATTATGACTGATGATTAGGTAATCATTCACCAATCATTAGCTAATTTATCCGATTTCACATGAATGCTAAGCTTAATTAATCATTGATCAATCATTAGTCCCTAATGTGTTCCTCATTAGCTGCTATGCAGCTAAACAATTTTTGTAGTCATTATTGCACAGTGTTACCAGTGATCTAACTATACTAGTACAATTTATAGGTGTAATTATAAATTGATCATTTATATTTCTTTGGGGGATGTTCAGCAGAATCCTTAAATTTGCGGCAGACTAAGAAGACTCTTCTCAGATAGAGGAATGAACTGTGTAATGAGAATATTTACTATATCTGAATATGTCGCTCTCTAGAGGAAACCTCTGACCTTTTGGTGCCATACAAGATTATTTAGATTGAATTTTTTTTTAACTCTACTTTCTTTAAACTCAAGCAATGCGTATAAGAAAAGGTAAAATCGTCTCACAGTAGTGTGTGATCTGTATTAACCGGACTTTTGAGTTTGAGATAAAATATCATTGGCTTTTTACTAATGGTGTTAATTACCACTTTAATTCCTTTTAGGAAATACATTAACCTTTTTTGTCCCACCCATATTGTGTATACAGTCGGATTAATGCAAACGCTTTTAAAACGCTGGTTTGAACTGATTATGGTGGCAGAACAATGTCATCCAGCATCATGATTCCCACTAAATAGAGCATTTCAGAGAGAAGCCATTTACTGTTACAACTGCTGGGACACTTTTAAGTGGATGACATTGGTGGAGTATCAAATCAGATCTCAAATGCTGCTTCAGGTCTGTATCAAAGGGGTTCTCTGTTGCGTGAAATTGAGAAAATTCAAAGTGATATCAAGGGTAGTACCACAGGTCAGGTCATTGCCTGTGGCAGTTGTTAGTAGATCTAAGAGACACGATGTCACAT
Source organism: Telmatherina bonti (assembly GCF_933228915.1). Classification (NCBI taxonomy): domain Eukaryota; kingdom Metazoa; phylum Chordata; class Actinopteri; order Atheriniformes; family Telmatherinidae; genus Telmatherina; species Telmatherina bonti. The sequence continues at coordinate 19,573,840 of NC_136617.1, read as the reverse complement.
CTCTTTAAAAGCATGAGTGGAACAGACAAGACGGGTCAGATTAAGCTGGATGGAGTTTTTTGTTAAGTGACTCTACCATACAGAGCAAGAGTTTCATAACTAAGAATGACAGCAACCCTGAGAAAAAAGGTTTTGTCTTCATCAACTGCTGTATTTTCTTTAACAGACTGATCATTTTAATCTTATCAAATGAGGCGACAACCGTGTATAAAACTTTTATACCATCTGGGACGAAAACAAAGTTCTGTAGGGCCAACAGGAGGAATTAGGATTGAGCCAGTTTAAAGATTTCTGTCTAAAATGCTGATGTTATTTACCTCTAAGATTGAGGAGAGGAAAGAAAATGTAATTCTGTATTCACATTAATTTAACCAATAGGAATAAATAGACTGTGTCATGTCAGCTGGGGAAAAACACGGTATACAGCCATGGAAAACAACTCTATAGTGTTGTTTCTGAACAATTAACAGTTTCTGATCAATTCACAGAGACCACAGCATCCAGTAAGTTTATATACTTTTTAGCTATATGCACCTGACATTTAGCTACCTAATTATTATGCATCTTCTACTGATGCTAAAGTTTACACGTGGGTTCCATGTTAAAACTGCCTGTGAATGATGAAATGAAAACAAACAACTTTTGAGGAGGCTTATTGAAGAGTGTTGATGGAAATCTCCACATACTTACAAAGCTTTCTGTTTTGACTTTGGCAATTTTTTTTGCTGTCCATAACACTATGATTGCCCAATCACACCAGAATCACTCTTTTCGGCTGAGAAATGGCGCATTAGGTTGCTTTCATCAACAGATGGTGAAAAAGAAATCGTTCATGGTTCCCAGAAGATAATTTTCGATGGAAACGAGTAAGCCTTATGATTAACATGGGAGATATATTCCATCCTCAACAATTCCCGAGTTTATGCCTGTGACCACTGACTAATACAAGAACAGATGGCACCCATGGGCATATCCCAGAGAGACCAACAACTTTTTTAAGAGTGTATGTGAGCCAATTTATGTCTGAAATTTTGTTTAGACATGGAGAAGCAAAGTGCGTGTTGAATATCTTTTCCAACATTAACATCCTGCAAGATATTTAAAATAAAATACGTGCTTGTAGTCAGACAGTGTGGTTATGGAAAAAACATAAACTAATTCACATGTTGCAAGTTTTTTCCACTGGAAAGCTACCATATCTTGCCTTTTTAAAAAAAATCAGAATAGGTTTAATCTGTGTGATGACTGGTTACTGCTGAAAAATGGATTTGTTGGTAGAAGTGAGAAGAATTAGACCATAATCTGCAGATTATAGTCTAACATTTGTATGAAATAAATCCAACATCTTATCATCTGGTGGAACAGCTAACAAATTGTTGGAATGTTGGTAAAATTGCAGAAAGGGAGATATTTTTTGAAGTCTCCAGAGACTAATAAAATTTTTAAGATGTTGTGTTTTTTGTTGAGCAATGACGGAGCTGATGACATCATAGGTATGATATAAACTGCTATCAGAATAACACAAGTAGACTCTTGGGGTATATAATATGGATGCAAACTCAGAGCTAACGGTTTAATGTCCCTTGTGCAGATCTACTCCTTTCCAGTGGCATGTCCAGGATGGCATCAACAGCGGTTAAAAAGCACTGCAATTCCACATCCTTTCAGATTTCTGTTGTTATTGTTGATGCGCTCACAAAGTCTTGAAGCTGATCACAGATACAAGTCTAGGATGTGTTCAGGCAGTCATGTCTTGCTGAAGAACATAATGCAGCAAGGCTGGTCAACTCCAGTGCTCGAGAGCTGCAGTCTTTGCTTTCTTTTCAACTTGTTTAGGATTAGTAGGATTTGGATTTGTAGTTATTTCACTGATTTTCTTAGTTCTGGATAACTTAATCTATTTATGCCATTGGTATATTTCTCTTCTGTTACCATGGAAACTCATCATAACAAGTCCTAAAAAAGTCCAAATTACACAGAGAAATACTTGGAGCGTAAAAAATCTTTTGGAAACATAAATTTGACAGTGATTGTCTTGAAAAAGATCAATTGTGTAAAATCTAAATAAAGTCAGGCCTGCGACCATGTGACACATTCTAGTGTGGAATGTTATAAACATGCTAGTATTTAATTTTCATTTTATATTAATCTAACCAAAAAGAACTTCATTGTGATTAAAATCTCTTTTCCAGGAGTATCCTGGCCTTTAAATAATGTGTTTACAGGGCTGAATATTCTGAATGGCACATACACAGAGCTGAACCCTAAATAGCAGTGCACTGGTTTGAACATGCACATTCACAAGGCTGAATATTCTAAATGAAAGTACATGAAGCTATATACTCTAAATGTCAACACAGGGCTGCCCCTTCTAAATTACACGTATGGGCCTAAAATAAAAGTCATAAAGATTTTGCAGCTGTGAATAAGTGTTTGCAAAAAATTTTAGAGTGAAAGCTGGGGTAGATAATGTCCAACAACCCCCGGCTGCAGCCTGGAGAATGGGGTGGGCCTGGACAGTGGGGCGGAGTTTGATGTCAATTAGGGCGTGGTTGGATAGGGCGTGGTTAGAGTTAGGGATAGTGTCAGGGTTAGGGTTAATCCAATCAAAATGTTGAGGGGGCGGGGTTGGACATCCAGCCCCCGTCCAATATCCAGCCCCGCCTCATTCTCCAGTCTGCAACCAAGACCCTCTCGGTAATGTTGGGGAGCTAGCAAGATCTGAAAGTAGCATCCTGTCTTGGCTCCTCCCCCTCTGGTTTTGCTCCCTGGGTGATCCAAGGCTTTTTTCTTAACCCCACCAATGGAAGTTTTGTTTTTTACCGGCGTTTATCTGTTTGTGTTCAAGATAACTCAAAAAGTTATAGACGGATTTTAATTAGATTTTCGCAATTGGTGGTGATCTGGATCACCGTCTGGATTCAGGAATTTTTTACAGGCCATGGCAGAGAATTGCACTCTCCGAGTGCTTTTCTAGTTCGCATCTTTTTCCACCAATGATTTTCTCTTTCTCAGCTGTTTAGCAGGAGGAGGCAAATAGACCGAGCCTGATCGAGGAAATCCTTCCTGCATTTTCTCAGCCATGAAGAAGCTTACAAAAAATAATAAATGAACAACTTCAATTCGGCCCGAACGTTTTGATTGATCAGAGTTTTTACAGATTTACAGTAAACTGAGGGTTTTAACTATATTTTTATTGTTCATTATTTAAAAATGTACAGACTGCTATCAGGATGAGAAACTACTTCACCGAGAGTAAAAAACAAATGTCTCTGAGGAAGCTTACCTATTCCAGCTTAAAGTTAGTAAATCTGATTTTGTCATCCTGGGAAAACAATCTGCTTGACAAAAAAAAGCAAAAGATGCACATTCGTATAAACAAAACAGCATGCAAGACTCCAAAGTTGTTGTTTTGAATTTTGCCCCCCATCTTTACACTTCCATTTGATTGGATGGTGACTACTCCAACTGTCCAATCAGAGAGCAGATGACTTCCTGTCTTTCTGCCCTGCTTCAGGCTTTTAAGGGGGAGTATATACATTTTAAAGACGGATGATGGTACAGTGTTAAACACTCTAAACAAAATGACAGGGCTGAACATTTGAAATGACACACAAGCAGGATTGATTATTCTAAATGATGTGCATGGAGCTGAGTGTTGTTAAGGCTTATGCCTCAAGCTAAACATTCAAATTGACACACGCAAGAATGAATATTCTGAATAACATGTGCAGATGGCTGAATATTGTAAATAACATTTTTTTTTATCAATGATAAATTATGGTATTGATAGTAATTATCATAATAATAATATTAATTATAATTAAAGGTTAAAAAAAAGCGCACAGGACTGAACTTTTCAAGTGACACTGCTGCTACAGACCACAATGTTTCCTAATTCCATCAACACAAGGTTTTTATTTGACTTAAAACAATAAAATAAAATAAAAAAGGAATCCAACAGAGGAAGGGGTGGGTGGAAAGAAAACTGAGTTGCCTGGCAACAAATTCACACTTTTATGTTAGTTGGACTTGCATTGGTAAACATTTCTAGCACAAAAGTTGTTTGGCACACTAGTGAAAGTTAGAAATGATTAAAAAGAGAAGAAAAACAGGGAAATTATGCAATGCTGTAGCTTATGTGACTGAATGGGATGGTAGTGACATCATCCCATTATGTTTCTGATGCATCATTTTATCAGAGTATTTTTTTTCATTCATCTCATTGGATTCTGCATTCTCACACCCTGTTGTGCTTTTTACGACATATGAGAGCACGGTCAATGCTTCTCCATTTGTTTTACTATTTCCCCTGTAGGCCCTGAAGGAGAGTAAGACAATCTACTCAATCCAAAGCCTGTCTTCAGAGGTCTGATGCTACGTTGTGTAGAAGCTTTTTCTTGTCAAGAGTTGTCAACATTGATAAAGTCGGAATTTGGATTATCGTCCTGAAACGATGTCTTTGGGTGCAGATCAAATTAATTTATTATGATTTGTTCTTGCTGAGCAAAGTTTCCCCACAGGCCAGATTTATCTCTGAAAAGGATAGTCTGCTAGACTTTGCATGACTGGGGGCCCAGTTCAGTCAGAGGTTGCAACATTCTTCTGGCCTGGGTTTAGTTTTACACTGCACATGCTCAAACAAACCAGACCATTTTAAATAATCCAGTCCCATCCTCCCGAGGGGCATAAATTATTTAGAAACCAAATGGATTACTAGGTGCAAAATATCAGCTATTGATTTACTTCTGTACATTTAACATAATGTCTTCTTGTTCTTAGTGCGCATGCAGTCACCGACCCAAGAGTGAAGCTCAGAATAGTCAGATTAACTCTCTGTACTCCATATATGTTCAGTGTTTCAGCATGCAACAGAGAACAAAGTTTTTGTATCAACAGTCATGAAGGAATTAGCAGGTTAAATATATATGATTTTTTTAAATATAAATTAATACAAAAATATTATTATAACACTTTTTAGTCCGGTTATTAACTTATAACGTCACATAAAACTGTAGGTCATCTTAAAAGATCTGGTTATGCCATTTTTCTCAACTTAACACATTAAGACACAACAAGTATAATGTCATAATAAATAATAATCTTGTGTGCTTGTGTTGTGGAAAAAAATGACCAAAGTGTACAAGGTTTATTAGAGTAAGACAAGTAATGTTTTAAATTCAGATAGGACATCTAGAGCTCACACATTGATGTGGAGCATGCTGAGCATGTTCCAAGACAGACACAACAAATATAAGAGAGAAGATAGTCAATGAAATTCCCTCTGAATCTGCCAGCTCAGTCTCTATAAACGTTGCAAATGATTCTTTGTTTGGAAATACTTAATTACTAGATGAAGGTGCCATACTAATCATTTACATCACATACATGTTATAGAAGCACTAGTATAATAAGAAGTGCATTAGGTTTTCCAATCACATATCCATGTCAAGGTCATGGTGATGATAGATAAAGCTGAGCAGCTTAGATGTGCTTTCCCACAGTGGTCGTCTCCCCCCCCCCCCCCCCCCCCCCCCCCCCCCCCACTTCCTCCTTCCATTCACAGGCCAGATGGAAGGCATAATCCCTCTGGTTGTGCTCCAGGGTTTCTTCCTGTTCAGTCATGCCACAGACACTCTGAAAAGGATGTATCCTTGAGACTAGTTATGTTGACTAAAACATAAACTTATCAGAAAAAGTAAGGGCGTTTTTTTACGGTTTCAGCCAGCATACTCAACTCTGCTGCTCAGCCTGCAAATCAATTTTCCTTCCAAATACAGCACTATTCAAAATGAATATAAACAGTCTTTCCAACTAAGAATCCTTGTTACTACAAAGAAATAATTCACCAGACGGTATTTTCCAATGCTTATTAGTAAAAGAAAATGTTTTCTGTGATTTATTTGTCTCCTGTAATAATAGCAGTAAACTTGGAAGGTTCCTCCGTTTACTAGTTAGTAAAAAGACAAAAGACGGCTCTGCCAGTTTTTGTCCGGCTTAGGAAAACGAGTTGAAAAGTTTATGGATAGCCTGGAGAATTTGGCATGTCTCTGCCTAGATTACAGAAAACTGGATGCTGAATGTCTGTTTCCTAGGCAACGAATTTTTTTCTGTCTTTGCTCTCATGCTGATCTGTCATTTCTCTTGGTACACTTTGTTTTTTTTCACAGAAGCCTCTGTGTTATTGGAAGCATTTAGTAATTGGCTTATTAATAAATGGAATCTATGCTTAACAAGACTTTTGTTTAACAAGTAACCTTGCAGAAAAGGATTTGTTGTATACTCTCCATCCCACAAGTGTGTTAAGCATGCGGCCATGACCACTTCAAACTTGTGTGCTTTTCAGTCAGTGTTGAAACATTCACATATCTTCAGTTGCCCTTATGAATAATATGAACTTTAAAAAAAAATCTTGCTAAATCTCTTCATGTGACAAACACTTCTGCAAAGTGAGTCCTCTACTTGCTCTGTCAAAGGAAGCTTTAAAACTAAGATTTAAATCATTTAGATGGCACATGTTTACTCCCACTAACTGCATTGCAACAACAAGTATGTGATATTTTGCAAGAGGAAGGAGATATTTTAGATGCTTTAAATATGCAGACAGCTGCAAAGAAGACATGAATATTAACATGCCTGCATTTGATTTAACACTTTGACACATAAACTACTTTTGCAATTTGCACTGTGCAAACAGTTCAGTTACATTTTCCAGATCACAATGCAATGATGGGGTTCACATTCTCTGAACAGTCACACGTTTTCACATCACAATCTACTTTATAAAGTTGTGAACATTTACAGAGGCCTGTTCTGATTAAACTTTAACCGCTCAACATTTGTATCTTTAAGCAATAAGAGCTACAGAATAACCAGTCTGATCTCTTTGAAGATGCCACAAGATGATACTGACAAATTTCAGATAACATCACAGCCAAAGAATGAGAGGTTACACTCCTGGATAATTGGATTTTCATTTTCAAAAATTGCCAGACACATTCAAAATGATTGCTAAACTATGAGATAAGAAAAATTCCCTCCCTCTGTTGAGTTGGAAATGATCTAAATGAGTAAATGTTTCTCACTTTCTTCAGTTGGATTTCTCACCTTGTGCTGTGTCGAATGAGAAAAAAATAAAAACAGATTCTCTAAAGAGCATGTTTACCAGGAGAAATGTGCTTGGTGCTTTTGGAGTTGTAAAGCTAAATAGTAAAAGGGGTGCAACAACCTCTCTGACATTCACAGCAGAGCTCAGACAGACAGTGTGGACCATGTTCTGACCTGGAGTTGCTGACTTCGTGAGTGGCATCAAAGAAAGTCCTCCTAAACCTTGAGCTGTTCTAATCCTCTTTCTGTGTATCCATCATTAAAAATGCCTGCAAAGTTTGCGTCAATGTAAAAACACAGTAAAACTATTTAAACATTGTTATAAGTCAAAACAGCAACAACTCGGTGGTACTTCTAGCTGTGGATTATATAAGGAAACCTTAAACAGCAACTACAAAAAAGGAGTTGCTAAGCAACGCATAATTGTGTGGCATTGTTGATTAGTGCAGTTTTTTTTTTTCTGTTCATTTGTAAACGAGTTCTCTAAGTCTCAGTTTAATAATGGGTGTTGTACAACGCCATGCTGCAGGACTCTATCATCAAGTCCGGCGGGCGCACTTTTCCCCCCCTTCAACAGCTCATTCTGTGGCACAGATGCAATCACCCCTTTCTAATTATGATATTTCTGTTGAATTTCCTGCAGCTTGATTTGTGCAGCTGCATCCAAAGCCACTGGTGGTAGCTACTGGTGTTTACATATTATGTTTTCTGTGTGAATGCCTCCCGAGGGCGATGACGAGCTTTGAAGGTTGAAGGTTAAGACTGAAGGTTAGATGACGTGTGGGTCAAGTGTGCATGAATTGATTTGTGTTTAATTGCTCACCATTAATCCTTAGAATTACTTCTTGTCTTTTGATGTATTTTAAATCACTCTTCTTTTTTTTTTTTTTTTTTGTAGGTGTGCATTCCTTTAGTCTATTTTCTGATAATTGTCTGCCACAATCTTCTTGTAAGGTTGTAATATTGATACAGGAGAGTCACTCAAAACTTTTACATTTGGTATAAAAAAAAAAAAAGCTAAATAATCCATATATAATAATAATGTGATCACTAGTACTTGTTAACTGCAGAGGCCATACTTGTAAGACATATCTTTAGCCCATCTACGGCACTTAACATACACTTGAAGAAGAGGAAGACATGAGAGATGGAGACACAGCTAGGTGAATTTGTGGTGCTCTTCACAGCATCCTGCTAATGAGCAGGATTATTATGTTTCCCCTTAGGCGTTGGAGGCACACGTAGTGGGTTTGTTGATGCTATTGTTCGTGTGAAAGGCTAGTTTATGTGCCTGCATAACAAAAGCAAGAAAGGGATTCTACAGTGCACTGTATACACTGTGTTGGACTGTTATCTCTGTTTATGAAAATGGGTTATTCTACAGCCAGTTATAACAATGCAAAAGGTGAGCAAAGTATGCAGACGTGGTGGAGCGTAATTGCTGTGCTTTAAAGGTCAGATTTAAATGTGCTCATGAGTCCCATGTGCACTTTTTCTCCTTATGTGCACGCCCTCTCCCACCTTCTCCCCACCCTTTCCTCACTACTCCAGCCCTTCTCCTCTCTCCCTCCCTCCGTCCCTCAGCAGCAGCTAGTGGTATGCTCCAATCGTCTTTGCTCCTCTCCCCCCCCCCCCCCCCCCCCCCCCCCCCCCCCCCTCTCAGCCTTAGCAGTCCCCACACTGGAACAGACAGTGGTGCAGAGCCGATCCATATGTGCACGTGTATGTTTTGTGGCTGCCAGCTTCTTGAACGCTCAGCATTAGAAAGCACATAAGTGCGCGGGTTTATCCGCCTGAGAATGCGCATGTGAACATTAGAGCATCTTCTGTGTTGAGGGACATGTGTGCAGACTGAGAGGCGGTGTGAGGATGCATGGTGGGCAGGTGCTGTCGTGATCAGCGGAGTTTTTAGTGCATTATCTGTTTCCTGCCTGCCTCACTGTCCCTCAATTTGGTTATCTCGTGAGGACAAAAAAGCATCCTGCTGGGATGTCCGCTTCACCTGATACAAGAGACGGGAGCCAAAGGAACTCTTGTAAGTGACTTTTTTTGTTTTTTTAAAATATGTATATCTTTTGGAAATACATGTGAGGATCTTTGTGTGTAAAATGTGTGTATGCATTAGGTTTAGCTCGAAATGAACCTTCTTTTTGTCCATCCAAATAGAAGCTCATGTTGCCAAAACAGAAGCAGGACATGTTGTTCAAGCCAGTGCAACAATATATACAGAATTATTCTGGTGAAATAAACGCAGCAGGACTGCGAAGTCTGTTGTGGGGGTTTGACTGCAGGGAGCCTGGAGTTTGAGCATAGGGGTATTAAATGTGTAGAGTAGTGAAAGTAAATTGCTATGAGAGTGAGCTAATCAGTATATGTTTTCAAGATCGTGTTCAGAACGGTGTGTAATGCAGGAGTGTGTATAAGTGGGTGTATGCGTAAGTGTTTACACATTCCTAGGAGTGTCTCCAGCTGAATATCTAAAAAAGAAAAGTGCTTAAAATCTATTGAAAACCAAGCCAGCTGTGTCTTTTCAGTTAGAAAAAAGGAGCAAATGACACATTGGTGTTGCTTACTTCTGTGAAATTGAGAAGTATTTATACTTTTATCCTGGAGATTGCGTATTCTGTACTGGGTAGACATGCCTGCTTTTAGATCTAGTCTACTGTAACTTAATGACTGTGCTTACTTTTTGATAAAGAACTGTATGTATAACTTAAATGATGCTGCACAATGGGTGAAGTGTGTGGCACATTTGTGTTTTATTTTGCATCTTTATCTCAGCCTGAGCATCATTGTTGCTCATGTACATTTGCATGGCTGTCCTTTAAGGGCAGGTTGTATCCCCCCTGCCATGATGCATAATTCATTGTAACATGCTTATTTTCATTTCTTGACACAGACAGGGGGAAGAATTTAGGTATTCAACTAGTCCGAAGAGGTTTCTGCCTGCATTTATTTTTTAAAAAAAAACTGTGTCCACACCATAAAGAGATGATAGAACAGTTAGCTCCAGCTCGATCTTAGTGACGTCTCCATTTGACAACAAAAAGGAAATCAAAAGCCCGGCTGCATTGTCCAGGCATTAACATTGTAAATGGATTTTTGTTTGTTCGTCTTCAATTTGGCTGGAATCTGTCATAATAGTTGTTTGAGAAATGGACTAAAATGGCTGGAAAAAAAAAAAAAAAAAAAAAAGTCAGGGCTTGTCAGGGTTTTTTTTTTTTTGTTTTGTTTTTTTTGACAGGGTCTTAACACAATTAAGATATTTTCTCTTTACAACTACTGCTAACTGCTTTCAAATGGTAATAAAAGGCCATGACATGCAATTGTGGAGCGCATATGTAGGATCATCCTAGAATTTAAGCAGAAAGCAAATGGATGTGAAAAACAAAAATAAACCCAATCCTAATTTTAACCTAAAAACCAAGTCTTAATCTTTCTTTCAAAGGTATCATGATTCACAGTCAGAGGGTCTTTGCTTTCCCAAAATGTCCTCAACCCCATGGTTTTACACTCTCACTTGTCCTCACTAAGATAGTCAAAAAAGTACTTGCATGCTGAGACACACACACACACACATAAACTGCTGTACTGTAAGTGGGTGAATTGATAAGATGATGTGACTCATTTAAATTCACTTGAAAGCTTAGTGGGTGCATATACACAGAAAATCTCCCAAACATGTCAGCACGGTCAAAATTCACACATACGCACACACAAGCGCATACACACATACACACACACACACACACACACACACACACACACACACACACACACACACACACACACACACACACACACACACATACATAGATAAATGCCCTGACTGAAGCAAAGATCACAGCTGGGAAAATGGGTCCCTTTTATTGCTTTCATTATTATTGCACCATCCCCCTCTTCTCACTTTCAATCCCTTTATCCTCTCAGTTATTTTCAGGGTGTTATTTACAGTCCAGTCTTACACGCAACTCATCCTCAAATGTTTGCAAGCCTTGGTGATGTGTTAATGATATGGCAGTGACACACCCACCACCAGTAGATTATATTGTGTGTTCACAAATATATATGTCTACATATATATATATATATTATATATATATATATGTGTGTGTGTGTGTGTGTGTGTGTGTGTGTGTGTGTGTGTGTAATATTATTACTAAATCACTGTATGTTTTATTATTTCCCTCAGTGATGCTGAAGCTTATTATTTTCTTTTGTTGCCCTCTCTTCCTTGCATCTCCTCTTTTTGGTTGTGGTGCTTTATACCTAACCAGTTTGTTCCTTGTCAAGAAGGATCCATCACATTTTCTTGCACAGCAGTGCTTTCAAATGAAAATATCAAGCAGCCTACAGGCAACAATTACTGATATACAAACCATACTGTTACATAACCAAATTCAGCAACTCGTGAAACACATCAATAGTCTCAGCTATAAAGGAGCGTGAAAGAAAAAACATTTAGACAAAATGGAAAAAAAGCAAATGTAAAGATTGAATTATTCAGAGGAGTAATATTTTTTACACTCAAAAAATTCTGTAATTTTTAAAACAACTGAGTTACTATGAATTCCAAACAGGGGTATGTGCAATGGTGCTGATAATATAATCATACAATCATAATATCACACAAAAATGAAAATGAAAAGCGTTTATAATCTATCTACGCAGCCTAACTTTATGTAGTGTTCTCAGATTGTGGTACTGTTGCAGCTCTCCCCTCGCTTGTCCTCAGTAAAGGAGCAACAGCAGGCACCTGCCACGGAGATGGATGTGCTGTGTCATCACTTCCCCTGCCAAATGACGGCTTGCCTCACATCTCCTTTCCACTCTGGTCTTCTCCCCTGCCCTTCTCCTTTCCTCACCACATCTTTCTTTTAGCTGCACAAATTTGCTTTTTTTTCACTGCTGGTGTCTCATCTGTTCTTCAGTCTGCTCTATTCTTCATCCCACAGCACCTCTCCTGTCCTCCTCCTACTCTACTCTGCCCCTCATCTGCTTTATCTGGGTTCACATGAAACTTTAATTGCATGTAAATCAAAGCACCACAGTTATAATTAGTCTTTTGTGCTGCTTTAATAAGAGGGGTCTGGACTATTGAACTATAGTACAGTAACTGGCTCCTGCACTGTCTATGACAGCTAAAGCCACAGGGCAAATTCAGCTTTTAATGCTGGAAGAAAAGAATGCATGCCTCCCAAAGAAAATGATCTTTTTAATGATAAAGATACAGAATTGAGTTGCCTCTGATTGTGTTTACGTTCAAATTTCTCACTCATACTGCATGGAAGTCTTAATGTATTGAAGTATTTTAGGAAATCAATATTTCTTATGGGCTGTCAGGGTTGGGTCATGACATCTTCAATAGCCAATTTGCAGGTAACAGAAAAAGAAGCAGGAGCAGATGTAACACTGATGTGCACAAGTTTTAGTGTTCATTGTAATATTTGCTTTTTGCTGAGAGGTCTAGTCATTAGACATAATATGTGTGTCATGAATGTCTCCATTGGCTGTTGCCAGAAACACTTTCATCTGAGCATGCACACATTTCTTCATCCTCCTCAGTGTTACATAAAGACAAAACGTTATTTGGAATATGAAAATTAACATGCAAGCTCAAACAGCATGTAAACACAGACATGCACGCAATCATGTTTTGTCAGTTAATTGTCAAGGAGGTGAATCCTCCTTTGAAGCATCTAAAAAGGCGTGAAACAGGATTGCGGGGTGGATAAAGGTGGATCTTGCTTAATAAATGACAGTCTGCTGTCAAACACAAAGATAAAGATAGATTTTTTTTTTTTTTGGATTGCTTAATCTTCTTTCTTCCTGCATGTAACTGAAGTTATACAGATGGCTTTTTAAAGCATGTGACCATCCATTTGTGTTTTTTATCCAGCTTTTATTTCTTTATGATCAGAGGCAGGTCAGCCACATCCCCGGGTCTCCAACCCTCTTTTCCTCTTCCATCTCCTGACTTTCCTCCCTCTTACAGTCACTTGTTTCTATCTTCCCTCTTTCCAAACCATGTCCACCTGGACTAACGGCTGCAGTTGGGAACCCTGTGCAGAATGTCTCCCCTCATTATTCTCATACTGTTTGTTGTATTCAGCTGTAATAGAAGGATTCAGCGTGTTAGAAAGCCTGCCACAGAGAAAACAGTTGGAGACAGATGAGTCCTGAAATGCATTAAAAAGGTAGACACATATAGAGAGGAAGTATATCTGAATGAAAAAATAATTAACAACCAGCAAGAGAGATAAGAAATGATGAGAAACTGCAGAGTAAGAATAGTTGTGCAAAATGAGCAAGATAAAAAGCATCAGTTTTGAAGACAGTCACTATTGATTATAAATAGAATTATAAAAAGATGGAAAGTGAGGCAGGACTCCACAACATCCTCTAATTGGAAAGGTTCTCATAGTGGTGCTGAGGATGCACCGCAGAGATCACAGGCTGCAGGAAGGGTAAGTCTTTACTATTAGTGGGGGAGTTTTATCATTCTTTCATATCTCCTCCATTTATTTCATTTTACCTTAAGATTGGAAATTCCTTTTTTTTTTTTTGAAGATCAGTGAGAAATAGTTATCTAGCCAAACCCAAATGCCACCCAACAAGATGAAGGGCTAGATGACGACTACCCACAATGCCTGAAAGAGGAGGAAAACCTTGCCTCTGCAAAATAGAGCAGCAGAGCCAAGGGGGAAATTGGAATTGGGCCAATGCTTCTAAAAAAGAGACACAAAAATGCCAGAAAAGCTGTAAGGAATACAATACAGATGCAGAAATGTTCACAAAGCTATGTAAAATGGAAGCCTAGAGACTAAAACATGACTACAGAGGGATGCAATATGACAAGACACAAAAAGCAAAAGACTAAACCATCTATCAGGAACAGCAAAAAGTGCAACTAAAAAAGATGCAAACAGAACCAAAACAGTGACTATGCCTGCAGATCTTGCACCCTACAGGGAGTCTTTTATACACACTAAGGTTCTGGTTTCATCATAGTTTATCTATGAAATTATCATAACTAAACACACCAGGGTCTCTGCCAAGTCATCAAACTATAAAGTCTTTGCAAATCAAAGTCGATGAATTCATTTTAATCTGGTTTTTGACCAGATATTTTTCCTATAATGACAGAGTTGCGTAACCTCTGAGCTTTATTTGCACTTTCACTGTTTTTTTTTCACCACAAATAAGCTCCTGTTGTTTTTCATGCTGAATAATAAATCATACACTTAATCATGTGGCATGAATAAAAAACACTTACACAATTTTGCATAGAACATAATTATTGTAATGATAGGACACCTGACTCATGTATAATTGTGCAGACATGGCTATGACAGTTACATTTTAGGAGTTGATTCTGTAATTAAATAACGGAGGGAAAAACCTACAGCAGAAATAAGGCTATCATATGATTTCACCATTATAGATATATGTGGAGATTTATGAAAATTTTCTTAGATAACACCTCACAGAATGACACACACTCAAACAATGGCATTTCATGCACACAAAAACACGCAGATGAGCAAGTGCATTCACACTCTGCGGGTAATAACTCTTAAAATGATTTTTTTATATGAAACAAAAGCAGACAATATCAGAATTTTGGCCTCAAATTCTCTTCACAGATGGTTTGAAACGAAATGTGTTTTCTATCCCAGTGTGATGCACCTCGGCAGGTGGCCTGTCACATATTTCTTTCCTGTCCTCCTACTCACCTGGGAAATGGAGAGAAAGAAAACTGAGAGTAGTGAAAGTGTTGTTAGACAGCTACAGATGCTCTAATTAGGTCCAAAGTTAAACATGCAGCATTTGTAGGCACCAATACTGGTGTGTTGTGTAGTTCATTTGATCTGGAGGGTTGAAAGTGTTTCAGTGGATCCTTCGTTTAGCATCTCTTTTGGCTGTCCTCACATGTGCATCACTGTTTTATACACTACGCTCAGATGCAATGACACAATTAAGTAGGGTTAGAATATTACATTTCTCAACCCTGGACTCTTTTTTTTAATTATGACAAGGCAGTATGCGTTCATGTAATGAGGAAATATGAGACTTAAAATTCTTAACCAACATGAGCAGAAAGATTTCAAGTCACACACTGTAAAATTAATCTAGTAGCATTTTTCAGGTCGACTTTAGAATTGCAACCTACCTTGAGTCTCTTAATATATTTTATTGGTTGGAGGTCAAAACTGAACAAGCAATATCTGGGGACATATTTTTCTTTCACAGCTTTCATGGTGCAATGATATGAGAGTTTATACCAGACAAAGCAATTCGCCAGGCGGAGGAAAGGTTCATGTGCAGACGTCTTTGTGTAAATTGCCTAATATAAAATGTATAGCATGATGCTACTTTATGGAAAATATTTTGTTCCAACAGTGAGGCAGCAGGAAGTGTTTTGAATTAAATAGGTCCATAATCTGCATTCTGAAAAACCATGAATCACATGCATCCAAGTATTCCTGATGAATGAGAGGGCAAAAAAAAAAAAGTAATCTTTCCAACAGCACTGGAGATTTTCTGTAAAATGAAAAGACAAAAATGATCCTATAGTCATTTCTGCATGTATCTGTGCCTCCAGGCTGTGTGGATTCAAAGAAAATACAAATATGAATGAAAATGTCTTTTGTCTTACACGTACTGACAGATTTATTCAGTTGTGTGCAGACATACAGTTGTGCTCATATTTATTCATACCCTTTCATTAAAGATGGAAAAAAACAGCTGCCTGTAAAATAAGCTGAAATTGACTAAGGTAATAATAAATAAAAATTTTAATGAAAATCATTACATTATTTTCTAATTCTGGTTCAATAGAATTTTTTTTTTTTTTTAAAAAGCAAACAAATAAGATAATTTATTACATATTACTTCACTCATAAACTAATATTTTGTTGAACAATCCTTTAATGTTTCTGCTACAGTCAGGTGTTTTCTGTTCCTCTCGGTCAGACTTCTGCACCTGTTGACAGGTATTTTGTCCCACTGTTCAACAGAAAAGTGCTCTAATTTGTCCAGGACCCATTTGTTTGTTTGGTTTTTTTTTTTCTTTCTTCAACTCAGTTACATGAAAAAAAAAACATGTCTTATATTACTAAATTCTATTTTTGCAAATATTTAGTTATTGTCCTTTTTTAAGTCTCCAGTTATTTGAGTCACTGTTGTAAATTCAGGCTTTTCTTTAATGAAAGGGGATGAACACATGAGCACAACTGTATAGGAGTGTAAAACAAGGCTGCGAGATGGGTTTGTTTCAGGAAGGGAAAGATTCTGCGCCACTTACCAGGTAACTATGAGGCCCAGCTGGTAGTCAGCTGCATCAAAACAACAGATGGATTGATAGTGCAACATAACTGGGGCACTAATCAGGGGTTTCATCCCAAGTTCAGACATGTTTTCTTGCCTCATGGAGACAAATCATAGCATGCCACTTCACTGCCTGTAATGGCTCTTCAGCATGTGAAAGACACTGATAACTACCCAGGTCTGTGTTTTCTTTCCATATGTTGTCGACCAAGGTCTTAACTCACCACATTGACCAAATTTGATTGTAAATGAGTCATTTTAATTCTTAGTGACAATTCTTTTACATGCTTTCAAAGATTATATCTTGTGGTGGGTGAACATGGAGCTAAATGCAGAATACCTCTTTTCAGAAGGCAGTAGAGGTGAACCATATGAGCGTTGTGCAGCAGCTGCACCCCAGGACATACATTACAGAATATCACATGGGGCCTTGAATAGAGTTAAAAGGAAAATGGCAAAACAAACAAAGAATGGAGCACAGTTTGGAGTAACTAAAGCCTTAGGGCAATGTGTGCTTGTGTGTAATGTCGTCATCCCCATGTGTACGCTCATTGTAACATCTGTCCCTGGGCCAAGATTATGCATTTACTGTACTGCTCATGCTGGGGCAAACAGGTGGGCACACAATGGTTGCAGATAAACAAGGGTGTGAAGGAGGAGTAGAAGAAGGATGAAAAGAAGATAGTGTGTGAGGAAAAAAAGTATGCTCTGTAGGAAGGAAATGGAGTATGGTACTGCTAGTTTGTGATATTACAAGAAAAACACCCTTTTAGGTGTTGAGTGGAAGACTTGGGCATGTCTGAGAAAAAACAAACCGCCTGCCTACTGTTGAAAAAGCGAGTTTTGTGGAAAAAGAATCACCAAGATATTGTTGTTATGACACCTCTTTAGCCTCACATCTTTGCCGTGACACCTAAATTCTACTAGCTGCAGTAGTTCCTTGTGTCTAGAGGAATAACAGCCCTTCAGGCTTGACGATGCGACGCTGTGTGCAGGAGCACAGCCGTCCCTGTTGAGAAAATGCTTCTGCTTACATCAAGCAAAATATCTGAAATGGAAACTGAAGAGAAATGTACAGAAATGGGTTGAAGTTTTATTGCAGCATAAGTTGGGTTCCTGTTCAGCTGCAGAGAAATGTGCAGCTGCAGACTAATCCTGGACAAGCAGCATCTAGCTGTCATGCTGCAAACAAGTGGAGCAAACAACCAGTAGAAAGTAATCTCTCACCAAATGTTAAGACTTTTAAATTTTGCTTAAAAACATTTCTTTTCTCATGAACCTATGCATGAAATCTGCGTGGTAACCTTTAACTTATCTTGCTTGTAATCATTTTAATTCACAATTTTATTAACATTTTATTGGAATTCTTGTTATTCATTCCTGCTTTTTACTACTTTTCCATGCTTTCTCTGCACCATCAGCAGTGTTTTTAACATTTTACATCAAGCATTCTGCACTGTCTACATGAAATGTACAGTCCAATGCAATGCAACTTAACTGTATCTCTACGCATCACCAATGTAGCTGAATGTTTTCAACAATAAGTTTAGTTTCAGATGATAAAGGCTCTGCGGTGGTGTGAACACAGACAGCTTCAAAGAATGGTAGTGGTCTAATAATACATTTGAATTGTACAGGGCTCGAGATTAATATAGTTTTTCTTTTGGTTCTCCGTCTGCATTGGGAAAGATGGATATCCGCTTCTACTGCATTGAGATCCGGCTGAGCTGTCACTAGTTTGGATGGATTCAGGTGCATTATATAAATATCAGCAACTTCTGAGCTTCACTCTAACATTTTAAGATGAAATGATGATAACTGAGATGAAAACATAAGCTATGATGTCAGCACAGGACAACAGAGCAGCTTGTGGTTGTGTGAAAGCATTGCATTTGTGTAGGTCAGGAGAAGTTGTTGCCACAGTTGGAAAGTTTCTCATGTCAGGATGTACTGGCAGGAAATAAAACTGCCACACAAATGCAGTTTTTGGCTGGCATCAGGAGTGGCCAGTGGTAAAAGATTCTACCAAAATGATAGTTATGGCAAAGACTACAAGTTTAACCTGTATTTTACCCCAGTGAAATATTGGGTTTACTGTTTTTTTAAGTTTTCCATTTAATTCCTTCATTTGATTTCATGTCATCAAATCAAACTTTATTTGTATAGCACTTTTTGTGCTTAAAAACAATACAAAATGCTTTACATTATAAAACAATTTACATCAAAATAGATTAAACACTAACACACATACACATCCCCTTTCACCCACCCACAACCACCCTCACCCATGCCCTATTAGTCCTATAACAGTTAAAGAAGATGAATGGTCAGTTGCATTTGCACCAGATGTGCACCAGATAAGGAAACAATATTCTCAGGGGGCCTCTACACAAAGGGCTACCCCCAACCAAGACCACCCATGCCATCACCAGGGGGGCCACCCGGGTCCGGGCAGACAGGACCCACGCCACAAATGTAAGGCTGCAGCGCCGGATCCCGACCCACCAGACAGGGACATCCTGTCATCCTCCAGGTTGCTGTCTAATTATATCCTCTATCTTCCTGTCAGATCTTTAATATAATGAAATCTCACACAATGTCACTCAGACCACTAACAAACATGTTACACTGTAAACACAAATTGCATTAATTCTCACGTGTGGAAAACAATCCTCCTGACTAGACTAACTTTTAATAATGAAACAGTCATGTTGCACAGCTGAAGGAACACCTGCTTCAGGTTAAGCAGACACCTTGCGCTTAAACTAATCTATCATTTATCAGCTTCTCTGAATGAAAAGACCTGTCCTTACGCACCCATTCTGGCTCCAACACAGACAGGAGTACTGATGAAAAATTGATCAAAAGGAACATGTGTGGGCCTGTTCCACAGACTGGTGACTGTTTTCAGCATAAAAGACATGCAGTGAGATAATGGCATACTGGTGCAGAGGGAAATATAAAAAAAAAAAAAAAAAAGTCATTACAATGCAAATGTTCTTGTCAAGTTGTTTCAGCTGCAGGCAGGTAGCACTGTATTTTCTCAGGGTTAGAAGACAGTGTGCACTGGTTCCACCTGAGATCTGGCACTTTTTTTTTTCCAGGGAAATTTTTTGACATTTTGATGCTCACATAAACAACGATGCACATTCGTTTCATTGGTACTATCATGTTTTTGGTTAGCTTGTATAACGAAGCTTTGGTGACTGGATAAGTTTAAATCCTATAGAGTATACTGACAAAGTGAAAAAATGTATAGTATATACAGCATTGGTTAGTATTATTTCTCATTTGCCAAGTCTCCTTTTGCTCCTGTTTTTGTAGCGGTGAGGATACTGCCAGTTTAGCTATGTCACCTTTCTGTCTTTTTCTGTACTTAATGAAAACAGGAAAACAGTGAATAGGTCATTGTTGTGTTGCAAGATTTTGCTGATGTACAGTAAAGCTGCATATGTTGCTGAGAAGGGAATCTTGCATAATGCATCAAAGTCTGAATGGATGCTCCACAACGCTAAAAAAGTCAAACAATTTTAGTCTCCTAAACATCAGTGATTTTTTTTTTATTTATATGTGTGCATATTGGATGTATTATTCATAAATAAGGGTCTTTATCTCTAAACATTATGTTCATAACAAGTAAGCAACATAATGAGAAGCTCATCGATACCAGCTCAGTTGCAGAGCAGCTGTTCTGTACAGCTCAAAATATTCCAGGTGATAAAAAATTTTAGAAAATATTTAAGGAGGCTGTGGTTTACTTAATGTAGTTCAGTGGGTTTAGTCTTCTTTGTGATGCTTCTACTTGTTGTGAATATTGAACTGGCCAGGTTTTGCTTGTCATCACGTTGCTACCATCATTAAAAAGACATAAGCCTTATCAGTGTGGGCAAAGCCCCCTTCACAGAAAGCTATCAAACTGGTTGAAAATGCTTCTCATCCTAAGATTTTCCTTCTATCTTCACCACCTCCATTAGAAGTCTATTGGTTTCTGTGATGAAAGCTTTTTTAATTGCCTCCTGGGGAGCAGGATCATTTCTTGGTGTCTGTTTTGGACTGTGTGATATTGCAGCATTCGCGCGTACCTTTCAGAAGGTAAAAATTTGGATTTAGCTCTGCCATAGTTCAGTTTCTCAAAGCCTTTTGTCCAGAGCAAACTGCACTGACTGATTTGTCTCTTTTTTGTGTTGAAGCAGAGAAATGTATATTTATAAGCCGTGACTGTAAAAATATCTTTAGTTGCATCTTGATTAACTTTAGATTCAATTTCCACATCTTGGAATATAACATTATTTTTCAGTCATGCCTCAAACATCAGTTTACAGAGTGTTCTCAGCATGTAAGTGAAGCATATTGAGTGTCTTTGTAGGGGGTACCAAGAGCAGCCAGATGCGTGAGCTAAGACAACATCAGTGGGTGCAAAACGGAGTAAACAATTTATGAACAGAGGCGGTTTGACATGCTTGTAAAGAACAGGTTGATCTGAGAGGAGGCAGACCTCCTCCTCTTTCTCTCTTCTTGATGGATGGGCTCTCTGTTTGACAATGTGCTGTCAGCTGGTGTCAGATGAAACAACCTATTTTCAGTGACTCCCACTGCCTTTCCTGTCACCAGTGTACACGGCCAGTTCAAGGTCACAGAACCATCAAACACACTACATGTTGACTGGTTGACTTAGAACTTAGAACTGAAGCTGGTAAGTATGTTAAAGTCTACTAAAGCAACAAATCCATGTGGCATCTGGCATAAACATGCCAGACAAAGTAGCTTTTTCTTTTTTAGACACAAGGATGTTTTAATGTTAGGTGTTTAAAATTCAAACCTGTAGCCGATATGAGGATTCATGCACAACTAATGATCAAACACAGTTCTTCATTAATGGAGAGAACCTTAATATAATAGCGCTGGTGGTGAAAGAAAAAAAGTTTGTTTATGTAATTCAGATCATTCAGTATGTGCTGCTTGTATATTTATAGATATTGTGAAGATTTTTGTTGTATTTGCATACACATTTTGTCTGTATGGCTGCACGGTGGCCTCACAGCAAGAAGGTCACTGGTTCAATCCTTGGCTGGGGAATGGTTTGGTCAGTGGCCTGTCTGTGTGGAGTTTGCATGTTCTCCCCGTGTATGCGTGGGTTCTCTGCGGGTACTCCAGCTTCCTCCCCACCGTCCAAAGACATGCATGTTAGGTTAATTGGAACTCTAAATTGCCCCTAGGCGTGAGTGGTTGTTCATCTCTGTGTGGCCCTGTGATGGACTGGTGAGCTGTCCAGGGTGTACCCTGCCTTCGCCCACAGACAGTTGGGATAGGCTCCAGCTTCCCTGCAACCCTGAATGGATTAAGCGGTTTAGAAAAATAAATGAATGTCTGCATAGCAAATGTAAGCAGTCACAGTTATATCCTGATCTGTTTTTAAATCAAATTATTAAGCACATACTAACTTTAGTCAAGCTTTAGAGTTTTTTTTAATTTTTTTATATTTGTTTGTTTTTTCAACTGTTGTTTTTATTGTCTACTTAAAGTCAGTATTGCTATGACAACATGATAGGCTCAGAACTCCACATAATAAGAATGATTATTTCTACTTTCAAAACAAATGCTCATCAGAATGATTTCAATTCTGAATAATAATAATGATCATTATCATCATCATCCTCATCAATATCATTATCATCATCATAATCATCATTAAAGACTTTCCATTAACCCATTTTTACAAACCTGCACTGGAATCTTAGTGTTGTATCTATGAAATACCCGAATGCCTGGACAGGATAACCTCCATGGTCTCCACCTCCACCCTGCTGACTGAACCATCTGGTCCCTGCTGGTGTAAACTTACTTCCCAATCAGTCTGGTACAAATGACTACCAACATAAAATACCAACTTTAAATATAAAGCATGTTAAAACAAGCATAGCTGAACAAAGTCCTGCACACAAGTGTGCTCTAACATACACATGTACAGTTGGATGTACACGTTTAAAAAGGCCAGATGCCCTGCAGCAATGCAAGTGTTTTGTAAATGTCAGCTGGCAAAAAAAAAATTAGAAAAAAAACATAGAGAATTATTCACATTAAAACACTATTTGATGGTATATTTGCTCATGCTCACCGCTGCTGCTTTAGGCTTCTTTACCAAGAAAGTTCAGGTTTTGAACTCGTTTCCTTCAAATTTTACAACAAAAACAAACAGACAGATGAATCTAATAATCCAGCAGCAAATAAACACTGTGAAGCTGCACTGTGAAGCAATGTAGTGACAGGAGAGTTCTGAACAAACATAAAAGGATTAAAAGTCTCTGCATGGCCATGCAAGTTGTGGCTCTCATATCATTAAAAAGCCTGTAATAAATCTTGCTCCAGTGCTGTGTCAAGTCAAAATAAATGTGCCAAGAGGATAAATGCAATGTAATGTGTCATATTAACTATTATGTTTTGTAAGTATTTTAATACATTTGCCTGAAACATGCATTCATTTTTAGTGTATTTTAGCCATTTGAAAAGAATTTAAGTATGTCAAGAGAAGGCAGGGTGATATGGATAAAGATCTCAAATCATGAGAGGTAATTTTAATGTTTTGATGTTTCATTATCAGAAAAAAATGTTATCTTAAATGCAATTCAAACCCCCCATCCCCCCAAACACACAGCAGGGTTAGGGCCTTATTTACAGATTTGACCTTCACCCCTCTCACATATAGTTGGTACATTCCTAAGTCAAGCCTTGTGCTGTGAATGTTGGGTTTGCAACAGTGTATGACACCTCTGATTTGCTGCAAGGCCCCTGTTATAAGACGTGGACTCAGTCCATCAAAGTGTGTGCACGGTTTTCTAGTGATCTGCACACATTTCGTCCTGTCCAAGCGATTCATGTCTCTCCATCCATTAGTTATTTGTCAGTGAATGTGTGTGACTAATTGACAGAAAATACACCACATAAATGCAGATGGCAGCTTGGTGTTTTGCCGCATTAGTTTGATGTGTTCTTATGTGAAATAAGTCAAAAGGGATTTAATCAGAACAGTCAGTGCTGAAAAATGGGCATATTTTTTGTCGGCATCCTTGAACATCTGATAATTCATGACTTTAACAGAAAACTGTTTTATTCTCTGTTGGTGCTCTTACTGTGAATGACTAAGCAGGAGGCTAGAAGCCCTCCTACAGAGATTTGCTTTACATGTTGGCGTGCAGTTGCCTGGTTACATGTGTAGACAGAACTGATTTGATATGAGTTTTCACTCTCAATCGATGTAGATGATGCTTCCCAACAGAAAAGGAGAAGAACTTGAGGTTGGCTGTCATAAATCATTTGGATTAATAAATGCAAATATTTCAATCTGTGCACAGAAAGGATGAACACACTGGGGGGGTTAGTGCAATTGAATGTAGACACACACTATGTCTTTTTAGGTAAGTCATGATTCATGGCAGATATGACTTAGAGACATGTTGATATTCAGCCAATCCAACCCGTCCCTGCAGTTTTTGATTGCAGTCACTTCCTCCCAATGAGCCTGATCATCAACTGTGGTTGTCACATCGAGAAAAATGCTCATTTTATCACAAACCAGACAAAACGAGTTTCTGCATGCTTCCCTGATGTTAATATTTGGTAAATGGAACCATAAATTGGCTTTGTTTAGCACCACTGGCTCATTAAGTGGAAAAATGTTGCCAATCTTAAAGTTATTAAATTCACTTTCTTGGGCTTTCATTTTTCATGTTTTTGTAGCCAATATAACTAAACTGATACATTTTCTCCAGGATGTAATGTTTACCTGAAGAACAGAATGACATTATTATATTTTAAAATATCAAGTTTCTGAATATAAAGAGTCTTTTTTTCCATGTTAAGAAACATTTGGGAAAATAAAACCCACAAACCACCAGGAAATCAATTGTCCTCAGTTGTAGTGAAACCACAGAAAGCGTGAAAACTATGTGGTAAACTTTGTTCACGACCCACACTGCATGCAGCGCACAGCGTATAGCCCACATGCAAACACAACCTTCTGCTGTTTCCACTGCACTGCCATCTTGCACAAAACAGTGAGACTGTTTCAAAAGTCAGAATCATTTGCACATATAAATATTCAAAGCATCTTTGAATGTAGTCATATTTGAGGCTAAGTTGTGTTTTTCTCCCTGAGTGATAGCTAGATGGAGAATATACACAGGACAGCTTGCTTTTTTCTGTAGAAACTGGAACAGTATGAAGTCATCAGCTGATCTGAAACATTGCTATAGAAGTTTTCAACATTGAATTAAATTTATTAATAGTTTTGTAGTTTTCAAAACTCCACACTTAAGAAGGAAAGGGAAAGAGATGGTTGCACTTTAAATGTCACATCCACAAGGCAAGGCTTCCTGAACCATATCATACTGCAATATTACTGAATAAACTGGATGCTGTGGTAGGCCGCCACTTCATGATTTTGTATTCTAGTCTATTTTTTTCTTTTTGAATCAACAGACTAAACTTTGCCTTTATCTCAGCAGTGTCGTGTCTAGAAAAATTTTACTGGGGACAAACGGCGGGGGGCACAAAGGGAAAAGGGTGGCACATATGCTTATGGGTCAAAAATCATAAAAAAAAATAAATAAAAAAAAAACTATTTCATTTGTACAAAAACATAAGCTGTTTATCATAACCTAAGTGGCTACAATAACCCAAAACCAAATCAAATTGTTAATGAATTAATCACCGAGACGCTGCATTGATCAGTGAAGTACAACAAGTTTTATGTATCCTGTCAGCTTTGCCAGTGTTCATTCAGAGTAAATAATGCAATGTGTGTGTAAGCTGGGAAACATCTCTCCACTCTCAGGCCACCTCCAACATAGGACCGGAAGAAATACCCTTTCCTTCACCTATCACTCCCTCATCCAACGTGATGAGATGAAGAACGTTTTCCAACCGCCAAAAAAACACAACAGAAGAAGACAGGAAAAAATGAGATAACAATAAACATTTGACGTTGTACAGCAGACGCACCCAAAATAAAAAATAATGGGACATTATCACATTATAACATAATAGTTTTATTATAAAAACAAAAAACATCTCACGTTATAAAGTGTTAGGATTTATGTTTTTACAGTGGCCCTGAAGTGTCACAGCAAAACAAAAGCCACAACACAACACAATTATGTTGTGGCTAATTGTGTTGTGTTGTGGCTTTTGTTTTGCTGTGACACTTCAGGGCCACCGTATGTTTTTACAATAAAACTATTGTTTTAACAGGATAAGGTCCTTTTCTTTATTTGGGTGACAGCGCTACACTTCTGTAACAATAAATGCTATAAAAATTAAACTGCAACAGATAAGCATCACTATGGTAACTGTAATGGAGTGACATAACAGTGAACTGAACTACGTGTGCATATAAATGAAAATAATGCACGTCAGTCGGCAATAGAATTCTCACAGAACATGGAGAATATAAATGTAACAAAGATCTCAAGTCTTACTGTTTAAGTACACATACTTTGTGGGTATAGCACACAGAGTTATAAATATTCACCACAATAAAATCAGCAGACTACTAAAAACATTCAGATATTATTATTAAAAAGTATTTAATTTTTTATTAGGAGGACAGGAGACTGAACGCTTGTTTGAACCGTGTGCGTAATGTTATTTACAGCATGGTTCAGGTGGTGAAACACTAGTTATAACACACCCAATAACTTAAAAAAATCATGGAGCCTTGCTGTTCCTGGCTTTTCCTAAAACTACATAAATTTTCATTAAAACTATTTTAACATTTAGTATGTAAAGAACAGAGGAAATATAATCATTTCTACTTATCTCAGCCAAACAGCACATCTACACTCCACAGGATTTGTGCTGTTCTGCTTTTAGTTTCCCAACAATCAGCATCATATAATGTGGAAGTATTCTGGAGAAGGTGGTATGAAGAGATGGATCCATGCTGGATTTTACATCATATAGACCTTGTAGGAATAAATGTCCACATTGTCAAGTAGTGCACTGAAACCCAAACAGCCAGAAGGAGTTTCTGCTGCACTTGACAGGGGAATAACTAGCTGAGTTTAGGAAGAGAAACATCCAGCAGGGCAGGTGGAACAATGTGGACTGAAGCACAATCCAAACCTGCATCAGACTTCTAAAAGCATGCGGTAGCTTACAGACTCAGACTTTATTAGACAAGCTTCAAAAGCCACATGGAAGTGCTGCAGGAGCAAAGGTGTAATCTGCAACGGCTGCGACTCCTGAATGGTTCACTTGACCTCATAGTAAATACTGTATGTGGTCATGGTAACATGAATAAACTTTCTTTTCTATTCATATAACCAAACCTAGCTGATAGTTTGATCTTCTCTTGACTTCCAGTTTATTCATCAGCATTCTGTATTTTTTTTTTACAAATACTCAGGCTTCACAGTTTTTTTGGAAAACAAGCTACAATTATTTCTTTATACTTACATTTGTGCTTTACTCTCTTTCCTTTGCAAACCTACTAGTACCACAGCTGCTACATTCAGGTACACTCAGACTTCTGAGCTTCTTTTTGAGGGGGACATTTTTTTTATGTTTGATTAAATTTGATTGGTTGTCTTGCTTTAGGGGGGCATCTGGGGTGGCCAGTATGATTGGAGCCCATGCTCGTGCCGCCACGTGCCACTCTTGCTGGACACACCCCTGCTTCTAAGGCATTTATGGATGAGTCAGTGCATGAACTCAGCCACTGATGTTTTAAAGCTTGCAAAGTCTCGATGGTAACTTCATGAACAGCGTGACAGCAGCTTGCTGTTACTGATGGAAACCTGTAGAAGCTGATGCTTCTGTCTGGGTAACTGTGGCAGTAAATGAGCCTGAAGAAAGTGTATTCCAACTATAAGCGGCCAGTTAAGTTATTCCAGATTTGCACTTGAATGTGTTATCAGACTATTCACAGTAAAGTCACACTTTAGCCCCAATGGCGACTGGCTCCTGTGTATGCAATGCATCCGGTCAATGGTGCATGCTTGAATGTTTTGCTATTGTACATGCAAGAGAGTTCATTCAGTCCATCTGTAATGCACAGTTCCTGTATCACATACTTGTCCAACAGCTTGCAAGTAATTTTAATGGGTGTGTGAGTGTGCAGGAGGGAGAGAGTGAAGCGATTGTTGGTGTTATCTATGGCACGGGGGCTGCCTATGGCAGAAACCTGAGCACTCGAGAGATACAGCGAGGCGGACAGAATCTAAAAATACCACGACTGAGTGAGCAGGGCTTAAAAAGAAAAGAAGAAGCAATAGCTGTCTGTGTGCACTTCACTGTCTGTCGTGCCTCTTGGTCTTTAGGCTGTGCAATGCTGTCTCAGGGTGAAATATTGGGCCCTAGCGAGCAAACGGAAACAAATCCATCTGAGACCAGACAGCTAATTTAAAGTGATGGATCGAATAGGAGAGGGCGGGGGGGGTGGGGGTATTATATCAGATATTGAATGTTTGATCTGTTTAGAGAGTCAGACGGATGTGAAGTGTGTAAAATGGCTCTAATGAGGTTGTAAATGGACTATTTAAAAATCTTTAAGAGATCATAAGAATATGTGTTTAATTTTATATTTTAAGAAGTTTGCATCCCAGAAAGAGTTCATTTATAGCAGATACTCAGAGTTTTCAAGATTATGTGACATCAACAGCACTGATGTCACGCGCACCCTCTGGCCTGTTCTCTTCTCATCTCTTTCTCTGAAGGCTGATACTCAACTCACTGCATCTCCTCTCCTTCTCTATTTTTACATGGCGCTGTGTCTTTCATGCCACCAAATACAAATATACGAGCCCCAGAGGAACACACATGTACAGAGGTACAGAAGCAGGTCTTTTGGCTGGAATTGAAGGCAAAGAGGCTAGAAGGTTCACTGACACTTTGATCGATTTATCCATCCATCCTTTTGTCCACTCTGACTCCACTGGCACAGCTTAAGGCAGCACTATCACTTGACATGTGAAGTATAGTACACAGTACAAATGAGTGGATCAGCACTCACTTGAATTGGTTGCTGGTGACTTATATTTCCATTTGAAAAGGGGTCTGTCAGTGTTGCTTATCACTGCTGCCACAGACACTTAAATGGAGCCTCTTAGTCCTTTAACTTCTTTTTTTTTATTTTTTTTTTAAATTTCCAATGTAGTCTGAAGACACTCTAATTGAGTCTGGGATATTTCAAACATCCCATTAAAAATGAGTTTTAAAAAGATGAAATGCAAGCCTAATTCAGCTTGACCCAAAGAAACAAGATTTTTACCAAGGTTGTTTAACAAAAAGTCAACACAAAGATTTGCATTTTGCTCTGCGAAGCAAGATGCAGGAAAAAGCTGAATTCAGTCAAATCTAAGGACAGGAATTACCCTTGATACAGTGCTTCCACTTTACTTTTCATTTGAAGTCACATCTTAGAAACATCTCACACCATAGCTGCAAATAGAGAGGGCCTCTATATTTAGACTCGTTTGCATGCCGTGTAAAATAATGTTCACAGGTCCCACAGACTTCACACATGTGTGAATTGAAAGCAGACAAAGTGGAAACAGCACATTTATGATTGAATGGCAAAATTTATAAGAAGGTGAAGTTTTTGGGGTTTTTTTTTTTTTTGCCTCATTGTTGTCAGTAAAGGGGGCATATAAAAGCAGGTGCACTATCGCCCACACAGCCACAATACAACACACACACATATGCGCTGTCACACATACAGTGCACCTCCTTTTCCTGTGGCTTCTGCTTCCTGCATTTGTAGAACTCAAACCAGATGTTTCTGTACTGCTGAAAGCATGTGTATTAATAGACCTATGTCTTAGCATCAGCCCGTAGAAATAGCCATCTGAGGAAGACTTTTGTCATTTTTTTACCTCTGGGTTTTTTGGGTAGCATGTTGGAGAGGTGAGGAAGGGAGCAGACAAGCTTTTCTCAGAATCTCCATGCATGGAGAGGAAGCATGGTGATGGCTGGAACAGATGCACCGTGCAACATGGCAGGCACAAACTCAGGTAGTACAGCACACTGTTTGACTCATTCTACTATAAATTGTAAGATCTGATTTATTTATTTAATGCCATTTTTGTCTTTCTCATAAAGGAAATTCCCCCTTGCTTTAAATTTAAGATGTTTTGCAAGATTCATTTGTATATATTAGTAGCATCCTTCTATCCTAAATCAAAATGATTTCTTTTGACATCATTGGCTGTGACAAATGCAATGCAGTTGGCTCGGCTCCCGTGAATCATCCCCAGCTGTGTATTCCTTAGTGAGCGCGCATTCAGCAGAGCTCATATGAGTCATGTCATGCAAGTGTGTAACACTGCTGTGGGGCTGCTGTGTGAGCAGTTAAAAAGTGACAGAGCTACAACTCTTCATGAGCATTCATCTAAATCTGATATGACCGTAAAACTGTGCAGCACAGCTTGTAAGGGTAGATCTTGCGCAAGTTAGTGATTTGTGCATTGTTCTTTAAATTCATTTGCAAAAACTTAATCCTTCAGGTGAAACAAGTGAGAGCTAAAAATATTCCCACAGCCATAGCATCGTGTGTAGGAGGACTCGGTTGTGTCATGTAGGATAACGATGAAGAAATAAAGAGAAGAAAGAAGTTGGAGAGAAAAATGCTGAGCACAAGAGGAATGTTAAACATAGAAACAATATTTTCTCCCAGTTTTGAAATGGAATGCTGAGTTCAATCTTAAGGCGATACTGACTTAACCACTGGAAATATGTCTTTAAAATACCACGTTTTTTAAAAAAAAAATTTATTTAAGCATTTCATAAGATGGTACTTAATTTACTGATTTAGAGGAAAATTTTAGAAACCTTGTAGCAGAAGTTAATTTTTTCAAAGTAATTAATGAGGTAGTTTAATGGGGAAATCTTTTATTTACAATTTAAGGCCTGTCATGTAATTTCAAGGTGTGCAACTTATTCCCAGGGGTTCCTAGACTAGCTGGTGAGGTACAACCCCCTGAGAAAGTCTCTTTAAGAAACTGATCATGCTTGTGAAAACAAATAGCTAATCACCCAATCATATGACAGCAACTCCATGCAGTATAATTAAGTATGTTGACATGGTCATAATGACTTACTAAAGTTCAAACTAATCAGGATGAGGTTTAAGTGATTTTGAGCAGATAGGCTTCTCTGAGTATTGTGGAAACGGCTGTTCTACTAGGATGTTTACACACAACCATCTCTTTACAGAGTTTACAGAGCAAGAAAGAAAAGGTCAGAAATCAGAGGAAAAATGGTCAGACTGGTTTCAGATGAGAGAAAGTAACTCAAAAAACTACTTGTTACAGAATATAACCTCCAATGGCACATCACTTCAAACCTTGACGCAAACGGGCTACAGCAGCAGAAGACCACAGCAATGCCACTCCTGCTAGCTGAAAACAGGAAAGTGATACCACATTCACAGTGGTTCACCAGAAATGGCCAGTAGAGGGTGAGAAAATGTTGCCTGGTCTGATAAGCTTTTCATTTTAACTTTTACAGTTGAGGCCACAATTGAAACAACATGAAAACATGGATCCACATATAAACAGTTCAGACTTATACTGGTTGTTTAATGCAGTGGTGGAATATATATATATATATATATATATATATATATATATATATGTATATATCACATTTTGAAGCAACAGCCTACCTGAGTATAGTCGCTGACCATGGTCATCTCTTTATGACAATAGTTTCATGACCATCCTGCAGGATATTGTACCATGTCCCAAAGCTCAGATCACTTCCAGCTGCTTTCTTTTCCAATGTTCAGATTTTTCCTATAGAAATTTATGGAAATTGGGACATACTTTTAGATGATACCTTTTTATGTGTTAAAATGGAAAATAGTCTTTTCAGAATACTATTGTACAAGACAAGATGTATGTATGAAAATGAAAAACAAAGTAATATAGGTCGGAAAGTAACTGGTTGTTAAGAGCTTTTAGGTTTATAACACTGACATTTTCAATGTGTTTTAAATAACCTAATTTTCATATCTTAAATTGTATTAACGAACTGATTAATAATCATATAAATTTTAAATTACTTGAAGTGCTTGCTAGTATGTAAAGGTGAAAGGAAGGCCAGGTCAAGACAGGCAGACAGATAAACAGGTGCATGCACTCAGTCAGTTGGTGCAAAGATGATGGAAATAAATCATCAGTCTTGTTCTGAGCTAATAATGGAGAGAAAATTGAATCAAAGACAATGAAGTAAAGAACAGGATGCAGCTATATTACTAATACACTCTACACAAGCCCTAATTCTAACTAACCATACTGCCCATTTTCTTTATTACTCCCACTCTCTGCTGCTACTAACCTACACAATGCTCTACTGTCTTAACAAAGCTTCCCTGGAGCCCCTAATTTAATATAGCAGTCTCTAGAAGACATCCATACACACAAACACGCTTCAACACCAGCCAGTAGCAAGGGAAAGACAGCGTCCGGGGAAAGATGAGGGACAAAGATAAGGCTACAGATAAATGAGATAAATTGGACACTGGGTGAGGGATGACAGAGAGAAAGAGCGCTATTCTTTTCCAAGTCTCCAAGGGTTATTGGCTTGTGTGAGCTCTGGTGGGATCTCATTATTCTTTTGTATGTGTGTGTGCGTGTCCATCTGCTGCCACAGCCCACATTATTTTAGGGCTCTTGTCTATGTGAGGGCGTCCAATCCCTGACATTAAAGGGAGGGGTGGGATTGCATTGGCAGAATTAAGCATATAAATATACAGTATGGCACAAATAAACTGCATTCAGATTTCAATACTTTGATTATCTTTCATTTAAAAGTATGACCATTAACCTATCATTCCTCTAATTCCTCATGTTAAACCAAAATTAAAAGTACGGGTCACATCCGACATTTTCTATGCGTTGACCTGACTCATGCCGCAGTTGGTGGGCGGGCTTATGTAATGCTTGTCTATGACAGAGGAGAAAACTAAAGAGACAACCAATCTGAGACTCCAGGCAGGAGCAGTTTGAACACACACACTCATGTTTCCATCTTGTCAAAGTACATTACATTAACTTACATTTCTTTTCCTAGAAACCTCCTGATCCCCTCTATTTATGCCAACCTTTATTTTGAGTTTGTGCTAGAAAGTCTTGGGAGAAATATTTAGCAGATTAGCTAACAGGGATTGTCTTTGTCCACTAAAAGCAAAGCAGGATACCTAGAAAGGGCTTAAAAACACCAAATATGTCCTAAAAACGCAAGAACAGGGGCAACTGTGCTGCACAGGCCGAAAGGTTTGCTGGGAAATCCTGCAATCAATTAAACCAACACAGCAGTCTTTTGCTCTCCTTGACAGCAGAGAAAGATTATCATCTTGAACCCCCTCTTTTGATGTAACAGCAGCTTTGAGGTTCCAGACAGCAGGATTTACATCTTGGTTCACCGATGAGTTGGCATTGCTGAGGGTTGCTTGTGCGAGACATCAGTAAGTGTGGTCCCTCTTGTGCAGTACCCGGCGGATCGAGTTACACAAAGCGCTGTAAATTGGTGAATATGTGACGTCTTCAAAGCACCAAACTCAGCTTTGTTTTGCTTCAGTAAAAACGAACCAGCTTTGGTCTTCTCTGTTTATACAAGTTAGTAAATTTTCTTTTGCGTGTGTGTGTGTGTGTGCGTGCGTATGTGTTTCTAACTTAAAATTCAAATGTACACAAGCATCCAGCTCAGTTTTCTCCTATAAAACACTGTTCTGCTCACGCTGCCGTTGCGCTGCGTTAGAGCAATCATCTTCCTCTTATTTGGAGCTTATCAGGAAAAGTTGCCAATTCCTGCTTTACAAACTTTTTTCTCTTGTGTTTCCAGTGGAGCTAGATGCCGAGCACTCACAGAGAGCCCCTGGGGCTGAACAAGGAGGAGTCCCGCCAGCCCAGGTGAAGCTGAAAGAGAGGCAGAAGTTCTTTGAGGAGGCCTTTCAGCAAGACATGGAGCAGTATCTGTCCACTGGCTACCTGCAGATTGCTGAGAGGAGAGGTGAGAAGAAGGAGCTATTCCTCACACATATCAAAGTAATGTGCTTTGATGATTCAAGCCGCTTGAAGCAATTTTAGCATGCCCTGTGCTTGGAAGCTGACAGAGGGAAAATGAGCTTGTTGAGTGGTGGAGGTTGAGCCAGTGGTGTGTATAGCTT
The DNA here is from genome assembly GCF_933228915.1 of Telmatherina bonti. NCBI lineage: Eukaryota > Metazoa > Chordata > Actinopteri > Atheriniformes > Telmatherinidae > Telmatherina > Telmatherina bonti. Next base: position 19,540,239 of record NC_136617.1, on the reverse strand, counting down.
ATATAAAGTTAAATACAAAGTCATCCATCATTCGATTTAATTTATTTCCGAGTCCTGATACTGTTAGCTAGAACCTTTACACTACAGCTGTAAATCACAAGATTGAGCGGTAATGGCTTTCTGTAGCAGGACTTCTCAGTCCAAGCAGCTTCACAACCAGTCATCACTGAAAAGATGCCATCATGCCTTAAAAATGCACTCTTCCACTGGGACCGTAACAGAATCCTGTGGTGGTTTACCCCGTGTATCACTGCTAAGTGTCCGAAAAACGCATACACCTTGCACTAGATGATGTTAAAGACTCCATGGGAGGTTCAGAATGTGTGTTCTCTTTTTCTTCTTTTACTTATCTCTCCCTCTCCCCTAATCCCTGGAACTGGTTTGTGAAAGAAGATTGAGAAGTGGTGAGAAAGGGAGTGAGATGGAGCTAGAGTAAAGAGACTTATGGATAGGAGAGAAAGAATGGGGCTTATGATTGCAATGTCAATCAAAACCTTTTTTTTTTTTTTTTTTACTAAAATATACCTGGAAATGCCAAAAACAGGCAACAAGACCAATTCCAAGATGCAGTAAGTGAAACATTCACAGCTCCTTTCTCAAAGATTTGTCTGATTATCATGCAGGCTTCCTTCATTCAGGGTAGACTTAAAGCACATTTTAAAACAAAGCTGGGATGTAGCTGTAAATTAGCAGCAGGCACCACTGAAGAGAAATGATCGAACTAGAGAGACGGGAAGGAGATATGGAGACTAAACCGAAAGAACATCAGAAAAAGAAAGAAACGTGGATGTCACAAGCGACTGAGCCATCCAAAACTAGTCCCGAGGGCTTTATACTCATATACGCATTTACTCCGTGCCCTCTCACTGCAGGCAGAAAAAGTCCCTCACAGTGGGGAAACCTTTTAGACAAGGTCACAGTAAGGCTAAGAGATGAGCATACCAGAGGCAATCACATGGAAATGATCACAACGTAACGTTTCCCAGAACAAGACCTTCAAAACATAACCACAGGATTTGTTTCTTTACGTTACCATGCTGACAACACAGCTTCACGCTGGGCTGAAAACTATATTGACTCTCTTCAGACTATGTTTTCCGAGGCTGAGTTGGTTTTGTGTAGTGGTAATTGCATAGCTGACAGGGAAGACATGGAAATGCACACGACAGAAGGCTGCTTACTGAGAAGTCATTAGGGAGAATTAGAGCAACGCTCCTCTCAAAAAAGTCACAGATATACCCCCCATGTGACACTCTCATGTGTTTGTGCATGATCTATCTGTGTTTGTTTTTTAACTCAAAGAGCAGGGAGACGTTAGAACAGCCTCGGTGGGAAATAACACTCCCCTTCTGACTCTCTTTCTTGACTCTTTATTCCACTCTTCCTTCCTATGCTGCCCTCTTCTGCTCTCCTCATTTCCTTGAGGTATGGTAGCAAATGGCATCTTCTGTCGCTGCTGTGTACAACCAATCATGTTGCTTCTTCCTCGTGCGCTCACAACTCTGCCTCCTTCACCTTGCAAACCCCCCCCCCTCACCCTCTTCCCCTCAGTGCTTTGAATGGCTGTCTGTGAGGCATGCAGCACATCATGATAGTGAACAGGGAGACTGCACACTTGCAAGGTGGTGAATCCAGGAATGTGTTGGTTTCCAATTACTGTTTAAAACAGTAGTTTATCAACTTCTAATGGAGATTGATTCACACTGACAGGTTCAAATATCTGGCAGTAAAGTTAATTTTAAATGAACTTCATTGCCAGATAAGTTCATTTGATATTATCATGTGGTTCTTTGTTGCAACAACCTTGCTTAACTATAATGTAACCTGTTATAATACTACGATCAAAGTTAAACCTCATGATAGATTTATACAAAACGATGATGATCTAAATTGTTTGACAAGGTATGTCTGCCAAGAAGTTTTTCATATGTTGTTTCAAATTCTTTTTTTTTCTTATAAGTCCAGACAAAATGCTTCATGATAACAAAATGGAGCATCTTACTAACATGAATGTGATATGACTGTTTACCTTTAAAAGACACAACGTTACACCGAAATTGCCTTGTTATGCTCTGTAATTGTATATAATGGATAAATGTAATCCCTTTAAAACTTTTAATTTTTACCTAGAATGGTTTTTTGAGGATAAAAGATTTGTTGTGTACCAGCTATTTTACTGGACCCTGGAACTGGACTGGAACAGTGAGCCACGTGCATGTTTGGGTTTCTTTGTTGTTGTTATTGTTGGGTTTTTTTTTTTCAGGAAAAAACCCAACAATAATTGGAGGCAGGGTTTTCTGCCTTCGTTAAGTGTGCCGAGGTTGGAAGGTAATTTAAAGGGATATTGGATAAAAAATTAGCTGTTAGCTTTTCCACAAGTTTAAACTTAATGCATATGACCTTCTCTGTAACCAGCAGAAGAAATAATGTACTTTTTACGCTCTCTTTACCCCCCCCCCCCCCCCCCCCCCCCCCACATTTCTCTTTCCCAACTCATCCAGTTCATTTGGCTTAAATGCTAAGTGTCTGACTTATGTAAATGTAATGCGTGTTTACCTTAAAAACCACATGTTCCACACTTAATTGCAAGAAAAATAATCAAACAAAAATATGCTCAGTCCAACATGGTGCACGAGTGCCATCAGATTGATGGAAAAACTATTTGCCTGAAAAGGCTTTAAGCCTTCAACCAGCAGCTAACTTAGCCTAGCTTAGCATTAAGATTGCACTCCTGGTGCTGACCATTTCCTTAATATGAAGAAAATAAATATATATTCAAAAATGTGGCTTCATGAATGAGCTGAAATGCCGGCTCCAGATAAAAGTATAAAACTTTGCCGGCGCTGAAGGCAGAGAGCGTTGCCTCTGGTCTGAACAGTGCCAGGTTAGCTGTTTCACCTGCTTCTAAACACCGTTCTCCTCAAGTTATTGTAGGTGTTTGTTCTCTTTGTAGTCAGTTTCCCCACAAATGATTATACTAATCCATTAACTGCATTAATGTGTTGGACCATAAGGTAAACACACTTTTTTGTATGACTCACATGTGCTTACCCATTTCAAAATGCCATTCAGCTTGAGTGTGGCCATTTGCTTCTGCCTTTGTATCTGGAGAGTAAAAAGCCTGAATGAAAACAATGTGGCTCTCTTCCTGGACTCAGCTCCTTGCTTCTGCATTCTGCGTACTTAATGGATGCGTTGATATCTCACGACTGTATGTCATGTGTTCAGAGCCAATAGGCAGCATGTCATCTATGGAGGTGAACGTGGACATGCTGGAGCAGATGGATCTGATGGACATGTCAGACCACGAGGCTCTGGATGTGTTCCTGCACTCTGGGGGAGAGGATAACAGTGTAGCCTCACCTGTCGCAGGTAGGAAGTCACGTATCCACAAACTAAACACATACAATTTATTCTTATAATTATTTTTAATGCAACGCTAAAATTGTATGACTTGTCAAAGCTGATTCTTATCAAATCCACTGAGGCAGAAGTGACTAAGCACATTATTTAGACATAAAGCACCACAGGCATCTGTCTGTGGTTTGGAAATGTCATGTCACAGTTAAAAACGTCTAACAGCTAACGAACACTTCCTCTTCAACGGAGGCAAATAAATCCAAGTTAAGAGAAACCTAGCCTGGTAATTCTACAAACTTGATAATAAATAAATGATGATAAAGGAAAAGATATTTTGGTTGCTTTAGGAGAAAATTGTGTAGTTCCTCAGTAAAGCATAAAGAATTAGAAGCTGGTGTCTTTACATTATTATTTTATGTCCGTAAGGTCCAGACGTTGAGTCCTTCACCACAGAGATCAGCCTCCAGGTGCCCACCCAGGCCGAGCTCCGACACAAGCTTTCATCTCTGTCGTCCACGTGCACTGACTCAGCCAGCCAGGACACAGAGGCTGGGGAGGAGGACGAGGATGCAGAGGAGGAGGAGACTGAGCAGGGTGAAGGTGGAATAGGAGGATCAGGGGGAGGAGAAAGGAGGAGAAGGCCCCCTGTGACAGTGACCTTGGATGAAGAGGAGGTGCATCCCGACACAGCGCTGGTGGACAGGTTGGACAAAGAGGATCAAAACAGCAAAGACTGTGAGGAGAGCGGCCAGCAGGTTTGAGGAGAATTGGACTGGATTTAAACACAAAACATTCACAGCTGCCAAATCAAAGTCAAACCTATTAAAGAAAACTATATTTGGCTTTTTGACCTTTTAAACCTTTCATATATAGTAAAACATGAGACGAATTACATTAAGGTTGCACTAACTGCCACATAACCTTGCCTTAAAAAACAGCTGATGTATTCTAATTGAATCTCACAAAACAAACAGGTTAAAGTCAGCTTTGGCATAACGGCATGAAATGGCTCAACAAGCACATTACATACATACGATATCTTTCAGAGACTAACCAGTATTCTCTCTCTGTGTTTGTGCATAAAACTGTGCAAAGCCTGTTACTGACGAAGGAAGTAGTGAGGTCACAGTACAATCATCCATGTGGCTCACCAAGCTAGTTTCCTGTCATGCTCTATGCTAATACCTAAGCATTTACTGTGCTTACAGACCACCGCTGTTGTGTGTTAAATTGTGTTTTACAGAACCTAACAGTGGATTTACTGTAAATGCCATATTTTTGCTCATTTAAAATAGGAAATGACTATCAGGATTATGGCATTTTAAAACTTTCCTGCGGGTCAGTAAGTGAAGTTTTAATGATCTAGCCAGTTACACAATTTCCTTCTCTACTCCTGCGGTTTTTGAGTCGTTTTGCTCAAATTTTTAAACAGATATAAAAACTTTCTGATTATATGTGGTAGAAAGAAAGGCCATTTTGGTGCTTACAGCTTTTGTAAGGTCTCCCTGCAGGAAGGGGGTCGTGATTGTGATCAATAATTCACTGATCAGCAGCTGATACAAAACTATTTCTCCAATATAATCAAATTTAAGCTGCTAAGACATTTGCTTTGTGTTTGTTTGTTTTTTTCTTTTTCTCAATGAAGATTTGTCCATTTTAACATAAAGAATGCCTAATATTTAGCTAAAAGCACTTGACAATTTATCTTCAGGGGGCAAAAAAAATTCATTTTTATGGGCAAAAAAAAAAAAAAAAAAATTTTCTTTTAATTTTGTCCCTCTGCTAATGACAAACATGTTGCACTAGGTGGCAGCCAACACAAGTTGGCATTGGGATAATACAGTGCTGTATAAGCTGACACACTTGTTAAACACACCCAGACAGGACCAGAGTTAATCTTTGCCATTCCTCTCAACAGTATCATATGGCTGAACTTCTCCTTTTGATCAAGGACCAAATCCCTGCCATGGACTGTGTGCTATGCACTGAACAACCGCCTAAAGGTTTTACTGTATCCAGACTTTTTTTCTTCCTTTTCTTTCCTCGTCACAAATTGTTGACATTTGTGCCATGTGACAGTATTACTCCTTCCTCTATTTGTCCCTTCCTCATCTTTATGAATGGTTGGGAATAAATATTTCTCCCCCAACATTGTTTAATCCTCATTTGAGCATTTTTGGGAACCAAATATGTGAACATGTCAGCAGGATGAAAGGTCTGAATCGACGCTCCCCGTTTGCCATCTTGACTGGTGGACCTGCTTGAAGAAGTACTGGGGGTGCATAGAAGAATGGAGCATACTGCAGAAGGAAAAATGGATCCTGAATTAATATTTCTGGGAGATTATTTTATAATGTGTGTTCTTTATTTAAAATAATTAATAGTTTTCCCTCAAAATTGAGGAATAGCAATAGCATTGCTACACTGGGAGTAAAAGGCTTACTGAGGCTGAAAATGAATGTGTGTGTTTATTGTGAATACTTAGCTGGTGTTGATGCATGACAGTCATTCTGATGCACTTTAATTAAAGCTATATAAAGCTGCAGGGGCAGCCAACACACTCGCTGTGTGCGAGTACTGTGACACCATCTGTCTTTATTTGGTTTGTCTTTTTTAACACACTTCGTTGTGTTTCTTTGGGAAAAAACTTATTTAAGTGTCTTTGCACGTGTTTCGCATTCCGGGCTGGCAAATCCAAAGGATACAAAACAAATGGATTATATGAACTTTCAATGGAAAGAACACAATTATTTGGCTTTACTAAAGTTAATCAGACATGATGACTTAACATTCTTTGAAATCAGTTTCAGTGGTGAACGCTGAAGGAGCAATCTGCAGGGAAAGTTAAAAGTATTTTAAAGACGTGGAGAACTGCACTAACATTTCAGAATATCAGAGACATTTTTGTTTTATGGGCTGCACGGTGGCATAGTGGTTAGCACTGTGGCCTCACAGCAAGAAGGTTGGTTCAGTCCTTGGGTGGAGTGGCCTTTCTGTGTGGAGTTTGCATGTTCTCCCCATGTAAGCGTCGGTTCTCTCCAGGTACTCTGGCTTCCTCCCACCGTCCAAAGACAGTTACTCTAAATTTTCCTTAGGTGTGAGTGGTTGTCTGTCTCTGTGTGGTCCTGTGATGGACTGGCGAACTGTCCAGGGTGTACCCTGCCTTTCACCCACAGACTGCTTGGATAGGCTCCAGCTTCCCCGCAACCCTTCATTGAATTAAGCGGTTAGGATAATGAATTTTTGTTTTATAAATTTTTTTTTTTTTTAAAAGTTGATATTTTAATTGCAAAGATGACATCTAATGTTCATGCTGAGTGAGAATGTTTCCAATTTTTTTCCCCCAAAAAACCTCCGGGATTTTTTTTTTTTTTTTGCCTTAGTTTTGATGACATTTAATTTATAGTCTTCATTTAAGTATTCAGCTGCAATGCATTGTTTTATGTGATATTTCCCAGGATCTCCAGGTCCGTTTCAAATGCAAGTTTAGTTGATGAGGGCTTTTTCATTGAAACATCTCCAGAACCTGAACTCATGTCTTTTTCTTCATTTTTCTTCAATCATCAGGGGGGAAAAAAAAACCCTGCTGAGATTTGAGTTCAGAATAGGTTCATCAATTATCTATACCACTTAGTCCAACGCAAGAGAACATGGAAGCTGGAGCCTATCCCAGCAAATCAATGGAGGAGAGGCAGGTACACACTGGACAGGTCACCAGTCCGTCAAAAGGGCCAGTACAGAGACTTCTAAGGAGAATTTAGTGACCAGTTCACTGAACATGCATGTCTTTGGACCGTGGGACGAAGCTGCTGTAGTTTAAGACAACCTACTCATACACAGGCAGAAAATGCAAACTCCACACACAGGCCACGCTTCAAATTCCTCCCTAGACGAGTGTCTAACCAGTGACCTTCCTCCTGTGAGGTCGCTAACCACCACCACATTTATTCATTTCTTTCGTATGAATAAAATTGTAAGCTGTTAATTTGGTTCAAGTCAGCTGATCAGTTACATTGACCATCTTAGCTGTACAGTAGCGGTCGCAAGATGAGAAAAATGAATTTATACTACATCACTATAACCCAACACCAAAGCAGCCCATCATTCACACACAGACATGTTTTAGTGTGTCCGCTAACACTTTTTATTGTTTGGGTGCCATGTCCACACAGAAATGGTGCTTTGAGAGCCAGAGAATAAAGTTACATCTGTGTATCAGCTGAGGCACACGACTCAAGCTGTTATATCACGTGTGGTATATCCATCCAATATGGGTTGTCTGTTTAAGGAGCCCACTTCCTCACTCTTTACCTCATTCCCTGATGAAAGCACACTACCTGCTTTTATAAGCTAAAAGTTCAAATGTAAAATTCAGTGGAATTTTTAATGTTTAAAAACATGTCGGCAGGAGTGCTGGGATCAGAGCTTTGCAGCTACACCACAGTTTTTAACAAAGTTTTTATTCATCAATCCAAATTATTTGAATGAATTGCAAATCATGTAGACCAGGTCCTAATCTAGAGCCATTTTTGAGTTTATTTTGCCTTTTATTTATTATTTACAAAGAAAACCTGGTTATAGCGCCACTTACAGGCCTGACATATGAACTACTGCATTTTTAGCTGCTTAGTGTTTATGTTCACATTTCCAGAAACAAATCTGCATTTATGTAAAACATTTATAAAGCAGCATCAATTCCTCTTTGTGCAGGTGTAAATATCTCTGCCCTCCAACAGATAAGAACTCAAATCTAAAATATGAGGATTCATTACACTTTTCGCAAATCAAAAAAAAAAAAAAAAAGAACAAACAAAAACCTACATACACAGAAACACAAGAAGGGTGGAAAGAAATGACAGTGAATTGTCAGTAAGTTTTTATTAAACCTCAAGTACAAACTGCAAAAGTAAAAAACTGTCAATATAACCAACATGAAACTTTTCCAAATGGAGGGAAATGCCGAGATGCGGCACTAATAAATTAAGTCACCAGAGACCCCGCAGTGAGCAAGTAGTTCATACTGTAGAAAATGAAAGAAAACAAGAGGAACCTAGCAATAAACAAAACCAGAAAAAGAATCCCATCAGAAAATATGTTGTAAGGTCATAAAAACTTGACAACCACTTTTTTTTAATGTATTTTTTTTATTTATGTTGAAAACACCCGACTTGGTATTTCATTAAATAGTCCTAAAACAGTTCAGTCTTCTGAAAGGGACAACAACCAACAAACTGGATTATAGGATTTTTCCTTGACAGTCATCACTGGCAAGCTCAGTGCAACATGAGTAGCTACTACATTTTTGTTGAATTTTCAGTAATGAAAATGTAAAAACCCATTTTTTTGTCAACATATCATTTTTTCCCTTTTCTTTAAAAAAGTAAAGCTAAACAAACAAAACTAGGTTGGAGGAGGAGGAGAAGGGGCGATCGTTGGCTACTCAATATCTTCTTTCATAGTGATATAAGCAGCACTTAAAATTTTTATCCACATTTACCAGAGCAACCCTGTAAGCGTCAAACTCACACGGATGAAGAAAGGGAAATGTAAGGCTTTTTCTTCATCAAGCACTCTCCTCTGGAACATTTTCTCTCTTCTCTAGTCCTTCCTTCCTTTCTTTCTTACTTAACCCCTGAAAAAGGCTCAAGTATTTAAAGAAATTTACAGGATTTATGTACAAAAAGTTGATGTTTGTTTGTGTTGGATTTTTCTCTTCTCTTAAAAAAAAAAAAAAAAAAGAAAAAGAAAAAACATCACTCTTAATATATCTGGAAAAGGGGAAAAAATGCAAAAGCACAAAGAAAAGAGAAAAAAAAAAAAAAACTTGGATTTGATATTTCACATTTTACACTCTTTAACTAGTGGCTCTACTTGAGATAACACAACAGATCAACAAAAGTAGAAAAAAATAATAATAATATAATATAATAATTAATGTTTACTGGTACAGATGAAACAAGAGGACTGGAAGAATGGAATGTTAACACGATTGCACATCTAGAACCAGAAAAGCATGAAAGCCTTTCTGCCCTGTGGGTCGGGGGTGCGAGAGCTAGCCGATAGCTGGTGCTTACCCCCAGATTTTTTTTTTTTTTTTTTTTTTTCATTTTTTGTGTTGTTATACAGTAATTATCACCAACAGCACCAATAAAATGGATCTCCTTTCTAAGTATCAGGCACCATTTTCACTCACTAGTGAAGAAGGGATCCCTCCATACAAGAAGGAAGTGAAGTGAGAGATGACCACTCAGAGGTCAAGCATCTGCAGCTTTGCTCACCTCACATCCACCAATGCACAGAAACATCCACAAGGACCAAAAATAAACATATAAAACAGAAAACTTTTCACAAAAGAAAAAAAAAATTCTAGCAGAAACAAGGCTAAATTTAAAAAAAAAAAAAAAAACTTAGGAAAAAAATATGTAGCCAACCAACAGTAAACCAACCTGTCTTTCAAGTTTTTATCTTGCATCACCAAGCCACCTTTTTAAAGAAAAAAGATCAAAAATAATAATTATAATAATAATAATAAAGGGACTGCATCAAGAACACAGTTCAAATAAAAACAATAAAATACTCTTCTTCCTCAAGTGAAGGACAGAGAGAAACTTTGGGTAACTACTTGATGTCATTCTCGTTTCATGGCAGCCTTTTCAATCAACCCAAGTTCACAGTTGAGTGGGAAAGGGTGGGCTTCAGTCTGGGAGATGGCGAGGGCGGGGTAAAAGTGATGCAAGAAAAAGGTAACAAACGTAACCCATTTCAGATGCGGAAGGATGGGCAGGGAGCAGGAGGGGAACGGCAACATGGGGTCCGCCAAATCTTCCTCTGAACGTGACGCTTAATGCTTGTAATGTTGGCTGAAAGAGGGGCAGGCGCTCTAAAAATCATCCGCAATAAAAACTATTTCTTCTTTCATACTAGTGCAAAAAAGACATCTTGCTTTTTTTTTCTTTTTTTTTTTTCTTCCTTTTTTATAAACAAGCCTGTCGTACTAAATGAGAGGTGTATTTGGAGATTGAGGTTTTTTTTTTTTTTTTAAACAATTTGGAATAAGTGGTGCAGAGAACAGATTGGTAGTAATCTTAAATAACAAAAACTGTGGGTGGAGGGGAGGTATGGAAGTTTTGATGGGGGTGAGGTGAAAGGAGAACACAGGAACGTAGCGTGGTGACGTGGCAGCACCCCCCCACTTCTTTCAGGACACAGCCGCAGCTTTGGGCATGTGGCTGGATGACAGGCGTGCCAGGGACACCTCTACAGTGGCGCGTTTTCTTGGACCTCGCTTGGCTGGCGATGCTTTGGCAGGGCTTAAGCTGTGGCATGAGTCCCCCCCTCCTCCTCCTCCACTAACGACGACGACACTGCCTCCTCCTCCTACTCCTCCTACTCCTCCACCAATGCCGCCGCTTCCCCCATTCTTTAACATGGCCCGCCCGCACACCTGGCTCACCAAACTGTTGATTTGCTCCTGTGGGAGAAAAGCACAGAGAAGAGTGCTTCGTCAATATGTTGGGTTTTTTTTTCTTTGTTTTTCTCCAATTTTGCACTTCATTTACTAGAATCAAAATAAAGACCTTCCATCTCAGCCATGGTGTAAGAAGGTGGGTGAAACAAATGAAAGCACTCACATCCTTAATAATAATAAAAAAATGTATAAACAAATGTAATCCCTCTTCAGCTGCTATACTCCACATGCTCTCGTCACACCGAGCCCGACTGTTTCTCTCAGCTGAATTTTACCATGTTTTTGCTTCTGAACATACACAAGAAGAACGGTGTCATGGTAAAAGCTCTGGGAAAGCGCAAGCTGAACAGATATCGACCTCTTCTGGACGAAAAGGGAACTGAACCGCAGCGGCTTACCTCATCGTATCGGTACATCATCTTAAGTCCTCTGCAGGACTTGTGCTTCTCCACGTAGCGCAGGGCACACTCCAGACAGAAAACCACGTTGTCTGTCTCCTGAACCACCTGTACAAACACAAAACAACGAAAAAAAACCAAAACAAGACATCACCATTAACTTCATGGAATCAATTGCAATTTCTAATTATTATTTAGTAAACACAAAAGTAACCCTGATAAATCATTTCTTTCCATTTACTCCTTTAATACAGCTGATAAGGGGTTGAAGACGTAAAATACTGCAGTGTTTCAGCTTATTTTAAGTATATGGTAAAAATGAGTCAGCTGCATCATTTGGTGTGTTACACGTAACATTTGGTTTGGGATACTTTGCTAATCTGCTATAAAGTGCCACAGAAATTATGTTTAGTTGTTTTATACAACATAAAAGCTAAATTTCTTATGGAAAGCTATAAAAAAATGGTTTAAAAAATTCAAATTGTGTCAATTAATTAATCATTTTAACAGTTAATTGGCAAATATAAAGCAAACCCTTTTAAACACACAAGAGCCCTGCTTTGTGCGCTCACCATGGACAGGTAGCAGAGATGCTGACAGATTTGGCAGCGTCTCTCTGAAGACTCCAGTGCCAGCCATTTCCCGCGGGGCTTCTTGCGGCCCTCGCCGGGCCCCAGGCCACCATCGTGTGTGCCATAGCGGGCAGAGGAAAGTAGACCTGCCTTGTAAAGTTCCTGACGTTGATGCATCTCTATGTTCCTGTTGGACGAGAAAATGCCTCGATAAGAGGAAGCCAGAAAGAACTAAGTGCAGAGCAAAATTTCTGCTTGTTGCCCTGAGGAGACAGGAAGGCAGTGATGCACAATCGCTGAACTGAGTTAATGAAATGTTAACAACGCTCCTTGAAATGGCTTCATACTTTTAGAAGCAAACCATCTCTATGATGTTACAGCGAACCTTTCACGCTGGTCGCTAGTCTCTCTGGATTTGTACTTTCGGTGTGTTTTGTGTAAGTGCACATGTGCTGACACCTGCCTGAGGTCTTTGAGAAGGGCGGAGATGGTGGTGAGGAGAAGGCCGTTGTCCCTCTTGGACTCAGCTGTGGCAATCTGATACAGTAGCTTCTCCATGGAGAAGGGTTTGGCTATACAACGACATTTCAGGTCCTGGGACGGAAGCAAGCAGAGGACATTATTATATATTATTGATAAGCAAAGCCACAATGTGAAAATGTCACTTTTTCTTAAACTTACAGGAAATAGTAAGTTCAACATGCAGGCAAATTAGAGTCTACAGCTCCGGGTTTTTACTCTATTTCTCTGTTTTATATGCTTTGAGGAACCACAACCGAGGAGTAAAATATGCATCTTAAGTGCAAGATCTGTCGTTATTAGTTTAACATGGACGTTTCCAGTTCTGTGAGCTGACCTTTGCAGCCTGGTAACCCAGGTTCATCCAGTGTGGTGTGGCAAAGTGCACCGTCTCTGACACGCTGTAGCCACAGCACACTTTAGAGACAAAGGCACCAGGGAAGCAGACCACAAACTGGCCACACCTCTGGACTGTACGGTAAACCTTGATGCCTTCGCGGCACAGCACCTCTGGAGAGATCTGGAAGGTTAACATAAGGGAGAAAAACTGTTACATTTAGTACTTAAAACTAACAGATGGCTTGACTTGATCTTACAATGTTACACACAGAGAGAAAAAATCTGACCATAATATTCTTCTCCAGCATTTCTAGTCCTGGGGTGCCGTTGGCTTGAAGCAGTGTATGGACCACTTTGTCCAGCTTAGCCTTCTCCTCAGCAGGGACAGAATACCTATAAGAACAACAGACAGGCATATTGTTTTAAATCTGCAGGCTCTCCAAGCTAAGTTTACAGACTTCAGTGTCAAATACAGATAACCTCAGTGGTGGAAACAGCTCTGTGCATTCTTACCAAATGCAATCAGCACCAGTGTGTAAGTAATCAATATATGGAAGGCGATTTTGGTCTCGAGACCAGCATGAGGTAGAAAAGACCATGCCAACGTTTAGCCAGGGAATGGTCACCCCTGCAGAGAGGAGACGAGAGAAAAACAAAGCATTAATAAGTCCAAGGAATGTAGTTAATAAACATCAGTTTTTTTGTTTTTTTTTTAGTAGAGAAAAGTCTTAAAACAATGCTAGAAGCTACAGTCCTTATTCGTTGTGCTTACCAGGCACAGCACCCAGATGTCTCAGTATGGATCCAGCGTTATTTGGGAGGACGGTGAGGTTCCATCCATGTCTTATGAAAAAAGAAAAAGTCATTTCCTTATTGTTTGAAAGATATGCCTGCTCAACAGCATCAAAGGAATCAACAGATTTACTCCGAATTTGTGAGTGGTTTACCGTTCAAGACTACAATTGTGAAACACAGCTAATCTGTATATTAAATATAAGGAACTCACTTTGCAAATGGCTCTGACTTTCCTGTGGGGAATCCACTGCCGTGTGTACTGGTGTCCACCTTCCCACAATGCACTGCCACGTGGCAATCTCTCTGCTCCACAATCCTCCAGTATTCTTGCTGCAATGAGGGGAATAAAAGGGAGAAACTGATGAGTAAAGAAGGCATGAAACAGGTTTCAGGTGGCAGATAGGTTAGTTAATTCCAAAAAGGACTCCCAGATGATGAGGCAGATTATTTTCTTGCAACAGCTTTACATACACTTCTAATTTAGAGTTAAAACAATTTAACCACTCAAAGCTGTTTACAGTTTGAATTTATTCTAAGTCTCTGATGAAGGCATCGGCACGCTAACCTCAACCTCAGCAGCTCCCGGTTCCTTGTTAAAGCACATGGTCATGGTGTTGCGGGCTATCCTGAAGAAGTTGGTCAAGGACACGGATTTCCCCTGCAAAAAAAACTAAATAAGTTTTGGAAGTGACGGTGTGCCCTGTTTAGAGGAGGAAACTGCATATAATAAATTTATAGAACTCTGACATGTTAAAGCAGCAACAAGAGAGGCCAGCGAAGAGATGAAGGTGAATAAAAAACCAAATAAATACGGTTAGATCCGAATGAATTCCCTACTTTTCTACCTTATATTTAGGTAGATGTGTTTTGGTGTAAGATTGCATACAAATAAATCATGTGTATATGTATTTGTATATATCCCTACAAGGCTCTCACTTGAACTCAACCATAACTCTCAAACACATTTCCCCTGGACTCAATAACGCCCACCCCTTCATGGACACTCATGCTCCAGAAAACCTTTTAAGATGACCATAAATCTGCCAGCTCCTGGCCTGGAGATGGTGGAAACTGACCTTGTGGATTCCCTGCGCTCTTAGTAACAATTTGTCTTTTGCTCTCTCTCTTTTTTTTTTCCCTTATTGCTTCATCCAGTAGACATCCAGATGTTTTCAAAATAGTATCTGACCTAGGACAGTCAAATAACAAGATACTGGCCATCCTGTAGGCACTGACAAAGCTTTATTTCTCCCAGTCAGTAGAAGGACTTTTGAGCTTTTTTTCTTGCATAATCAGAGAGTTAATTATACCCTTGATGTCCACTTTATTCTGTTGACAGATAAAGTGCAATCCAACCTCTTTTTGGAGTCCTCTCTGTGATGAAAAGGGCATACAAACTAAACTGTGCAGAAAAGTGAGTCCTATTTTGACAAGCCTGTCCTGTCAAGATGGTGACAGCCATTCATAAGTCACCGCACTGAATACTACTTCTACACATCATTGATCTAATATTGATTGTACAAGAACAACTCTGTTGACAATATCTCCAATCTTCAGAAGGAGGCGAAACAGAGAGATATAGTTACTTAAGGGACAAAAAAAATAAAAGTGAGTAGCATCCACATTTAGGATGAGAGGTTTTTATGGTCCTCAGCCGGAATAGGGTGGATTGCCCTCTCCGGGTCGAGAGTGAGGTCCTGCCTCAAGTGGAGGAGTTTAAATATCTCGGGGTCTTGTTCACGAGTGAGGGAAGGACGAGATTGACAGATCTTCCCGGTCTGTCGTGGTGAAGAAGGAGCTGAGCCAGAAGGTGAAGCTCTCGATTTACCAGTCGATCTACGTTCCTACCCTCACCTATGGTCATGAGCTGTGGGTCGTGACCGAAAGAACAAGATCTCGTATACAGGCGGCTGAAATGAGTTTCCTCCGCAGGGTGGCCGGGCTCTCCCTTAGAGAGGTAGGGTGAGGAGCTCGGTCATCCGAGAGGGGCTCAGAGTAGAGCCGCTGCTCCTCCGCATCGAGAGGAACCAGTTGAGGTGGCTCGGGCATCTGGTCAGGATGCTTCCTGGATGCCTCCCTGGTGAGGTGTTCCAGGCACGTCCCTCTGGGAGGAGACCCCGGGGAAGACCCAGGACACGCTGGAGGGATTATATCTCTCGGCTGGCCTGGGAACGCCTCAGGATCCCCCCTGCAGAGTTGGCAAATGTGGCTGGGGAGAGGGAAGTCTGGGCTTCCCTGCTTAGGCTGCTGCCCCCGCGACCCAACCCCGGATAAGCAGCACGAAGACGAGACGAGAGGTTTTTATGCAACATAAGGTTGAATAAGAGAGTGACTCAGCAGGATAAAGTCATCTTAATGACAGAAACAGTTGCCTTTTTATCTCATCAGAATGCTGTGGCAAATTGTCTCGACACAAACATCAACATAGCAGACACTGTTGTGCATAGGGTGTGTTTGACAGAGCTATGTGCACAAATTGCTGCCCTTACAGGTGAGGACTCATCAGCCTGGAAGGGAGATTGGCAAGAGGACGGTACGTATGATGGGTGGTCAGGGGGATAAAGGGGACTGCAAATTAGGGAGGAGGGACATCTGCAGGGGGATAAAATCTATAGGTACTGGGTTAAAACTGCTGATGGGTTGGAAAAGTTTGAGGGAGCAGAGTTTCTAGAAGGGGCCAGGCCAGGTGGCGGGGTGGGTCTGCCTTTTCTCTGACCTACATTTCAGCCAAACAAATCAGCAAAGCTGCCAACAGGAAAGAGCGTTGAGAATACATCAAATGTTGGTCCATATGCACACACATATAGGTAAGACTACAGGATACCTCAGCACATACATAACTGCACAGATGAACAAACCCACAAGATGTGCAAGGTAACACTTCTGTTATTCACTTTCACACTGAAAACCAGGTCAAACTAAAGTTTGCTAAAAGAAAATTTAACTACAAACCATCAGTAACGCGTTAAAACTTCAATGGTTACAAACATCTTAGCCGTGAACACCAAGCCATTGTTGTGATCCAGTGTTTGTACACTGGATGTAAAAACCAAAGGTGTCAGACGCAGTGCAGAGATGGAAAAGTTCAACAAGACTTAAGAAGAAGACTATTTCACCATCAGAGGAAGCAAACAACATTGTGTTTGAATTACTAACACTGTACCGATTGTGCTACAAATAGAGTATCAGTTTGTGTTGTAAGTCTCTCTGCTTGATGAAAAATCTTAAAATGCACTGAGATGACAAGTCAACAATGGCATGCGTTTCATTTCAAAATCATATTTTTCTTTCTGGTTGATGATACGGAAACCAAACCTCTGATGAATAATGCAGAGGCTTTTTTACTGCAACAGCACTTCTACTGCTCCTTTTTCATGAAGAAGTTGTTCAGGGTAGAAAGACAGTCAAGTCAAGTAATTCAAAGCAAACATACACTTCTTTTATCAATATTTCATGTCTACCTCAATTATCTCAGCTTAATGTCTTAAAGTGGATGAGGTTGACGGAAAGGGGTAAACGGTGAATGCTACGTGACTAAAGGGAATGAGTTAGGGGAAAAGTGGGAGGGACAATAAACCCTTGTCACCCCCCACTTCCATCAACCTTGGTGGTGAAAGTTTATTCAAGAAGTTTAAGTGCATATTTTCTCATTCAGGCATTAGAAAGGTGGAAAGCATTAGAAAACACAAAACACCTTCATTAGCACATCAGAGGAGTTGTAGACTCATAACACCTTACATGCAACTTTAGCAGTTAGTCTCAATACTACGGACGTTGCCATGGCAGAAGAATACTACCCAACAGCCAAAAAAGGCATCCCATATATGGAGAGAATGTGCACCAAAACAAATACAGAAATAGAAGCCAAATTACAACGACGCATGTGAAAGATGTGTATAGTATTATTCTGCTGAGTTAGCTTTATACTAGCTGAAAGTTACATGAAAGAAACCATGAAAACCAAGCAGCGAGGAAGCAACATCCACTGCTGCTTCCACGCCGTAGTGCTACTGCTGATGGCAGATCAACTGTTGACCTTTAAATGACAATTAAAAAAGTGTTAACAGCACTTATAGACTTCAGATCACAGGAAGGAATGAACAGAAAAAGAATAAAGAAATGACAAGGAAAGATAGACTTACGTGTCTCTTGTCTGTATGCTTCAAGAGTGTGGCATAAACAGCAAGTGCCTTCCTCATCCTCACCTTGTAAATACATTTGTGCTGGTCACTGAGCACGCCTCTGTCCTCCTCCGCCTGCTCCTCTCCATGCTGCCTGTCCTCTTTGCCTTGTTTTTCCTGAGCGAAGAGCCGGCGCCGGCCCGCTTTGACCTGAGCTTCCAGCTCCTTCAGACGGTGATAGACTCCGTTGGTGCGGTGGTGCCCTGTTGCCCCCCCCACTACGCCACCTACTAGCCCGTTTTTGGGCTCATAGCGTGGCAGCGAAAGCCCGTTAGGAGCAGAAGAATCCGAGAGACCCTCAAGAGGGCCCCGTCGCGACTCCAGATTCTTTTTCTCCTGTAGCACCTCAGTCAGCAGTCGCAGGCGCTCCTCGGCGCTGAGCGAGTCGTAGGAGAGGATGTACTGGAGGTAAGCCTCCTGCAGCTTAGCCAGTCGGTCCTGCGCAGATTTAGGGATGCGCAGGAGGTCAGCGAGCTTGGTCCACTTCTTCAGGTCCATCACCTGCTGCATGCCGCCCATGTCATTGATGAGCTGGAAAAAACATGACAGGTCCACTTCGCAACCACCTGCATGAAAAACAAACAAATAAATAGTTGGTAGATTCAACAGGAACTTTCTTTTCTTTTAAACTCAGGTCTTAAAAGCAAAAATACCATCATTTTAGAGCATTTTCTTCAGCAGAGATCATTTTACATGAAACGGTCCCCTCAACTTTAAAAAATGATCTGAACTATAACTAGAAACTGAGATACAAATTACTCTTAATGTAGAACTGATCTGCTGGGGACACTACAGGAAGTCATTTGGAAGCTGGCTGCTCCGTTGTGGCCCTCCGTCTGCCAGGTCTCTCTGGCTTACATCTGCACGCAGCTGCATATAAATGCTAAATACATGGCAGATCGCAGTAAACCACAAAACCAACCAGTGTAAAATGATTACATTTCCACTGCTACGTATCAGCCTGCATGAGAACATTTGCCCATATTGAAAGATCAAATACACAGTTGCTGTTTGAACCAAGCTGTTTAAATACTCTTAAAAGACCAAATGTTATTGGGAGAAATTTAAGGCGACAGGGCAGTCTTAGAGAAATATTGTCTTCAGTTGGCCACTGCGCTTCTTACAGAGGTGTTTCACAATATTATTGTCAGCCATAAACAAGGAAATAAAACCTTATGGAAGCACGCAACACATCTGCTGTACTTTACTGGCTCCCTTCTGGCTCTGAAGAGCCGAGCAAGAATGACGACACAGGTAAATAAACTGCAAACTGCAAACAGTAAGCAACTTTTTTTGCATTCGCATATGTCATACTCTTTTTATAAACTGCATCTTCTTTATAGCCTCCATTTCAACTTTGGAGGGAGGGGGAAAAAAAAAGGGATGAATGTTGACAAAGAGCTGAGCCACAATTTAAAACAAGTTGTCTGGGATTAATTCACTCCTGCAGAATCAATAACTCTTGTCCTCTGTGGCAGTCTGCAGGAAGAAGGTTGAGCCTTATTGCTTAGTCAATTCAAGCAATTGAGGAGGTAGTTTTGTTTACTAAAGCTTTTGTGCAAAATCACAAAATGTGTCCGGCTCGCTTACCAATGACAGGTGGCTCATCCATGGTAATGCCCTGAGATTTAAGGTGCTTGCGAATGCAAGCCAGCCGCTGCACATTGGGACCCCAGCGTCGGCCCAGCATGTGGACTCTCTGCACCTGCGTAACAAAACGCATCTCTTCGTTCAGCTTGCACTCTGGACGCCAGTCTGGTGGTGGCGCCACACGGCACATGCCAGCCACCTCGGCCTGTTCCCTCACTGCATCCAAGTACACCAGGGGGTCCTGGAACTCCCTTGGAGCTGGCCAGAAGACAGGGACTTCGCCCAGCGCCGCCCATCCCTCTGGCTTGCTCTGCTGGCGCTCCCACTCCTTCTCCTGCTCTCGCTCCTTCTGGCGCGTCAGCTCTTTCTCACGCTCCCACTCCTTGTCGCGGTCAGCTGCCCGCAACGCTGCTGGTTTGAGCTGTCCAGGGCTGTTGGAAATAGGAAGAGAGGAGGTCGAGGAGGTCGAAGAGGAGGAGGAGGAGGATACAGAGGTCTGTTGGGAGTCTGAGGTAGTGCTGGCACGACTGGGGTTTGGTGAGTGATTCTGGCCTGATGAAGGTGAGGAAGAGGAGGAGCTCCGACTGTGTGACCTGCTCTGCTGCTGCTGTGCTTGTCGTATCAACATCAGCTTGCCGGCCGATGCGCGCTTCGGTCGCTGGTTGACCGACTCCATGTTGGCTGCTGGTGTAGAAGGAGGTGGGCTTTGTTTAGGAGGGGAAGTGGAAGGTGGAGTAACAGGCTTAGTTTGTTTAGGAGAGGGGGCTGTTTCGGAGTCATGTCCATTAGAAACTGGAGTGGTAGGCCCGGTGTTTTGCTTGCTAGCTTTCTCCTCATTGGCCACCTTTTTGCTGCTGCTACGCGTCTCCAAAGGCGTGCTTTGAAGCTTGGCTTTCTTGGCCTCAGTGCCGCTTGTTTTGGCTTTCTGATCGACAAGCCCCGCCCCCACCGCATTGAGCACCACCTCTAGACGTCGTTTGGAGTTGCGCAGTCCCTCTCGACCCGTGCACTCCACTTGGCTTTGCTGGCACTGTTTCTGCCCCAACTCCTTGGTCAAGGCGTTGTGCCGCTGCCCGTTTAGCCTCCCGTTGGGTCGGGTGTTGGCAGCCACATTGTGCAGCCCGTTGGATAGTAGCACCTGTTTGCGGGTTTTTGCATTGCTGTAGTGGGCTGGTGCCGCTGCTTTTCCTGAGTTGGCCAGCCCATTGCTGGCTGCTGGCTGGCTGTGCTGATTGTGATTGTTCGCTGACGATGATGCCGAGGCGGCGCTGTTGTGTTTGTTGCTGCTGCTGAGTTTGGTTTTCTTGCCCAGTTCTTTCTGTTTGGCTTTGGTGTAGGTGACGTGGCCCTTGGACACGGTGGCTGTGTACTTTTTCACAGTTTTGGACGGCAGTCGGAAGTCGCGGCTCTTTTTGGCACCACTGACAGCTTGTGCCGAGCCTGCCCGCGTCAGCCCGTTCACTTTTGAGACCTGAGACGAATAGAGAGAAAACAAACAAGGAAAATTGGATTAACAGCCATTTATGTTATGTATAATGTACATCACAGGAAGGAATAATGCTAAACATTGCCCACACACAGATAGAATTAACAGGAACACAACCAAGCACATGGAGCGGTGGGCGCGCCTGCACTCCAAAGATGAGGCCAAATGCTCAGTTCCTTGCTGTGTGGTGAAACATTTGGCTGGTTCGACCAAAGCTATTTGTGGAAACCTATGTTATTCATTAGGGAAGCAATAGACTGTCTGGACAGCTATACTTTCATATGCAGTGTGCTTTTGTAAACTGCAGTTCAAACTGCTGTCAACACTATGGCCAAGGTTTAGACAAGGATATGTGCTAACCAAAACCACGACATCCGAGGATAAACAACAGTTGAAAAAGAGGAGAGAAAAAGAGATGGCAGACGTGAAATGGAAAGCAGGAAAGGCTCCATGGTTTCTGCGAGCAGATGGCTGGACAGTATGAAGTAGGAGGTGGGGTCCTTTCAGTGTATAAAAACATTTTATTTGCTGTGGGTTTCTTTGAACGTGTTTTAATGAGTATGCAAGACAGAAAAAAGTGTGTGAAGTCTGTAGATGTGAGGTTTGATACAGTTGTGTCTGCTTCTCTGGCTGAGTTGGTGGGTAAATCTTTTGAAAAAACAGAGCAGTCCTCCAATTTTTTTATATAGCCCGCTAGTACGAACTTCTGGCAATTTTGCCAGTTGTATCACTCTTACAGTTTGACCTTTTCTGACATGCCCACTTTCCCTTCATTTCTTTTCCTGCATGACTTTTCCTCCACAAACATTTGCTCTAATATGAATTTCTAAGAATATCCATTTCTCCTCCCTCCCATTTCTACCTTTCTTTTTTCCCCCTCGTGGTCTACTTCTTACCACAGCCAGGGGGTTTGTCCAACTTTCAGTCGACTCATACTTCTATCTTCCCTGTGATTGCTGTGTGGGAAAAGGCCTTACACAATTGGGGGGGGGGTCTTGCAAATGCCCAAATCTGCGGATTTAGCTTGTTTTTTTTAAATAATATTTTAAAGCTAAAAGATTTTTGTCCAGCTGCAGAATCCAAATTCTTTTCTGTCAAGTTTTTACATTTTGTGTTGGAAATAGGGACTTGGGAAACCTGCATGTATAGTGACACATGGAGTTTTTTTTCCTTTTTTTTTTTTTTTTTTTTTTTTAAAATATAAATAATATGTCATACTTTTTGCCAACTACTTGTAGTGCCTGATCACCTTTCTCTTTAGACAAGCCCGAACTGAGCCACAGATGCTAAAACAGAGGGAGGAAGGAGGAGATGGAGTTATCAATCACAGCCGGGGCGCCACAAGAGGGAGGTGACAGCCGGCCCATTGACAGGTTTGCCTTTGAAGGGCTCTCGAGTCACACAGTAACGGTGTGTATGTGTGTGCGCATGCACATGTATTGTATTGTGTTTGTCTCAGGTGGCAGGGGGTCGACACAAAGACCAGGCCATTAAAAGATAAGGGGGGCTGAAATCTAACCCTGCCTCCGTCAATCACTCTCCCTAACACATATGCACACTTTACTTCACAATGGAAAACAAAAAAAAGCCGAGTCACAGGAAAAGAGGGAGGGAAAAAAACTGAAAATATGAGATGAGAGGTTTTTTTTACTGCTTACTTAAGAACTCTATCAGTTTACAGTTCTTTTTTTTTTTTTTTTTATACCAAAATTTATGCCACAGTCCATACTGAAACAGTAACGGACAATTACTGCTGTAGTTAGGCAGATATCTGCTTTCTCTCTGTTCAGCCACAGTTTGCTGAGCAGGCAACTCAGAACAACCTGTTATGGCTCTTTCCTGCCACGAGAGGGCTCAAATAACCTGTTCCCTTCACAAAGGCTGAGAGATATCCCTCAGTTTTCTCTTTATTTATTTGGTCTGGTGGATAAGGAAGATGGCATTGAGGGGGGAGGGGGGGGGGGGGGGGGGGGGTTAGGGTTAGGGTTAGCTACTGGCAGAGAAAGTGTAAAGAGAAATGAAAAGGATGACGAAAAAAACAAGAAAAAAAAAACAATGAAGGAGGAAAAAAAAAAATAGAGCACACAGGAGTGGAGTGGATTTTCACTGCACGTGAGCCAGGGAGGGAAGGGGAGGGAGACGGAGGTGGGTCTAGATGACATCATGTGTTGCTATAGCCCAGCTGAGGCCTGGCAGGAAGTTGGTTTTTTTTGTTTTTTTTTCTTTTTCTTTTTAAACACATAACATCTGCAGGAGTTGGCCCTGAGAGAGGACGGAGGAGGTAGGGGGGATGCTGGTGAAGGGGTGCGAGGTGCAGAGAAAGACTGGGAAAGAAGGCCAGCCAAGGGATAGAACAAGAGAGGAGAAAATTTAACCCTTGCAAAGCCCTGCTGAATGACAAAGGAGGAGGGATGGAAAAGACCCACATCAGATCCTAAATTCAGACTCACTGTGCTGGTCAAACACTTCGTCTCCCCTGGCATCATATCAATATTACAGCTATCAGGAACTGATTAAATTTGGCCAATGTGTGTTGTTTCTAAATGTTAAAGTGATCCAAAGGGATTTTAAACAGCCATTGAAAGGCCAATATAGCCAAGCCAAAACTACCAACTACAACCAACTACCTCAGCTTTTTTACTTTGAAATAACAATTCAACAGACCAGCTATATACAGTTGTGTTCAAGCACAGATGAGAGCAATGTGTTACAGACACACCAGTTACTTTTAAATGAGCATTTTATTCCTATCAGCTTCTCCACGTTAATTTTATGCCTACAGGAGCAGAAGCGAGGTTAATAGAAAACAAAGGGTGAATAATGAAACAAGACACTCCGCTTCAAGTGGTCCACAGTAGGCTTCGTGGTTTGGCCCTGAATACCCCACCTGCACTCCCTGATGTTTACAGCTGCTTTGTTGACATCCCTACTTCAGTTATTTAATTATAAACAGGGGGGGGGGGAAATCCTTTTTTTTTTTTTTCTAAAAAGGTCCTTTTATAATGCATCCATTTTGTTGATACAAGCTGCTATTAAATCAGGTAAAGCTGAACTGAATTAAATTATGATAATGGCTTTACCCTTTGGTTTTTACACACAACCCTGAGATCATTTTATGGATACATGAACATTTCACCTTTCATTTGGCTGAGCCAGTATTTTTTTCACAACAGATCTTGTGCACATTTCACACACATGGTTAACACACATACTGTTCATGCTAATTGGAGGGAAAGTGAAAGGGGGCGTGGTGGAGGTATTAGTTCTTCCAAATGACTGAAACTAAACCGTCAAGGGCGAGATTTGTCTGATGGGAGCAGAAAAGGGAATGGGGAAACTATGTGAAGGGGGTCAGAAGCCTGTTACATACTCAGTGACAATTTTTTATTGTTCTCGAGGCCACAAGAAAGAAATATCGTTATTTTGTTCGACTGGACCCGACATCTTACAGTTTCTTTTCAATGCATCAGAATTTTCTTTTCATGGGGCTCTGAGAAGTATTGTGTGATTGGTCAGATGTTTGAGGTGGGTGTGGTTACCGCAGAAAAGCATGAAGTAGAAAGCTCACTTCCATATTTTGCTGATGCAAGGTTGAACAGACAGATTTAATAAAGAAGCCGATCAAGGCGGAGTGAAAAAGTATATCATACATCCCCATCATGTTTTGCGTTAAATATGAAGTAGCTGGATTAATTTCTCATTGCACATAGACAAATAGAGATGGGGTGTTAATAGAGGGGGAAAAGTTTAAAAACAGAGCACAGGAAGAGGAGGGAAAAAAAAGACCTGCTGGAAAGTAAGGGTGAAGTTTGTCTTGGCAGGAAGTCACTCGTTGAAATTCATTGTTACTTTTATGGGACAGCCTGAGTCCCTTTAAAAAGCGGAAGAAAACGTCTCAGTCTGCATAAACAGCTGCAGAATACAGCCACCAGCACAGGGGAGAGGTTGGCATTAAACAAGCAGGATACCATCAGAGCAGGAAAAAAGATGACAATCTAATGTGGCGCTTAAACAGACAACTGCTTTTAATTAGCTGAAATGATAAGAAAAGAAAAAAAATAAAAGATTGCCAGGTTTCGGATGAAAGCCATCTCTTCCATTCACTTTGTGGGGTTCCTTGAAACCTGCTAAGTGCCATGGAGAGGGAGGCAGGATTTCACAGCCCCTTGCCAGCACTACTAAATATAGCTGCAGTCGCGGCAGGCCAAAACACAATCATTACTCTCCCAGACACAATGGATGGAGAGGCAGAGGAGGAGAAAAAGAGAAGAGGAAGTGGGAGATATAATAAGATAGGCGCAGCAAAAATGAGAGGGAGGAAACATCGTGAGAGTGTGGAGAACACAAGGCTATGGTGGGAAAACAGCAATAAATATAAAGTAGAAGAGTGAGACGAGGAGAGCGCAGGAGTACTTGGGGTATATCAGACAGTGAGCTAAAATGAGGATGTAGCAAATGGGTGGATGAAAAGTAAAGTCAAGAATTTATGGGTATAATAACTTAAAGAGTGTGTGGAACGCTCACATTTGTTCATACAAAACATTCAAGTGGTCCAGTCAAACCACAGCTAACCATTCATCAGCCATAGAAATGTCAAGGCCATTTTGGGGAAGGTGCAGAGAGGCCTTTAGTCTTTTAGTTTTTCTTTGCATGTAATTTCTAATATCTCCCACAGCTTTTACCCATCAAACGTACACTGCTATGTACATTCAGTCGCACAATACCTGCTTCCGTAGCTCTTCAGCCGCTCTCCTAGATGGCAACCCGTTGGCTGCTCCTCGACTGCTTGCCAGAGCTTGTTGCTCCCTGGCGTGCTCTCGTGCCTCTGCCCGCTCACTGCGTTCCCTCAGTAGGGGTGGAGGAGGAGGCGGAGGGGGTGGTAGAGGTGGGGCAGGCGCATCCCTGCTATGAGCTCCTGCTTTGGGCCGTGGACTCTCCCTGGTTCCTCCTTTACTCTGTCCATGAAAAACTGGAAAGGAATAAAGAAATGGGAGGATCAGATGTACGGCTTTTACCGTGAATAGTTCGCAGAGGGTTCCTGTGTTTTCCAATAAATATTAAATCACAACTTTAAATCAGTTTAAAGCTAACTGCAAATGAAAATGCAAATTTGAGATATTATACAAAACTGAGTGCAGCAATAGGATGAAGCTGTATGTCTTTGAAATTTAGTTTCAATTCAGTTCAGTTTCATTTATCTAGATGTAAGTCACGTGAGCTCATATGCAAACACCTGAACACAATTCAAGTGTCATTTTATAAATAAGCCAATTTAATCAAAGTCAAAATAATCCAAAGTCAATTCAACCCAGTTCAGTTCCATCTAGTTCAATGCAATTTAATCAACTCAAGTCAATAAATCAAACTAAACCCAAGCCTATTCAAATTACTCTTTAGTCCAGTTCAATCCAATTCAGTTCCTTTCAGCTCATTGTGATTTTACCAACTAAATTCAATACCATTCAACCCAATTAAATACAATTTAGTTCCAATCTAATACATTTCTGTCCAATTCTATTTAACACTTGAACTCAAACAAACTCAAAATGAATTACTGTCAATTCAACCAAATGTAGTTCAGTTTGTTTATAACTGTATATATATTAGAGCTGCAACTATCGAGTACTTTTGTAATCAGGTACTCTGTCGATTATTTCTTTGAGTAATTGAGTACTCTAACGATTTTTTTTTTTGTTGTTATTATAATTTGTAAAACAAATACTAGAAACTCAACCAAAGTAAATCGATAAATGTATATTTGTGAAGCTGTTGCATGTGTTGTTACTGCCTATCATATTTTAAAATGTGCCAATGTGTTTGCGCTCAATGTGTGGAGAAACTATTCTCAACCGGTCGCAGATTAAAAAGAAGAATTCACGTAGAAAGAAGGACTGACTTGTAAACATTTCCAAAGTATCTAAGAACCAGCCGATGTCTTGTTGGACGACACGCCTGTTAAAAGTGTGTCTGTTTAATACGGAATAAAAGTTTGCTGCAGGAACAGAGGCTACGCCTGCCGTCACACGCTGCCTTAAACATGCGCTTTGACTCTGCGTGTGTGCAGGAGAGACAGGTGAGGGATGGATTACAAGACGGTTAATGTGCGTTAGCAGCCGACACCTCGCCATGCGTCGTCACTGCTGACTAATGTCACAGGTTACAACACTGTACATTTTACCAGGCGCTGCTGCTGTTGATATAAATCACGAAGCTGAATCTCCGCCTGGAGCGGTGAAGAGGTTTGAAATGTCTGTCATCAGTCCGGGTGAAACAGTCATACTGTACAGACACACCGTAGGCGGCAGATTCTGTTTTTATATATTTTATAAATGATACAATATTTTATCTGTTTACTGAAACAGTGATGTAGTCCCTCCGAACAGCGCAGTGGTCTGAGAATGCCGCGATAATGCATAAATTAAAATATATCACCACGTGATAATAATTGAACGACGCCTCGAGGCAAATAATTTGCCTCGATCAATTTTTGTACTCGAGTTACTCGAGTTACCCGAGTAATTGTTGCAGCCCTAATATATATTATGCTAATATGTAAAATGTAGCCTACATATACCAACAGATCGTATCAAAACTTAAATTGGATTAAACCCCCCCATTCCAAGAATGGCTGGGGCAGTAGATAACCACAGAGAAGAGAAACTCCCTTTTAACAGGAAGAAACCTCCAGCAGAACCAGACTCAGGGAGGGTGGCCATCAGTCCTGAACGGTTGGAAGCGTGGGGAGACAGGACACAGGAGAAAAACACAAAAATACCAGCAATACCTGCTAAACAAAAGGGGGGGGGAAAAGAAATAAAAAAATAAAGTTAATGGTTGTAATAATGTCATATACATACACAGCAAAGAGCCAAGTCAAGAGGTGCTCAGAGTATTGGGGGACATCCAGTAGCCTAGACTTGCTGAAAACATAAGTAAAGGCATGGATGAGGTTCACTTATGCCTCTACAAGCTTTGTCCAAATGGGAAGTTTGAAGCCTCGTCTTTAAAGGCAGAAAGGCAATAATGGCATGTACAAAGGCTGCTGACTGAAGAGAAATGCTCAGTGCCACATGGGAACTCCATCAGCAGGCTAGGCTTCTAGATATCAGAGTTGTCCCCATTTTAAAGTGGGTTAATTGCTATCTCCTCTGATCAGACCAGGTTTCATCCAGGTAAGCAATGTGGTTTGCTGTACGCCACCTAAGCAGATAGTGGTTGAACAGTCTGAGAAAAAAAAACCCACTAAATAATGCTTTTTTTTCCCTGTACACACTGATGCAGCAATAATTTTAGCGATGTAGCTCTAAATCAGAGTTTTGCCTCCAAAACTGTAAAAAAAACAAAGCTGCATTATTACCAAAGGAAGTCAAGAAGTCACGTGAAACTAGGAGATACAGAAAGAGAGAGAGTTAGGTAGTGAGATCTAGCAGCTATTCTAAGTTTATTGGGCTTATGTACACTGGCATGGTATGTGCTAAAATGCTAAAAGTTTTTTAAAAAAAAGTACATGCCAGTGCAATGGGTAGCTGAGTGAAACGAACCATTATAAGAAGACTTAATGGTTTTCAGTGAGCCAGGAGGTGCTAACAATTCAAAAGGGAACGAGAACAGAGTAAGTAGGACATGAAGCAGTGGGCCTCACCAAGGACATGTACACATGTTGGTCCTCAGGATTAAGTTGTTTGATCTATACACTTAATTATTTTCTCAATCTCTACAAACTGTTTAAAACTACTAGAGTATAATAAGACACAAATAAATAAATGCAATTTAAAAAATTAGGCTACTGTGGAAACTTCCAAAAGTAGGAATATCATATGTAAAGGTCTTATTCTGCTTTCCCAGGTTACCATCTTCTTATGCCAACAGCAGAAAGGATTGTAACCACTGGGGTCCAAACCACAACGACCAAGTGTGAAAACCTGTACAAATATTGGAGTGACAACATTTTGGCAAGCGTGTAACCCCTAATCAGTAAAATATGCATGATTTAAGTTGTGTATGAAGACGTCTTTATACTACTTGTCAATGAACCTGTTCAAAATGGACTTAGACTGCATCGCCCCCTGGAGATGAAGCTAAACTAGTCAAACAGCACTGAGGCAATTAACATACACATTCAATAGCTCTCTTTTCAGCTTTAACGAGGCTCAATTTACAGTTTCGCCAGGTTTTAAAAGCATCAGCAGACAGAGCATTTACAGTACATGAGTAGTGCTCAACACATACATGGGTATACTGAAGCGTAGTGCGCTTGTGATATCGTACATGTGTGTATTCACTCATAACCACAAGTGAGCGTATGCAGGTCTCTGGAGCCCCAGGCTCAATGAAAAATGAGAGAAATCCTGACATTTTGAGAAGTGAGCTAAGCAAGAAACAGACCAATAAAAGCTGTTTAATTTAGCCGTGTCAACATGGCACATAGCCGAGAGAGAAAAAGAGGTGGAGAGATGGAGCGCTGATGAATGGCCTACAATGTAAGGCCTTTCCTGTCTCTCCTTACCTCCCAGAATAAAATGAGTCCCTCCCCAATCCTTCACTAATTCTACCGCCCCCCCCCCCGGAAAAGCCCACAGAGTTATGCTCCTGTTGGAGAGCGGCCCAAGCTGCCTATTAAAGTGTCACATTTGACACCAATCTTAATACCACAAATGCACGAAGGTGTGAGCATGCTTTTTTTTTTCCAGTGTGTGCCTAATATCCAACACAGCATAAAATACTGTCAGCGATGAAGCAATTGCCCACTCTTGACGGTGTGTGTGCGTATGTGTGTGTACACAAACGTCTGTCTCTGCGTCCTTAACCCCCTCATCTCTATTGTCCCTTACAAAATATATCTGCCGGTTTCCCCCTTATCTATTTATTCAGCATATCACAGCGAAGGCGCCGAGCTGCTTTGCAAACAGTGTTTGTATACGAGATAAGAAAGGAGAATAAGCTGTCCTCATATACTAAACAAGCCTGGATTTGTTCTCACAGGTTTCACCGTCCTACTGCTAGTACTCCTTGTTCAGTTTTATGTTTCAAGCTGCAGCTACACATGAGTTTGAAAGGATGAAGGCAGCGTACAAATATCTATGGATGTGATGTGGCTAGGCTCCGCCAAGTGACTGTACTAAGGCAGAACACAATCCCCCCCCCCTCCACCTTTTCTCCATTTCTTAATCCCACTAGTCTCTCAGCTGTCTGTGTCCTCCTCCACATTCCACTTGAGTGGATGATGGGGAGAAAAACTGAATACAGCTTTAGTCTGTTAAGCCATTCAGGTGGTATCTCTACAGAAATGAATTAGTGAGAGTCAGGGAGGGTGAAAGGGAGGAACTATGAGATCCACTCTTTGTTTCATTCAAGGTATCAGATATATCTGGCAGGAAAAAAGGGCTCCCTGCTTGCAACCATTTCACTAATGCTGTATAAAACACAAGAGGACTTTCAGATAGACATAATATATGGATAATGATTACAATAAAAGACGCAACAAGGAGAAAAATGTAAGATTCTGTGGAACTTATGTACATCATACCTTTCACACCACAATAACATACACCTTAACCTCTGTCCGTTATTGAAGCCTTAACACTAATTTACATTTTTAAATAAAAATATCTGCTTGCCCGCAATCTCCTAAATGTTATGCACTGTGTATGCAACTGTGCGTATTCATCCAAACATCTACATGCCCCGAGGGCTGTACATATGCTCCAACTGTGTTGCATGCATGTGTCTAGGGTCCTGGCCAGCTGTTGCAGAGTGTGCATAAACACCTTGTTAGGGCTTAGTAAGTTAAGTGTTAATTGGTGTAGAAGGAGTTGATTCGCTGCTCTGCACTCCCATGTGACCATCCCCTTCTCTGCAGTTGAAAGCAGGAGAGCAAATGCAGGAAACTGCTCACTTTTGGACACAAATGTAGACATGAACTTTAAATCTGCCTTTTGTCTCATCTATGATGGACTCTGTGTTTCTGAACTCTAAAGTCAATGCAATGAAGTATTCCACTGGCTCATGACTCTTAACTCCTCTTTTTCTCTCTCGTTTCTCTTGCTCATTTTCCCCCCTCACTCCTCCCAGCTACTCCTCCCTCTGGGATATTTGTAGTGTGTCAGAGGACCTGAAACCATCCAGCACAGTGTGTGAACTGTGCATTTGTTAGGGAAAAAAAAGTGGCATGCTTTGATCCGAGCTCTGGTTGCATCCTTACCGTGCCCGTTGAGTGGCTGCTTGGCAGGTAGCTTGCCCTTGCGGGGCGTCGAATGGCAGGAGGAGGCAGCTGAAGTTTGGCTGCTGCTTCCCGCACCATGAGAGTGGACACTGCCTCCATTCTGGACCTCCTCCTCTTCCTCTTCTTCATCCTCCTCGAGGTCGTCCTCCTCCTGGGAGCTTCCAAAGTAGGCCATATTACTGGGCAAGGCAGATGAACCTGAACACAGAGAGGTGGAGGAAGGAGGAGGATTGGGTATAGAGAGGAGGAAGAATAGGAGAAAGGTCAGAAGAGAAAGAATAGAGGGAAGATTACAATTTGAAATACAACAAAGGGACCAAACAAAAAAACCACAGATTTCCTGGCAGCTGACTTTATCCTAGAACACAACATAGATGTTAACATCTGAAAAAATATGTTCTTATATTCTACTAATTTCCCATGTTTTAAATGGTTCGTAAGTGTTAAAATAACAGCTGCAAAATAAAGGATGTTTGGATTTGAATAAAGTGGTTATTGTGTTGCCATTTTTCCTTTTGTCCATCAGTTATTATCCCAGTTGGTGGCTTATTGATGCTGTGCTAAGTAGCACCATTGTCACTCTCGGTTAAATGCACCGCCACAATCAAGGAACGGCACGTTATCAGAATGGTGACACTTTTGCTTGACTGGTATTTTCTTTGTGTCTAAATCAGGCTACAAAACTAATGTCTGATGGTGTGTGGACCAACTGCATTTGTGGAATTATAAATTATATATAAACGGACCCTGTTGTCTTGGCAATTCATAGCTGTAACTGGTCATTGTGTTGTAGTTTTTTTTTTTCCTCCTCTCTTTTGAACTATTGCGTTTTCCCTATACCACTGCTCAGCAGTGGTAACATTAGTACATATTGTATAGTGAGGAAAAGGAGAAAAAAAAGACTTAGCTAAACCTAAAGCACTGAAAGTATATTTATATATATATATAACAAGCGGTCTTTCCCACCAAGAATCTCAATGTTGACAGCTTTATTGAGACATATATTATGTAAATACGCTGAAATATCTAACTCAGTAGAGGAGTTACTTAAACTCTCTCCTTGCTGAGCTGATCCCAGATCTGTGGCTTTCAGTCTTCCAAACAGGATTACTGTCAATCTCTGCCTCTGCTGGAGAAGAAAACTGATGTGCTCCCTCCTTACTTTTTCTGCCATACTCAATCACTTTCATTGTCATCTCACAGAAATCCAGTCCAATATGAGCTGGAAAGGAGGCAAATAGTGTTTGGCAGCAGATCGCCTATAATGTTACCTCAGTTGGCTGAGTGGAGACACGTTCTCACAATCCCAAAAGGTCAGAGAGCCCAGAGCTATGTTAATAAATCTCATAATGTTCGACTCATAAATCAGGGTGCAAACAGCCGTTGTGGTGATGCAGATGCAAGATGAAGGGGAAAAAAGCAGTAGTAGCAACCATAGTCACTTGTACGTCATACTAAGTTGCACAGTTCTTTGCCGTCAAGAAATATTCCTAAAATAGTTGCCATAAATCCAATTGATGGGAAAGATTTAAACATCTAAAAATCACAAATGTCCCTAAATAAATAAAATACAACAAAAAAAGACACAAAGGATCTCTTTTATTTTAATATTTTGCAGATTTAAGCGATGGGACATTGACTTCCCCTGTAGAAGCCTGTTGATATAGCATACATATATGATCCTGAATGGCTACAAAGGTGAACATAATTGGCTAGTTTTTTGTTGTACCTTTTATTGCAGATCATATTTTATTTTTAAGTTGAACATTTTCAAATTTAATTTTAAATTCAATTCTAGTAAACAAGAATGTGCAGTTATACAACATTCTCACAGCTTTAATTAAAACTAGCTGTGAGCAGGAAACCGTGGATTTTTATGAAGTTGTGGGGTCTTTATGACTAAATCGATTGCATAGCATGACCAACTACTGAGGCTTTTATTACCATTTTAGGGACCTCAGTGTTTAAAGGGCATTAATGGAAAGCAGTGTGATTATAAGCCAATTAAAATAATGTTAAGCCTCTGAGAAATTGGTTGAATTCAAATGGTCTGTTTTAAACTATATAGAGTCCTTGAAATAATATAAATTGAAACTTAGCCAAGTCAATCATTTAATAAATACAATTATTTGAAATATGTGCTAAATGCTTGGTTTATATTCTACACATTTAATTTATATTAAGCCAATTAAGAGGCAATTTCAGTTGGAGGACACCAAAATAATTACAATTTGGGATTAAACCTAAAGAAGGGTTGTACCTTATTTTCAAATAGGACAAGACAGAAATGTGAACATTAATAAATGAATTTGTAAATTTTCTGCTTCAAGAATATGTTTTCAAGCCCAGACACTAA
The DNA here is from genome assembly GCF_933228915.1 of Telmatherina bonti. Lineage (NCBI taxonomy): Eukaryota > Metazoa > Chordata > Actinopteri > Atheriniformes > Telmatherinidae > Telmatherina > Telmatherina bonti. The sequence continues at coordinate 19,506,953 of NC_136617.1, read as the reverse complement.
TGTTGCTTCATGCTAAAGCTATTATTAACCAAGAGATCAATATCTTCATAATGTGCCACACAAACATTTCTACTTTACAACTCTGCTTTGCTATGTTTAACATCACAGATGAAGGTTGGACCTTCCTAACCACAGGAAAAAAACATGAGATAACGAGTGTAAATAAATTAAGTGTGTGAGATGGAGAAGAGTTAGAGAATTTGGTAACTGAGAAGATGCACATGGACTTTAAAACTTAAATGAAAACAGCCTGCAGATCCCTCAGGTCCGTGAGCTTCACCTCTGCCCCACACCCCTTCTTGCAGTAGTGGTAGGGTGGGGGTGTTGACAGAAATCAATGACAAATGTCATTACATTTCTTATTTTTCTGACTTTCATCACCCATGTCATTTTAAATAGCTTAGTACAAATATATAACCTAACCAAAATTTTCCCAATCACTGACCCTACCAATTCATGGATATCCTCTTTAGAAAAACACAAGAGATCAAAAAACAAACCAATGGTGTGAGTATGTTCCCTTAAAATGGACTTTTTAGCTGCAATCTAACTAATAAAGGATGGCTGTAAGGAAAGAAATCCCTCAAACATGTACTAACTCACACGCTAGACTTTTTTCCAGCAGCTGGGATTCAGCTCACACACATCTGGTTTTAGTAAAAAGCTATGACAACACAAGTCCAGAGTGTATTTATATCGCAGTCTTGACATAAAGACGCATAAGAGTAGGACATCAAACAAAGACAGTGACAACTGTATGTGGTTATGCACAAATAGTAGTAACACTACTTTAAATTTTAAATTTAATCAGCGATGACATGTTTAGCCGCATGTCATCCTTCAACCGCTGGTTGTCTAGGTGGTGTCCCGATAACAAAGTGGGTTTTATAGATAATTGGAGCGCTTTTTGGGGAAAGCCTGGTCTTATTAGGAGAGATGGCATCCATCCCACGTTGGATGGAGCCGCTCTCTTATCTAGCAATATGGACTCTTTTATTAGTCAGCTAAATTGACAACTCAGGGTTGGGACCAGGAGGCAGAATTGTAGTCCTACACACTTTTCTGCAGCTTCCCACCTGCCGCCGCCCACCCAAAACCCCATTCCGACCTTATACAACTTCCCAGCAGTAAGAATTAAACAACACAAAAACACTTCTGGGGTTAATCGTGAAAACCTCATAAAAATAAAAACAATGGATCTAATAAAATCTGAAAATAAGACAATAAAGTGTGGCCTACTGAATATTAGATCCCTCCCAAATAAGTCTTTATTAGTCAATGACTTGATAGGTGATCACCACATTGATTTATTCTGTCTTACGGAAACCTGGTTACAGCAAGAGGATTATGTTAGTATTAATGAAGCTACGCCAGCTAACTATTTAAACTTTCACATTCCTAGAACTACAGGCAGAGGAGGAGGTGTTGCAGCTATTTTTAAGTCAGAATTTTAAATTAATCCTAAGCACAAAACTAACTATAAATCCTTTGAATTCCTGACATTAAATTTATCTCATCCAAAATGGAATTCAGAGAAACCGCTCCTTTTAGCATTAGTGTATCGCCCACCTGGACCTTACTCCGAGTTTCTGACCGAAGTCTCTGATCTCTTGTCTGAGTTAGTGCTGACTACTGATAAGGTCATTGTACTAGGTGATTTTAATATTCATGTTGACGTTGAAAATGATAGTTTAAACATTTCCTTTAGCTCTATTCTAAACTCAATTGGGTTTTCACAAAATGTCAATGGAGCCACTCACTCTCATGGTCACACTCTTGATCTTGTTCTAACATATGGTATTGAGACTGATAAGCTCAAAGTATTTCCTCAAAACCCCGTTTTGTCTGATCACTTCTTATTAACCTTTGAATTCACTTTATTTGATTACTCACTGACCAAAAATAAATTCTACTATAGTAGATGTTTATCAGACAATAATATTACAAAATTTAAACAATCAATTGAATCAATTTTTTAAAAATCTACCATGTGTTAGCATGACCGAGAGTCCCCCTTTAAGCCTTACTCCTGCTCAGATTGATCAACATGCTGATACTATAACAGCTTCAATGCGTACAACCTTGGATAATGTTGCTCCCCTAAAGAAGAAGAAATTAGGTAAGATTATGAAGGCTCCCTGGTTTAATTCCCAGCTTCGAGCTCTAAAACAGGCATCAAGGCGTTTGGAAAACAGATGGCGTTCATCAGGACTAGAGGAGTCTCACTTAACCTGGAAAGAAAGTTTAAGCGTATACAAAAAAGCCTTACGTATGGCAAGAACAGCTTATTATTCATCATTGATAGAGGAAAACAAAAACAACCCTCGGTTTCTTTTCAGCACTGTAGCTAGGCTTACTAGGAGCCGGAGCGCTGTGGAGCCATGTATTCCTTTCTCACTTAGCTGTGATGATTTCATGTATTTTTTCAGGAATAAAATTGACACTATTAGAGATCAAATTGACAATACTCTTCCTTCTACCTATAATGTTGAGCCTGTTGTGGTCTCCGAAGCATCCTTAGAACCAGGATCTGACTTGTGTCTAAATAGTTTCTGTCCTGTCCAACCCTCTGAATTAACTAAAATAATAGCTTCATCTAAACCATCCACCTGTATCTTAGACCCTCTCCCAACGAGCCTCTTTAAGGACATTTTCCCTTTAATTAATACATCACTACTAAATCTTATCAATATGTCTTTAGTGACAGGATATGTACCACAATCATTTAAAACTGCTGTAATCAAGCCTTTACTTAAAAAGCAATCTCTGGATCCAGAGGTGATAGCAAATTATAGACCTATATCTAACCTCCCGTTTATGTCCAAAATTCTGGAGAAAATAGTTTCAGCTCAGCTACATGCCCACCTGAGCAGAAATAATTTATGCGAGGAGTTTCAGTCAGGATTTAGAGCTCATCATAGTACTGAGACAGCATTGGTGAAAGTTACTAATGACCTTCTTATGGCCTCAGACAAAGGACTTGTGTCCGTACTTATCTTGCTTGATCTTAGTGCTGCATTTGATACAGTCGATCATAACATTCTGTTACAAAGACTAGAACAGGTGATTGGAATTACAGGTACAGCGTTAAGCTGGTTTAAATCATATTTATCTGATAGACTTCAGTTTGTTCATGTAAATGACAAGTCCTCCTCCCAAACTACAGTAAGTCATGGAGTTCCTCAAGGTTCTGTACTTGGACCAATACTCTTCACGCTATATATGCTCCCTTTAGGCAAAATTATTAGACAGCATGGAATAAACTTTCATTGTTATGCAGATGATACTCAACTATACTTATCCTTTAAATCAGATGAAACAAATCAGCCCAATAGGCTACAAAATTGTCTCATAGACATAAAGACTTGGATGTCTAGAAATTTTCTCCTCTTAAACTCAGATAAGACTGAAGTAATTCTCGTTGGATCTGAAAAACTCAGAGCTAAATTTTCCGGTTTTGTAATGAACCTGGATGGCATTACTTTAGCTTCCAGTGCTACAGTGAGAAACCTTGGAGTAATATTTGACCCTGACCTGTCCTTTGGCCCACATATTAAGCAGGTTACTAAAACAGCCTTCTTTCATTTACGTAATATAGCCAAAATTAGGGACATTCTGTCTCGGAGTGATGCAGAAAAACTGGTTCACGCTTTTGTTACTTCGAGACTAGATTACTGTAACTCTCTATTACTGGGCTGTCCTAAATATGCCCTGAAAAGCCTTCAGCTGATCCAGAATTCTGCAGCCAGAGTCCTGACCAGAACCAGCATGAGAGATCATATTTCTCCAGTTTTAGCCTCTCTTCATTGGCTGCCTGTTGAATCTAGAATAAATTTAAAATCCTTCTCCTTACATATAAAGCCCTCCACAACCAGGCACCACTATATATCAAAGACCTCATTGTTCCTTATATACCAAGTAGAGTACTTCGTTCGCAGACTGCAGGCTTACTTGTGGTTCCTAGAGTCTCAAAGAGCCGAGCAGGAGGCAGAGCCTTTGGTTATCAGGCCCCTCTCTTATGGAATAAGCTCCCAGTTAGTGTTAGGGAAGCAGACACCCTCCCCACCTTTAAGACTAGGCTGAAGACTTATCTTTTTGATAAGTCCTATAGCTAGGGATGGTTAGCATCCCTTAGTTATGCTGCTATAGGTTTAGACTGCTGAGGGACATTTCCTGATACACTGAGCTTCTTTCTTTTTCTCTTTATCTCTTTCTTTTACCCCCGCCCCCCCCCCATAACAGTGTTGCATCATTAACATGTATGTCTCCTGTCTCAGCAGGTCTCCCTGGCCGGGAGTAGCAGTTCCTGTTGTCTGTTGTCTTTCTGTCCTCTTCCCCCCACACAGCAGAGGCAGATGGCTGCCTGTCCTGAGCCGGGTTCTGCCGGAGGTTTCCTTCCTGTTAAAAGGGAGTTTTTTCCTTCCCACTGTTGCCAGTGTGCTTGCTCAGGATGGGAGATTGAGTTGGACTCAACTCAATCTGTTGGTTTCCTTATATAGGCTGTTATGAATTGGCCTTCATTATGTTTTCCCCTCTGTCTGTAAAGCGTCTTGAGATGGCATTGCCGTGATTTGACGCTATATAAATAAAGTTGAATTGAATTGAAAATTGAACTACTTTTACCCAACAGATAAAAATCATGAGGAATGCAGCACATTTAAACCAACAGACACAAAAAGTAGCCCATGTGCTTATTCCTTATGGTGCACACATACACACTTAGACATTACACAGTTTATCTTGTAGACAGGGCAAATACTCTGCCCTCAGACCAAACAAGCACACCGATAGGATGCACACACACTGGTGCAATCAGTTTGTAATGACTCGCTTCATTAGCTAAATGGTTTTAATTTACTGCTCTGGGCAGAGGTCAGTAGGCCAATGGCATCAGGCCACAAGGCCACCAGGGGAGAAGTGGAGACTTTGGGGGCTGTAGGGGGCAGGAAAACAAGACTTAAAAAAAGAAAAACTACATCTTTACACTTTCATATTTCAGTGAACAAAGTTAGTGGTTATGGTAAAATATTTCAGTACAAGTTTCCTAAATGTAAAAAGGGGAGGACAACAGCCAGACAGAAACACTCAGGGTGTATCCTGTAATACCTTTAGCTAATTAAGACTGTCTTGGATTTTGTTGGGACAGTGACGAGACAGAGAGACTGAGCCTGCCAAACAGATCTAGTGGTCCATTACCAACCACTAGCATCCTAACTTTTATTAAGAGTGAAAGCCTCGTCAGTGTCTATCCAAACAGTTTCTACAATTATTAAGAGATAAAAGTCCACTTGTCATATATTCAAGCCCAGTCACCATGAATTTACAGCCACCTTTGAAACACTAACATTGAAAAACCATCAACTATTATGAAAATACACAAATGCACATGGACGTGTTCAAGTTGGAAAAGGAAAAAGAAGGGAGAAAAAAAGGAAACCTAACTAACTAAACAGCTCATTCTTTCTTCAAGATCTCAAGCAGTGCTCGAGTCCAATCCCCCAATTACACCAGCTTTTCATCCACTTCATTCTGGGCAGACAAATCATAATTAGGTCTGAAAGAGTCTATTAAGATTGTCATTTTTAACAGGGCTCTGGGGTGGGGGGCATAATTATCAACCCTCCATTTTCTAGCTACTCTGCTTTTGTCCCCTTAACTGGAACTGAAACAATGAGGACAATTTAAATAGTAAATCAGGAGGGTTTAGATGCCATGGGGACATGTGGATGTGATGACATACAAGTATAGTGTTGCATGCATTAGCAGGATGTACGAGCAGGAAGTAATTCTTCATTTTTTAGATGAGTAGGAAAAGAACACAGATCCAGATTTTCTGGTACAGAGAGGAAAAGATACAACAGGGAACTGCCGAAACTATTTATGATTCTCCTGGAGTAGAAAGAGATGTGAGGATTAGGGATTACATCACCAATAAACATTCCTTAATGTCAGCAAAACTATTATACCAAATAACTATGGCTATACTTGTGGAGAGAAAGCGGTATCAGTGCTACAAAGTCTTTTGTCTCTCTCTCTCTCACACACACACACACACACACACACACACACACACACACACACACACACACACACGTATGAAACTAAGAGCATTTATAAACTAGAGGGAGAGAGAAGTATCTTATCCCTGAGGGAAATTCAGTTGTCACAGCAGCGACACTCAAGAGACAAAAGATGAATCGCACGATCCCGGAGAGTGAAAATGCACTTCTGATTTAACAATAAAAACATGTCGAAAGAATATCCAATCAAACAATTTGGCAACAATGTCCAAAAATCTAAGCGCATGCCCTTCTGTGCATGTAAAAAATATCCACATTTCCGTCACATGTGATCATATCAGAGTAATCTGAGGTCTTTGGCTCACTGGGTCAGAGCTGGGAGGTTATGTAAGAAGAGTAGAAACTGGCTTTGCTGAACCTGTGAGGCACCGCTCTGGGGTCGGCAGGCAGACAAGAAAGCCCACAGGGCAAAGAGGTAAACACTGCAGCTCTGCTCATACAAACTGCACAGTGAGTTAAAGCAACAAAGAAAATCTAGAAGGCAGAGCAATGTCAGACTAATTTCCAGGCATGTGTACAAAGAGTTTTCATTTGCTGTCTAATGTCTTACCTCATCTTTGTAAATCTGCTTGTTCAAGGCTGAGAAAAGAGATTCAGAAAAGTAAAATAATTCTTGTTTAAATCGTGCCACTCCTCGATGCTTCCCCCACTCTGCTGCCAGTAGTACTGCACTCACTATGTTTTACTGAGGCCAGAGGCAGACTGTCTGGCTACGACCCAAATGGCTTTCTCCATGGATATAAACAGCCCAACTACAGGCCTGGACCACACATAAACACCATCCTTAGAACACGGGCAAGGACTGAGTGCTCCAGCTAGTGTGCGAGGTCATGCATGTTTGCAGCAGAAAGAAATGAGCAGTGAGGTAAATACAGAAATATAAGTCCAAGTTGTTGTAGGTGGTGTGCATGTGTGATGTGCATCCTTTTTTAAAAGATATTACTCTGTCCAGTTTCTCCCACATTGCATCAGAATAATGAGGAACCCCTGCTTTCCTCTCCCAAGAGGGATTAAAAATACCGTTTCCTCTGATTTACCACCACCACCGCTGCAATAATTCATCTGAGAGTTTGACATAAAGTACAAACTCAGGCTGGACGCAAAGTTGCACATACAATATGCAAAAAGATGAAACAATAAGCTTAGCTGCTAAAACTTCCTGCTTTAAAAGTATTTGGGTTTTTCTTTTCTTTTTTTTTTTTTTTTTTTGGTGAGGGGGTAGGGGATTGTTAGTATTTTATCACCTTCAGTCCTGCATGTTTTAACTGCTTTTATGTATCTGTCAGGATGAGTGATGGATAGAAGTCTTTGGGGTGGATGTGTAATGTTTACCAGATAAGATAAGCAAACACTGCAGAGGATGGGTGGGGGAGCCAGATGAGTGTTTACACACTCTGAACGTTTGACCTGAGATGAATCCCAGAAAAAAAATGACCTATGATGGAGTTTTAGGGTGGAAATGTCACTTAGTCTCCCATTCCCACTTCAAAAAAAAAAAAAAAAAAAAAAAAGAAGAGAAAAGAGTGAGACAAACATGAAAAGAATTAAGAAGATAATCTATTTGAGATTTTCATAAGGTGGCGGGAGATCTGTCCGAGGCATTTTGGCAGCAAACATGAAGGAGGCTAATGTGTGCGGTGGTCAGATCGCCTGAGACAAGTATCAGAATCTTTAAGGGGGGGGGGGGGGGGGGGGGGGGGGGGGTTGGGAGGTGGGGGTTTCAAATCATATCAAAAGACGTGAGCCCCTTTGAAAAGATTAACCGGGCTAACACAGATGTCCTCGTATGCGGCACCTCCTCCTCTACCCTGCATGCTGAGCATCGACAGACCACAGTCATAATGATGGGAAGGCGCACAGAGATGCACAAACAGCAGATAAGAAGGACAGACGACTTCAGCAGTTAAAGCAGATTTGCTACCACAGCCACGCCTGAACACACACACACACACACACACACACACACACACACACACACACACACACACACACACACACACACTTGCAGAATGAACCTCAAGGGTTCTGCTGACATTCTCCCATGTCCCCCCTCTCTTGGTAAGAGTCTCTGCATATGGGTCATATGAGAGGCCAAGGGGAAAACGGAGCAAAAGATGCCTCGCCAAGGAAAATGTCATCCTCACAGCATGAATGAAACACACATTCACACAGACTTACAGGCAGAGAGCTAAAGACGGGTCTATAAATACAGTGAAAGGCAGGAAAGAGAAAAGTGGTACGAGCTAGCGGGAAACCGTTCAATCATTAGCTTAGTAGCCTTGCTCTAAAATTAGCATTAGCGGAAGAACACAGCTTGTAAACCCTTAATAGATATCAGCTTGTAAAGCAATAAACTCACCTTACAAAGAAATAAATACATTGACACATTAGTATGCAGCAGTAACAATTATCCCATCTTCAAAGTATATGAGACTTTGTATCATTAGCCTACGTAGCACCATGGCCTACATATGCTAATCAAGGTCCCTCACACTGAAGGCTTCAGTCACTTTTAGCAACCTGCAATTATGCATTTCTGAATGAGCCCCTCTGAGGTTAAAATGACTTTCTATAATGGGAGCCTTCTCCTCAGAATAGCAATGTAAAGCCATCGCATCCCAGCAGGCACAAATGTAAATTTTTCTCCTCCTGAGTTTTGAGCCCACTTTTGTAGGTTGGGCAGAGGTTAATAACATTAACGGTAAATTAATCGGAGCCAATGCATTTGGTCTTCCAAATGAATTATATCTGGTTGTGAGGTGAAAGGAGGAGGCGGGTGGGATATTAAACATACAATGGTTTCTGGAGGTAATGGTCCTTTACTTATTATTCAGGCCCGGAATGTTCTACTTACGTCAGTGCTTTTATGTCATAAGAAAAGGGATGATACGAGGCAGGTAAGACAGGCGTGATGGTAAGTTCCATAACATCTCGCTTTGCCATCTGAAGCACTCCTTACTGAGTTCAATACTATTCATATATATCCAGTTCAGGTGGTGTACTCATCTTTTTAACAAGTGCAGAACTTGTTTTTTTACAGAAAAACGTTGCCAAATTAAAAAAATGAGCTCTTGTTAATGAGTTTGGAGCGAATAAACTACCGGTAGGCTGCATACGGCTGCCAGGAGGTGGTGGTGTCAGCTATTTTACAACTACTTTGAATAAGTAAAGTAACTACCTGGAAACAACATATCCAGAAAGAAATCTGTCATGGCCATCCATAAAGGTGAAATGTGTATATTTCTTATAAATATCTAACTTTATGTCTTGCGGTTTAATGTTTTGACTGTGATGACGTACAACAGTGTTTCTACCTTAGCACTGATCCACAATAATAGTTTGCAACTCTTTTGGGGAAACACAGAGCAATACTGTTCTAATCAAATGCACATCTGATGTTTATCACTCAAACAATTTGCGATTATGTTGCCTCCATCGTAACTCCCATACTCACTGAAGATAAGAATTGATCTTATTACATCCAACTTGACCCTCATAGTGTATTTTGTAGCACAGACATTCTGCAGATTTTTAATGATAGTTCACAGATCACTGCAGAGAAAAGAAAATCATTTGAATATGGAAAGAAAAGCATCTTGGCAGTAAACAGCCCAAATTTCTCTGCTGGACAGAAAAAAAACAAGGATTATAAGTAACACATGTTCTCTAGTAGCTCTACAGCAAATGAGAACAATACTTGTTTAGTTACCTTGATTGTCACAAGGGGTCTGGACAACTTTGAGCTACTGTACACCAGTTTGACACGGGTGTGAGACAGTGTGTCGGTGTCAGATAGTCGCCCCTGTTAAAATACTCAAACTATTCATCTGTGTGAGACCAAGCAAAAAGCTCAAAGCTAGTTCAGCTGCTAATTGCTCTTCCATGATTTTTACAGTTGATGGAATGTGTTGATGAACCTGTGTAATGTTTGCATGGCGGGGTGTGGGATTGTGCAGTGTACCAACAGATGCTGCAGTGGAGGGTGACAGACAGGGTGTTACAGAGACAGACAGCTGCTGAAAGGTAATGGGGAGATGTGTACGCTGATGAAATGCAGGGTAATCTCAGCCTTGGGCAAGTATGCAGTTTGTTGCAGAGTGTGTATGGATTTCTGTGTGTGTGGGTGGAGAGCGATCAAAACCTGACTTTAAAAACTTGTTGCAGCATCTGATTAGCCTGAGTGTCCGCCTCCACGTGCAATGAGTCAGCAAAAAGTTGCCCAGCTTTGGATGACGCATTAAAACGAGAAATATTCGTTCTGTTTTGCTGCGGTTTCCAGGTGTGGACGCAACCATTTCTTCATCCGCTCCCGTCTGCTGTGTCTTACCTCTGAGGCAGAGGAAGGTGAGGAAGTCCTCTGTCTTGGGCTTGCGTCTGGACAGGTCCTGAATGGAGGAGGACAGGGATGACGAGGAGAGCGATGAGAGGGATGTGGATGGCACAGTGGCCAGGCTGGTGTTCAGGCTGCCTGGTTCGGCCACTTTGACAGGCGTAGTGCTGGGTGAGTTGGGCTGCGACTGCGCAAATTTCCTCTGAGCCTGTAGTCGAGGCCTGAGGAGCAAAACGAAAACAAGATGAATTTTCTGTGCACATAGAAATGATTACAGAAGGGTGTTCAGTTTATGTATTCTAAATCATTTTACAGAGGATTAAAAATCAGGATGCTGCACTTCTACAAACATGTACGACCACTCCCTCAGCTGTGTTTTTTTTATTTTTTTTTTATTTTACTACTGCCACCCTACAGCTATTGTTTCACTGTAGAGTGATTTCCTGACACAATTACCCCATAGAGAAGAATTGATTGTGTACACGCGTCTGTTCATCAAATGGGTGCAAGTCCATCATGATTGCTTCGATGTGTACACACTCAGGCTGACATTCACTTTTTGTGTTTGTGTATTTACAAATGTGTGGATTTACACAACACAGAAAACTGTGCATGATCACATACACACATAGTAGTTCGCCTTTTATTGCCAATCAGTGGCAACTAATACAAACAAAATGCAACCACAAACACACAAAAACTTGCTTGATATCTCATCTGTATCATACTATTGTCCATCTTAATTTTCTTGTCATTTTTTAATATGTTATTCTCCCCTTTCTTCCCCTCGATTGAGCCTGCTATCCTCTGTAGTGCTCAAAGCCTTTAAGATGTCTCTCTGCTTGTCTCTCTTCTATATTTCACAGCGTGGGTCCATAAAGGCGAGAGGGTAAGAGCAGAATATTAAAGGAGTGCATTTCTGAGAGGAAGCAATGGACTTGCAACAACACCTCCTTCAGACAACACAAACACACTTGGCCACTGGACAGTCTTTTCACACAAACTTAACATGCAAGCATGTGCACACGCAAACTACAAAAGACCTAGACCATCGGGGGCCGACGTGAGCCAGCATGCAGCCTCAATCGATTAGTGCTGCTGTGAGAGAGGGGGAGAGAGAGAGAGAGAGAGAGAGAGAGAGAGAGAGAGAGAGAGCAAGCTACACAATAAATGTTGAGGAGTAACGATAGAAGCAATGTGATATCCTGGTGTTATTTGTCAATTTGCTGTGGACCGGACTGAGGTAAGAGGAGATATGATCAGGTCTGGAGAACACCCACAATGCATTTGGTTCAGCCACTGAGAGGTGCAGGGCTCCGATTACACTCCAATCAGAGAGCAGTGCAGAGTTAAAACGTGTCAATTTCCTGCCCCGACACGGGCTCGATGTGGCAGAAATTGAGAGATGATTGTCCAAACATTGCCGAAGTATTACACATAGAGACAATGTGTGTTTGCAGTTTGTTTATCGTCCCATACTTGGTAAACAAAGTGACTCCAATGGAAAATGGAACTATGTTAAAACATTCGCAACCCTGAATTAACTATAGAAAATGAATGAATGAATAAATGACTGCTCTCATTTTGCACATGCCAATTTAAAAGAAAGACAATCTCTACACATTTACAGACTTTGGCTGCTCTAAATGTGGCATCAAGGAATCATCGATTCATATGAAGGGAAAGTATTATAAAGCCGCTTTATTTCACTACAGTAAACAGCTAGGAGCACAGGAATTACTGTTATCCCACGATATTACAAACAACACGCCTATTCAATAAGTACAACGGCACAATGGGGACAGATGTCACTTCACACAAAACTTTGATCAAGTGCAATGAAAGGAGAGATGATAAACAAAAAGCTGATTGTTCCGCTAGACAAACAGTATGGGAGGAAAGGGTGATAACTAAAGGGAAAAGCAGCACAAGGATCACCAGGATGGAGAAGGAAAGAAATCAAGGAGAAGTATTTAATAAAAATGAAAGCTTGAAAAGCAGTGAATAATTATAGAAGGTAAATGTTGTAAGATTACAGGAAAAAGAGCCGGTGGGGAACATGATGTGTGGAAAGGATGGTGGTTGTGGGGAAGTTTGTGTGACTCTTAAAAACAGGAACTTTGGAGTATTTCAGAAGAGGATAATTGAGGAGAAGGGGAGGAACTAGACAGAGAGAGAAATACACACATTATAACCTAGACATACAATAATTTGGTAAGTTTAACCACAGACATGTCAGGACAGCAGCTTCAGTATTTCAACACTATGTAGTCTCTCAACTCAAAGCAAAGTGTTTAAAACCACTTCTGTTTTCCACACAAGACATCTAAATCTTCATGTGCAGTCTATCTGTGACTTTAAACAATACAGAATATTAGCCGTAGAATTTATCATTAAGTCACTGCAGCAGCATCGTGCTCTTTATTACATTTTCCAACAATTCAACTTCATAAATTGTTAAGACTGAGAAGCACATTCATGTTGCTCAGCCTTTCCCACAGTCCAACTCCTTTATCTTTAATGTTCAAATACGTTCTTTTCTGTTCATTAAGTGCCTCAAACACTATTTTTTCACCTTCTTCATTCTCCTTAAAACTTAAAATTACACTGAACACAAAAAATGCACGAGGTTTCAAAAAGAGTGAGTGCATGCAGACTTTATTGGACCTTGAGGAGAACAGTCTTTGTTATAAATGGAGTAATTTTAAATGGAATAAAATGTCTTAATGCACTGCGGTGCTCTTCCCAGTCAATGTGTGTTTTGCTGTTTATTTAAAAATGTACAGGCAACAAAGAGCTGCCCCAGCATCACAATATATTTAGAGTGCTCTATGTAACAGAAGGGCAAACTAGTTTGAGGGCCCCATTAAAGCCCTTTTAGTGAGCTGGCATGGTTTTTGTTCCAACCTAAAATGATCAGGATTAACAGCTTAAAGAAGAGGGAAGTTGGAAAGGATGTTCAGGGTATGTGATGTAAACAAAAAATAGAGTATGACAGCATAAATAAATAGAGTTGTGTAAAAGAATCGAGAAAGACACAGATGAAATAATGGATCGATGTTCTTACTGCATCCTGTCTAAAATGTTCAGCTGGCTTGTTTAGATGAGACTCACATTTTCCTCGACTGATCCACCGCTATCTGACAGCTATTAACCAACACTGGACATGTGCTTTGGATACTCTTTTACTTAAATAAAAAGTAATCAGGAGAGTCTGAAGAAATCAGACTCAATGACATTACTGTATGTTTTAATATGCAGTGCCACTTCCCATCTCCTTTCTCTTTTAATGAATGCTAACAGCAGAGATGAGACAACACGATAATAAAAATGGGCCTGCTGCACTGATAATGTGCCGATATAAAGGTTTGCTGAGAATAAAACTTTCAGGAACAAAAATATTTCAAAGGTGAGAGCTATTTTATGAAAACTACTCAGAGGGCAAATCGGGATTAGTGTCGTTACCGTGATGAATGTGCCAGGAAATCATGATAATACTTATGAAACACCTTTAACCGGTTGCCTCTGAAATACAGAAGCTTTCACCAAAACATCTAATCTGAATGGCATGTCATTAGCAGTTGCAGCTGAGGAGACAAACGCATGCACAAGCAGGCGAAGGGTCCAAAGGTCCTGAAGAATATTGAGAAATCAGCATGGGAACAATTTGCAATAACATGGCTGTTTTGTCAGTACTGCCACTGTGCTAAGGACTGAGTGGTAACCTGAGCCTCTGGATATAGCCCTCTGTGTGCCCACAGCAGTGTCTGAGCATGTAGAAGTCAGGGTACACCATGTTCCCATACGTGTTGAAGACTCACTGCATTGACGCCTCTGTAGGAAAGTGAAGCTTATGCAAGTTAATGTAAGACCGATTGCCATGATTGGAAGCGAGTGGGATGAGAGAAGGAGAGATGCAATGAGGGGAAAATAAGGAAACAGATCCGATAGCAGAAAAAAAAGCAGAAAGATTACAGCAGGATGTCCCCATTCATCCCTTTCTAATCCACCTATCATCCATCCCTTCCTCCCTTCATTCCTCCCCCCTACCCCCCACACATCTTGCCTTCAAAGGACTCCTCTAATGTCTAATATTACACACGCCACCATCAGCGCGAGAGCATTGATTATCTGGGAAAGAAGCAGAGGGAGAACATCTGACAACTTAAAGGTGAAAAGGAAAAGGAAGATGTAAATGGAAAACATGTAAAATAAAAGTGAGATGAAAAAGTGGGGGGGGGGGGGAGATGTGAAAAAGTGTGTGCTCCGGCAGCACAGCTGTGGACAGCTGACCCTGTCAATCAAAAACAGCTTGGTTTTTAGCTCATGTCCTCAGCCTCCATCTTCTCAATATCCTTAGCGACAGTCATTTCCATGGGAACTGCCAAAATGGCAGAGCTTCTCCATGTGGTCATATGACGGGCAGAAGTGTTTCCAAGCATCCGTCCTGCTGAGGTGGAAGCGAACATGGTACTGCCGTCAAGCTTCTGTAAATGAGGATGCATTCACATCAGCAGTTTTTATTTCAATCCTTGCCTGTTTGCTCAGAAAGTCCGCTTTGGCATGGGTATTGTGAATGCAGCAAACAAATTCTAATTCGAAGCAAAGACGTGGGCTTGGTGTGCCTACAAATGCAGAGAATGGACTACAAAACAGTGCATTGTGTGTTTAGCGCATGGGGAAACACAATCAAAACACACACGCGTGTGAGGCAATGGGCTGTTTCTAACGGGAGAATTAGCTCACTGTCACACATGGAACATTTTGGTAAAAGTTTTTATAGAAATCTGATCCCACCTGCAACCGTCTGGAAAGGAATATCTCAAACAGAAAGCTGAAGTCTAAGAACCACTTCTCTGTCAGCCAAAGCACATCGGCAGGGGGCAGGAGGCCAAACCACGGTGCACATCAAGCTTTTTTACAGTTGGCACCAGCTGACTTATTAAACTGCATATCAACTTATTTTTTTGCACAAAAGGCATGACAGATTCTTAAAATTATGCTAAAAGCCAATTAACTAAGACTAAACTGTTGAAGGTGTTTACATGAATGTTTCAGTTCAGCACGTCAACATCTTTTCAGGTATTTAAATATATTAAACATTAATGAATGGATTCCAACCCATGCAGTAATAATACAGATATTGATTGTCGAGGGGGAAACTTAAAGAAAAACCTTTGCAAGTTTTTACTGCTCAAACTTGAGAAAAATCTGAATTTGACATTTGTATTATATAAAATCAAGCTAGAAATAAGCCACCAGCTGTGTGTGCCTCCAATCACAAAGCTGAGCTAGAAGGCAATGGTAACTCGATCAACAGGTTGCAAAGTAGGGAAAATTACGGAGACACTAAAACAATTAGGGGGAAAAAATCTTGGAGATTTTCTACTAGTCTGTGGCAGTAAGTACCATGAACTGTGCTGTGGTTGACTGATTGAGCAGAGATGCAAACAGGCTGAATAATTTCCTTTATAAAGAAGAAAAAAAAGACACTGGACTGAACCTCATGACTCCTTTCTTTCTCCAGACCTTGCCTCTCCCTCCACTCAACGACAGCAAGTTGGATAGATGCGCTGCTTGGCTGCGACCTCACTTGGCTGTCGGGGAGACTGCCTGATCCTGTTCATGTCACATGCATGTTGTATGTCTAATTCTTGGACGGGTTGTACTGGAATAATTTCTTTGTGCCGGGACACTAGCTCAATGGCAAATAAAGCTGATTCTCATTTGAATTGTGCCAGACAGGGACATGAGGTCACTGAAAAACCCAAACAAGCTCAATGATGCGCTGCAGGCAGAGATGGTCAGTATTTCTCTTATCATCATAGAGGAGAGCATCACTTTTATTTCCTGATGGGAACTTTTAATCCCTTTAATCGGTGAACAATAATGATATTACGGACCAAGATGCTTAACGCAGGGACACTTTTAATGTCGTAAGTGCATGTGGACGTGAGGTCACATAGTCTGCACCATGTGCCCTGCACACACAGCGTGGGTCCTCAGCAGGGGAAGACTGGATGTTTTGTGTGGTTTGGTTTCAGACCTTTGCCACTGTAACCAGATATTTGGATAAGGCTGGCAAGGAGAACATGAGCTACTAGTTCCTGTGTTGATTTCTGCACTTTTAAAGCCCTTGCAATTCTGCAAAGTTCCTTCCATGCAAGCTGTTGTCAGAGTGATGCAGCCAGAAAGTGAGACAAGGAAGAAAAAGTAATAAATTCCTGGCTATAATCCTCAAGCTATTAAGAATCACGATGCCGTTTTCTTTCACAGAAATGCAGCACGTGAGTAATGGACAGAGTCCCAGATGTCAGATAAATATTGGCACGAGGCTGGATGACAATCAGACTCTGTACTCCCTCCAATGGTAAAGGTTATAGTTTGAAGAGAGGAGCAATGATCCAAAGTCTGTACCTCGGGGGCTGGATTAATTGGATCCAGATGGGCCACATGGCCCTGATAAAAAACGCTACCTCACTGCAGCTGGCTCTGTGTGAGCATGTGTGTGAGTGTGTGCCTGGGTGCGTTTCATTCTCACAGGAACATCACAAACACGCGTGTTTGTGTGAAAAATGTACGATTGTCTAAATTCAGCAATTAATCCTGACAAAGTGCATGAGTTTAACCGAAGCTTCTGTCAACTCTTTTGCTTACTGGGAATTTATTCGCATGTCTGTTCTGATCAATTCCAACAGCTAATCAGCAGACAAATAAGTTACAAATGTGCATGAACAACTTCGAAAGCTCTCAAGCATTTTTAGTCAGCAAAACGTAATCCTGACCTGACTTCAAGTGCACGTGTGGATGCAAGCACTAAAGCATTCAGATAGCAGAAACTAAGCTTTAAATCTACAATGTTGAAGTACAAATACGAAACTATTTTGAAGAGCAAATTAACTGTTTAACACAAATACGGCCGACATATTTGCATCAGCTAACCTTCTTTGCAGATGATACCTTTTGGCCTGTGTGGAGCACATGTCGGGACTAAAAGTGCACAATGGCATCAAAGCCTGCAAAACCTTTTGTACACAAACCAAACTCCCTAAACTCTAAAATGAATGATGGGTGCTCAGTGTAAACACTTGGAACTGAGACCCTCCATCACTCAATGCGTTTATTGTTTTTCTGTCTCTGTGCATTTAGAAAAGGGATGGTACTGCAGTGAACCGACCCATCAACCCTGTGACTGTCACATATGCAAACAATGTAGAGTTGGGTCACATATACACAGAGCTTGTGCACACCAAACACAAATAAACAGTCATCTGCAACTCAAGGCTACCAGGAGGACAAATACTTCAGCAACTGTTCACGATAAAGGACCACAAAAAAAAAAAAAAAAAAACTGCAAACAGTAGTTCAGAGGAACAAGCTGCCATAACAATGATAGTGATGCATATAACAGCATATGGTCTTATGTTAAAGTGCTTTACACTGACATCAAGATAAATGCCTGAGACAGAGAGAGTGAGTTTGCATGTGTGCTGTGAAACCCATATCCCTCAAACAATCCCACTGCGACCAAAATTCAGTTTAAAGATAAAGAAATAGCTGGGCTTGTATGTATACATGTATATAACCTTGACCCCATCCCACCCATTCATTTTTGAGGGTGGTGTAACCATGAGCGGGGAGATGACATGATAGGCAGATGCAGAGAGAGAAGACGCCTTGATAATAGATTAAGCTAAGCAGATCTCTGTGAATATATAAATGCTATATTAGGTCACATGGAAGTCACCCACTGTCTCTCCCCTATCACTTTAAAAATGCTAATGGTGGTTGCACATGTGATAAATGTGTCAAAAACCTCCGCCTTGAAAACACAACAATTTTGACTGATTTTTAGGATCTCAAAGCATAAAAAAGAAGCAGCTATATTTACTTTATCTCTCCATCTTCTTGGTCAATAAGATAAAACATATAAATGTAACCTCTCTTAGCAGTCAAGGTCCACTGCACAAGGCTATTTACTAGTTCCCCACCCCCAACCCCTCTATACACATGCTGGACCCAAACCTTTCGACCTCTGGCCCTGTACTCCACCTGAAATCTGCCACAGGAGGGGCTAACCACTGCCGGGTTGCTAGGTCAATAAATATCAGAAATGCTCTTGTTTGTGTTCAGTAATTACGCCTGAGTCCTGCATGTAGACCTTCAGAGACCCTCAGAGGACTCATGAGGTTTGGGAGGAGTAGAGAGACGGAATAAAGGATAAACAAGACTGTTCAGAAAGGATGCGGAGGCTGTTTTCAGACATACACACCAGGAAGACTGCACAAGACTGCACTTTTTCCTGGAGTTGCTGCTCAAACAAGCACCTCCTCAGTGGGCAGCTTTCTCCTGAAGATGTGCTTTCCCAGCTGGAAATATGAGGAAGTAGTCAGGAAACAGCTTTCCGGAGTGAACAGGAGGTGGCATGTTCTGGAGAAATGATGCTGTGGAATGCACCACTTTTTACAGCACATGGCGAACAACAACATACAGAAGGATCAGAAGGAGGAGTTGGATGGAAAATCTCTGCAAAAAGTTTAGAATTTATGTCAAAGACATTTTTTTTCTCCCATGCCACTGCTCTGTAATGTCTCTTGAACATTTCATCAGTCTAGCATGTGTGTAAAAGTAGCCTTACACACATCTGATGTGAACACTTGAAACTGACCCTACCAGGGGGTCACGGCTCTGCAGCATATCACTTTTTCCCAGTTAAATGAAACAAACCCTTAAAAATTAGGTAGGAAAATGGCTTCCACCTCTCACCTAGAGATAGCATTTCAAATGAGATATCTTCTCATCAAATTACAGATATTAACTTACCGATAAAACAGCAGCAGCTCATATTTCCTGCAGTCTGCTGAGTCAGCATTTTACTTTAAATCTCAAATGATCATTTTTTGATTTCAGTATCACAGTGAATCATGAAACGCTTAGTTCTTCTCTACAATAAGGAACAGCATGCAGACCTGTATTAATAGGCTTCAGCTATGTCATAATGGTCTATTTGTTTTCCACAGTGATTATGGAAGCGAGTTTAAATGACAACGCGCACAGCGGTGAATGCTTAAAGCTCCTTCATCCTTTTGGAGACTGACACTGACACACACGAGAAAAATATAAGACAGAAACGCAAAGAGATACTTTTCACACCGCAATTCAATAAGTTCAGGCAGAACTTGGTGGTTTTGCCAAGTTTCTCTGGGATTACTAAACGTAGATGCAGCCGGCGTCTGACAGAAAGTCAAAGGATGCCATCCTAATTGACAAAGAGCTGAGTTCACCAGCCATCCAGTTTTGCTTCATCCATGTAAGCGTGCGCAAGTGAGCTTTGTGTAATAGCTGCTGAATCATCACAAAACGCTTATATGAGCCGTCAGGGAAGTAAATCAAAGTATTTGGGTTTGTTTATATCAACTGGACACTTTACATTTATTCATCCATTAGTAGCTGGCATTGATATTGTGCTGCATACATTCTGTGCTCACAATACCATTTATAAATAAATCAATACACACATTACCGTCCTTAACGGCACTAAAATACTCTCTCAGTATGTATGAGTGCACGGCGGCACATGCACATAATCCTTCATAGATGGAAACGTTGATTATGTATTACTGACAAGAGTCATTGGTTATGCTAGACAAGTGTGTGTGTGTGTGTGTGTGTGTGTGTGTGTGTACACACTTGGCATTCATTAAGTTGAAACAAAACAAGCAGCGGCAGCTGAGTGTGTGTCTTGGCTCAGTAAACAGAGAGACGAGATTCAAAGAGAGCCAAAAGTGGGACTAAGTGAAGAGAGTGGGGGGAAAAGAAAAAGAAAATAAAGGACCAGGGGGAGAAAAAAAAGGGACAGAATGAAGAAATGAAGTTAAGAAGTCTGAGAGGGGCACTCGGCTTGTGATCCACTGAAGCACACTCTACCCACACTTTTGCAGCACCTTCAAAGTTTCACATCATGCCGAGCAACTAGCAAAGCTGGCGGGATGCTGAGCGCGACATGGCGAACACCTCAAACGTTCATCAGATGAGTCCAACTAAGACCGTCTTGTTCAGATTCAGGTTTTATTAAGGATTTGAGCAAAATCATTAACAGCATTAAATGTTTTTCTTTTGTTTTTTTTTTGCCTGGACAAGAGAAACTCTAGAAATGTGCAAACACTTCCAAAAAAAAAAAGTATTTTTCCTACAAGCCAAGTTTAATCAGATTGATGACGTGTTCCCAGTTAAGATGAAGTGTATTGGGATCGTCTTTATTGGTTGTTTACACAGCTAAAGCCATCTTGTATCCTGACAAAAAAAAAAGCTTACAAAAAATCCTGAAACCTATCATCATATACAGAAATCCAATTACAAAAGTGTTTGCATCATTAAAAAAAAAAAAACACATTACTAGAATCCTGTTTTTATTGCATCATTAGGTGCACATATCAGCTCATGATTGCTGCATTTTGTCCATGAGACACAGACAAGCTGTGACAGTCTTTTACAGACAAATCTTTAGCAGCAGTGCGTTTTAAGGATGGACTCGTGAGTTGCAACTGCTGGAATTAAAACTAACGCTTTAAATGGGAATGGTCATGGTCAGTGACAGGTAAATAAACTGAAAGCCATTTGTAATTCAAGTATGGGGAATGAGAAGAAGTGCTGGGCTGTAACTAGGTCAGCAAACCATAGCGATGAAGAGACTGTGTGAGCTCGTGGATGGAAATGTGGGTGCGTAGAGCCAAAGCTTGGCAGGGGGAGCCTATTTAGAGAATATGGTCGTGCTGGTAGGAGCGAGCTACAATGAGCTGGCATGTTTGACGGGATGTGCTGCCAGTCTTTCTACCAATCTCAGGAGCATGGGAAGGCAAACACAGAGTTGATCTCAAAGACTTCTAAAGCGGGCCGCTTCCTGCCAAAAATCGCTCGCACCTGTCCTTCTGTCTCTGCCTCTCTTCCTGGTGCTCTCTGCTGCCCCACCCAGTATTTTCCTCTCATTGGGTTCTCAACCCTTTTTCCCCTACGCTTGCAAACTTTCCTTTCTCCCCTCAGAGCTGGACGATGCCACGGCAACCGCTCGCCTCCCCTTCTGTTTTGGTCTGTGCCAGGTGTAACTCCTCCTGGCATCATCACAATCAGTCCTGTTTCTAGAAACAGAGAAGCCCACCCATGCCAGAGAACTGGAGTCACCCTTCACACTTTATTAAAACAATTTTTCAAAGCACACACACACACACACACACACACACACACACACACACACACACACACACACACACACACACATATACACCAAACGAGCTTCTTAAGAGTGCATTAGGCATTGCCAATCACTGGCTGGGCTTGTGTTTGATTTACATCAGATAGGAAGCCTTTCTTCTTTCAGGCTGTAATAAAATCCACCATGCAGGCTGGCCTGTGGCTGAACTCCACTGAAACACAGGCCATCAGAGCAAGGGGAAATAATATGAGTGTTTGTCTTTGTTTCGTTTTATTCCTTCAGAGCTTTTTTTCTTTAGTTGCTGAAGTTGTACTATCACTTCAACACAACTCTTTCTGCTGTTGTCAGTCAGGCGGTCCAACAATAACAATTCTCTTACTGTACCACTCAGCCTCATGGCACATTTTCTCTCTGCTGCTTGGGGGGGAAAAAAAAAGACAATTTTCTCTTCTGTACTTGTATTTTTTCCACATATATAATTGATTTTTTTTTTCTTTAACCTCCTGAAACTTTCGTTTGGCTCGGTTAATACCTGTTTGAAAGCCAGGTAGAGCAAAGCCTGTAATGACCATGCTGAGATTGGGAGACGGCAGTATCAAATGACAGCTAGTGGGACTCGGGCAGGTGCTTGACGGGCGGTGAATGGAGCCTGTATGGGCAGCTCATTACAGAAGGACATCTGCTGCAGTCCAGACCCCCACCCCGTCACCCACCCCTCCTTCCAAAACTCCGCCTCTAGCTCTACACTGATGTTTGGATGCCCTGTCAACGTGTACGAGGCACCAGCAGCAGAACAAAACCCTCACACACAACCAAGCTGGCGCGCGTCAACACTCACACACACACTCCTGCCACCAACAGCAGCCGTCTGCTCCAGAGCAAAACATTTAAGAACACATTTACGATTGCTGGCTTTCACACAGAACTATAAGGATGAAAATGGTTTATTGTGTGTCAGTGTATTAGCGTGTTACTTTCTGCTACACAGTCGATTTGACTTTATATTGTTCGTCAACAAGCGTTTTCTGACAACATTATTCAGAAAAATTACAATTTCATATACAGTTTAAACATTTAACAAGAACATTATGATGAGAAAATATCAAAAATATGTAAGCTGTACATTTTTGTACTTAAATTATTCACTTGAAAATGCCAAAGTTGCCCATTATGAACGGCTGTATACGCATTTGCATTTAAAATCTCCGTGGTATTCATACGTTTGTGTGGAGTTGCTTGTTATGTCACAAGAATAAGAAGAAACCTGCTCTTCAAACTGTTTTACAGTAAAATGCTGGTAGAGAAAGAGGAAGAGGCAGGTCTCAGGAGAGAAAAAAAACCAAAAAAACGGGAAAATATGACAAAGAGAGTGAACATGGGCGCTTTATAAATCAGAGCAATAAACGTTGCTCTGAAAGATCTCGAATTGATTTTGCTGGGGATGTTGTAATAGAGGATATGGGGGAGTTGTGGGGAGACGGGTCGAATAAATTAGAGAGAGAGAGAAAGCAGTTGAGGAAAGGAGGATGATAAACCGTGTGTGTGTGTGTGTGTGTGTGTGCGTGAAACAATGAGAAGAACCTGAAAGCGGCTGATGTCGTGTGGCAACCTCCGAGTTTAGGAAAGTCATCATTACTCAGCCGCACTTCTAATTTACATCTTGTGTGCAAGTTTCTCATCACACTTGCGGTATCAGTAGCAGCTACGTTTTCCACAGATTCATATTTCCAGCCACTGACAGGGCAAACATTCTGCACTCAAACAAGATGCGGGGGCTCTATAAAGCCTTTTATGACTCAGTGAGACGAAACTGGATCGGCCGATGGCCGCATAAACACACCTCTTTTTTGCTGGACTGTCCGCGCCGTACTCATTGCTCCCACAAAGGCCCTGAGAGCGCAATGACCCGTCGTCTTTGTGACTGCCCTTTGACCCCGAGCCGTTCAGCTGCCCATTGGCTAGAGAACCTGAAAATAAACAAAACAATAGTTACAGTATGGACATGAAAAACATATGTTCAACTATTTGACTGATTCCTTCCACCTCTTCTTTGTGCAGCAACGTTTCACGGAGCTACGTGGTGTTTAAATACATCTTGACCTTGTGGGTGATAAATCTCTGATTTGATACAATGAAGGACAGTAAATACATCTCTTTTGATAAGATTATGGTTTAGCTTTATCTGACAGTGCTGTGTAAAGAAATGTGGAACAGACAAAGAGAAAAGTAGATAAACACAGGAAAAACATGCTTTATTCCAACATTTCAAAACAAAAAGCTTTTTAGACAAATGAATCTGACGCCGATACTAAACTTCCAGGGAAATCTGAAATTACAAACACACATCCACATCTTGTTTCCCTGCATCTCTGTTTGCATCACAGGGGCTCAGTCATTTTCCTATCCACATTCTCCCTCGTGCTGTCTGACAAAGATTTACAAAAAAAAAAAAAAAAAAAAAAAAAAAACACGCCCGGGGCAGTATGAGGAATGGACAGCTATTGCTGGACTTGACATTCTCTGCCAGCTCAAATGAGAGAGCACTGATTAAATATTTAGCAAGTGACTCGCACAAATAAAACACGGCCCCAGACAGATTCTTAAATCAAAAGCAACAACAGACACTGAGAATTCAAATTGGGTCAAAAAGCAGAGTGAAAGTCGATTGTGATTAATTGAGACAACTGAATTATCACACAGCTGAGTTTCTGTATTGACAGTACTTGCAATTCTAGGAAGGTGTCAGTCGTAGAAGCCTGACTGACTCAACAATACTGCAGAAACCGGTGAACCTTTCAGGAGCAGATTTAAGATAGTCAGGGATATTGAAAAGAAAGCGCCCTTAAAACCAGATGTCACTTAGCAGATCTGACAACTGACGATTTAGATGAGCGAGTGAGGAACGCAGAAATCAAACATTTCACGCCAGCTTGCATTTTTGTCCTCCCGCCTGTTTTGGCAAGTCTTTGTCCAGCAGGTTATATTACATTTGACATCATTATTAAGCAAAGACTGATGACTCACAAGCACCCAGGGCTTGTTTTACCACGTTGTAATCATAAACTTTCATTTACAAAACACCTTCCCACTCAAATGTCATTTTGTCAGCCACCAACTCTTAACATTGCGTTTTCCCAACACACCCAGATTCCATTGAACTGATCGGACTGCGTTACACACTCCTAACAGATAGAATTCAAAAGATGATAAATTTAGAGAATTACGATAAGAATATGTCAGAATAGGTGACTATATGCGTGATATTGAAGTTGCTACTGCAGAGCAAGTCCGGGCGTCATCTGATAGAGGTGGGATGAGGGAGCAGTTGGATCGAATGACAACGCAGGAGATGGAATGAAGATTAATTACTGCAGAGTTGGTAAAAACAGATTTCTAACATATGATTAAACGGATTTATAACTGCTTTGGGCTGAACGAGCACACACAAACACGCATGCAGGTGCACACTTTCTGCATTACTGTATAAACACCGCTGGGTTCACTCACACACACACACACACACACGCACACACACACAGACACACACACACCGGGCAGGTCAGTACCTGAATTAAGAGGAACAGTCATCAAACAAGCCGTTGCGGTCAAAGAAGTTCACAAGAGCCGGCGTGATGAGTAAGACTATTGCATTGCTGGCTATGCTTTATGTTGGTACTGAAGTGCCACAGAGTCTATAGGCCAATGTGAATCACTGTCTTAAAATGTCTTGGTTTGCACGAAAGGCTCACAATCGGACGTGTTTAATGAAACCCTTTCATATAAAGTCTTATTGAAGTTGTTCCTCTCGGGCCGGAAGGCATGAAAAGGGCAACTGGGTATGCCATTAAGCTACATTCATAGAAGAATTTCTCCATCATTACAAATGAATCATTTCAAATACTGAGACGGATACAGGCTCTGGTTTTTGGGTCTGTGTGTTTTTTATTTAGAACTTATGTTTTTCACATTGTTGGCGGTAACAAGTTACAAGGAGTGGGAAATTGAATAAATAAATTGAATATCGGGATTTTTTGCTTCACAATTTTAAAATCAGTTTGTTAAAAAATAAATATTTTTTTAATCAAATAAAAACTAGTCCATTATAAAATTTTTGTATTTTTTGGGGGGGGTGGGGGGGGCATTTTAGCAACAGAATGATGGTCTGGCTACTGTGTTGTTTTTTTTCCTACTGAAATTAAAAAAAAATTGAAAAGAAGTTTTGTACATTTTTTTGTGTTTTTAGTCTACAAAAATCAGCTATATATAAAAAAAAAAAAATAGCGAGAATTGCAATTTAAATCGAATCAGCACCCAAAAAAATTGGAATCGAATCAGGACAAAAACATATCGTCACAGCACAAAAAGTTACTGTGACAATATCATTTTTTGGGGTAAAGATGTAAAGTAACAAATACACTTAAAACAACGTAAATGAAATTATTTTACTATACTGCAGGGGTGCACATTCTTGCGTTACCTGAGCTGTGTTTGTCTGTGTGTATCGTTGTGTGTGTCCTTGCCTGGGCACGTTGCCATAGAGATGGATTTGAGTGAGGTAACAGTTCATGTGTCCACTTCTAGACTTCACAGAATAAAACAAGACGGTTTAGAAGTCAGAGTTTTTAATCTAGTGAAATTCTTCTAGGAAGTGTTTAAAGATCTAATTTACATGAGGAAACGTAGCTGATAGGCCACGGGGCCGTCAGCCTTACGAAAATCTTCATAGCTTCTAGCAGCATGCAACAACACAGCAGGGCTTCATCTTAGCTTCCTTTATCCTACTTGTGAATTTTACAGTGAGGCATGTTTCCTCCAGCAGACAGCACCCGTCTGCACAGTGTGTCCACATGGTATATAACGAAACGGGAAAGTAAAGTAATAAGTAATTACGTTACTTTTCACATTATTTACACTTACCAGAACTAATGAATAACAAGAATATCCTTTTTTGGGATAACGACACCAGTGCTGTTCATTAACATGTTCAAAACCTTCATTTTGAAAGAAATATCAGAGTTAGGCATCATTTTAAAATCCACAAATCTTATGTTTCCCCTATAAAATGCCATTCCTCTGCCTTCTTCAAACTTCTGTCTGAAACATCCATTTTAGCTCCTTGTTTTAAGCATGTCTCTAAAACATATTCTAAAAAAGTAGCTGATTTATCAAAAACGGCTAAATATTTCACAGATGCTCGTATTGTTGGAGGGTTTGCAAAAAAAAGTCACGGGGCATCAAATCCAGGACAAAATACTTGAACTATAAAGTGGGATTTTTCAAGCAGTCCATGAACAGTGTTTTACACTTTTACACTTTAGATTTAAGTATCACTGCAAACTTTTAGCTTTTATTAAAAGAAAGAAATAAACTAAAGCAAACAAGAGAAAAATCATAAAATGGGTTTGTTAAAATAAAAGAAAAGAAAATTGTGGAAAACTGATTAAAACCAATATGTATATACAATCTCTGGACAATGTTTTACCAGTGAAACTCACACAAAAGCAGAAGCAGGCTAGCTCATTAACTTTAATTGTGCTCAGAAAATGACTGACACATGGTGTCCCCTGAGAATGCAAACAAACAAGCAGAGGCCCATTTCACCAGCCTTGTTTTTCTCTCCACCACTGTCTCCCTCCATCCAT
Source organism: Telmatherina bonti (assembly GCF_933228915.1). NCBI lineage: Eukaryota > Metazoa > Chordata > Actinopteri > Atheriniformes > Telmatherinidae > Telmatherina > Telmatherina bonti. The sequence goes on along the minus strand of NC_136617.1, from coordinate 19,479,692 downwards.
CTCCTCCATTCCTCTGAAGAGTTGTTTGACATATGCTGGTTGTACATGAGTGCCCGTCTGAGGGGCAGAGCTGGCAAACTTGGGGAAAACAGAGGATATGGGATAGGCGAGGGCTACAGAGACCCCGAGATCCTCGACTTATACATGTGGAAACACAGAGACGCCATGCTAATGTCCCAATAGCAGCTCCTATGGGGGTGGGGTTTAATCAAATTTGGGCGTGCTTAACTAAGCCCATCGCAGCACTATGTTCACCTCGACATCTCATGAGAGAGCAGGAGGAGGTGAGCAGAGGAACACAGCATAACATAGCATATCACAGGGCTGAGAGGAGCCTGTTAGTGTGAACAGTAGTAATAATACAACTAAAGAAGGGCACTCACACCACTGAAAAGACAGTAATCGGAGCCAGAATGTTCTATTTTATTTTAGCACAGGCTTTATTTGCAGTCACACCGGCTCTGAATGCAGTGATGACAAAATGTTCATCTGCCACTTGAGCCCCTTTAAGACCTGCACTGCCTTCTACTAATCTAAAGGCAGCTAAAGAGGTCTGCATCTCTGAGAGTCTGTGATGGTGGTCTTATCTAAAACACATGCATTTCCTTTTCACTTTGAAATACAAATAAGCTCATTACAGGATATCCACATAATTTTGCACATGATTTGCCTCTGAGAGCAGCCCGACAGATTGCGTTGATAGATACACAAAAGAGCTAGCTGTCCTACTTTATGAATTTATTTCTCCAAAAGCTGGTGCAACACGTCAGGACTTCAGTTTTCTGCTTGAGCCAACTGCATAAACACACAAAGTCGACTGGGTGTTTTCCGCAACGTTTTCATTTTGGCTCCAACTGAGAACACACTGCAAAGAGAAGATGGCGACGGACCCGAGGAACTATTTGAGTCAATTACAACAACATTCATCACTCCAAACGCCCTCGTGAGCAAGAAGTCAGTGTCACAGAAGGCTGCCAGCTCAACAAGCTATGGTGAGATGTGGGGGATAATAACGCCAAAAATAATCAATGTCACAATGATTGAATGCAGTTGTTTTCCAAGTTTCATTAAGTGTATTTATACTAAAGATTGGATGTCTCCCTTTTCTCGCTTGAATCAACATAACAGCCAAAATGCAATATCTCGAGCTTTAAGTCTCCCCAACTGTGTGCAGTTAACAATATGATAAAATAAAAAAAAGCACACAATGGGAATTTTTCTTCTAGGAAACTCCTTATAGGATACATTTCCAGACATTTTTCAAAGCAGAAGCACATACTAAAACTGACTGCCTGGCAAGATGATCTGAAATAGCCCAGAATATATTGCTCCTTCTCCCAAAATTGGAACTCACAACACAGCGTGACACTTCACCACAAGCCAGAACAAAAGCACACAACAAAGTGAAACTCAGAAACATGGCATCTCCTTTGTGCAAATTTGAGGCCATAAATCCAGAACATCAAAGGGAAAGTTGTGGATCCTGTAATGGCTTGAGTGGTTGTGAAAAGGAGAGCACGCAAGGACAGAGCAGATGCGATCTCTTTCCCTGGCATTAATAGCTAAACTCTCCCTCCTTCTGATGTTTTTATTCTTTTGCTCGACTCCTCGTGCACAGCCCTCTAACCCTCTGTGCTGGTGTACCTTCTTCTGTCCATCGATGCTGTCACCAGACAGAGAGAGAGAAAAGAAAAAAGGTTCCACGCAGTGTTTTTTTTTTTTTTTTTTGCTTCCCCAGCTGCCACTCTGGACACGCAAGCTGCTGGCAGCGGAGGAAACGCAGACAGCAGAGTGACAGCAGACTGAGTGTTGACGGAAAGGGCTTGATGTGCATAAAAACAGCAGGAAGAGCAAGCCCTGAGATGTGCCGACAGACAGGAAAAGAAAGAGAGGGGACAGTCGGAGAAATTGGCAAACAAGGAGCCCTCTCTCCAGCACCCACTGGTATTTGGCCTACAGCCAGCTCCTCCATCAATAGCACTCAGAAAAATGGAGAGGGAGAAAAAGAAAAAGGACTGGAAAGGGAGACGAACAGGAAAATACAGCGGGGTGGGGGGGACATGGCGAGGTAGGAACGTAGCTACAGAGATAACGCTTCAGCCAGCCTGAGAACAAGAGAGGAAGGGAGAGGAAGAGTGGGAATACAGGGAAAGAACGGGAGGGTTTGCGATGGAGGAAGAGCGGAGAAAGAGGAAGGGATGGTTTGCGTGATGGATAGTGAAGATAGCTAAGGCAGATTGGGCAAAGGACGGGAAGGACAAAACAAAAAAGGAGGGAGATGGTGACAAGGAGGGAGGCAGAGACAGATGAAGGAAGCAGGAGGGAGAAAAGCGGAAGGAAGGTGTGGAGATAGCGAATGGAGGAGACTGAGCGGCAGGAGGGAAAAAGGAGACAGGAGCTCGCGGAGAAGGCAGTAACCAGAGTCCTATTGATGTGTAATGAAACCCTGCATTGGTGGTGGAGGGGGGGGGGGACAAGCGGAAGGACGAACAGATGAAGGGAGGTGGGAAACGGGCAGGGAGAGGAGGAATGTGGCTCGGCAAAGGTTGTGTTGCTGAATGAAGGGAAGATGGGAAGCAGAAGGGCATAATGTCATTTGTTAAATAATGCAGGAAAGAAACGCCAAGACAGGAAACGCGGTGGAGACAGACGGCTGTAACCAGCAGGTATAGAGGCTGGGGAGATGGCATGATTGCTGGTTATGGGTGGGAAGAAGGCCGAGTGGGTGGAGAGACAGACTGACACATACAGCTGACTGACAGGCCGCCACACCTCCTTCAAAACAGAAACCAAAGCCACTGCTGCCACACAGTGACCAAGAGGAGGAGGAGGGGATAATCAGAAGTCCATGGGGAGACAGAGATGGACAGACAGATGCCTGATAAGGGGGTAAAAGCTGCGTCAGAGTAGCTTAGAGCCAGTACAACCCTAACCTCCTAGTTCCCAAAATTATGGACATATGGAGGCAGGCAGACTACAGAGAGGCATCAAACTTCATCTTCATTTGTAACTAGCTTCCAGAAAATGTTGATGTCTTTGGGTTTTATTTATACCATAACTGTTTCTATCCCATTTAGACTTCAGAACTGGATGAAGGCTATTTTAAGAAAGAGGAAGCAGACCTTTTAGAGAAGCCTTTCATGGATTAAAAAAAAAAAAACAAAAAACACCATTCAGCTTGTGCAGCTGATTAGAAGTAAATCTTTGGCTTGTGGTGTCATGGTGTGTGCAAACACCTTTGTTTACACACGCGGTTACTGTGATATGGCAGGTAGCGGCATGCATCTCAGAGTTGGAGTTGCTATCCCGACCACTGTATTACTCTTCTGCGAAACCACAGATGTGTCAAATTAAATCATTTCTGAAGCTCTGCGAAAAAGCATCAACCAAAACAACACATGGTGCAGGGAGCTAATGCTGGGCTGTTCCATCCTGGAAAACCTGCAGGCATTATGCGAGATCCTTGTTTTGTCACTCAGTGACTAAAGCCCTCCGAACTTGCCTAAAATGCCTTCAATGTAAAAAAAAAAAAAAAAACCCCAACATTTTATTTGGCAATTGGGCCATAAAACACCATAAAAAGTGGAAAAATGTATCTGCTGGTTTGACTTGATCTACACTTTGCTTTACAGTCTTGTTTTTTTGTTGTGTTGTGTTTGTGTTTTATTTTATAACAAAAAACAAGAGGAATATCTGTAACTTATTGCATGTGTGGACAAAGCTTGAATCTAACAAACTATACTTTCTTATATAAGTTTAACAATTAACAGATTAAAATAGATTTTTTTTTTTTTTTCGCTCACAATACTAAATGACTTTTTTTTTTTTATTTAAAAAGAATAAAATCAACAGATTTTTATATCTGAGACAGATGAAAATGGCTGTGCAGGAGCAAAATCTGCAGCACATGTCGGGCCTCCAACACAAGCCCAGACTCTTACCCACAGTCCTCTAAAACAGCAGGGGCTGCCCATTCAGGATGTAGAGCATGCTGAGCACGATCCTCCAAAATGGCTGACAGTTTCACCACAATGTCTATGCTAGATGGGGAATCTATGTCCCTCACACAGCCTCCAAAGCCTCACTAACCCACGGTGTTCTAAAACAGCAGGGCCCGTCTATTCAGTCCTGCTCCCTTTTGTGTAGGCCTGGGCTGCTGTCGCTACCCCCGGTGCGACGAGCTGCCGACGCTTTCTAATGACTCATTTTTATTCAGGCGATAAGGTCAGCTACCCACAGGGGCTTAAAAGGCCCCGAGGAGTGCTGGAGTGGCAGCTAGGAGATGCCAGACAGACGAACGAGATGCACCAGCCGCAAGGCGGGGAGGGGGCACACTGCACATGCATATAGCGAATAAATAAAGGTGAAGGGAAAACATATATATTTTTTAAAAAAACAAAAATAACAGACAAAAGTGGGAAAGAAAAGGAACACTAGGTATAAAAGATACGCTGCATTTCAAAAGACTAACTCCTGTCTGTCCGTCTATCCGTCTGCCTGTCTGCTGAGCTGGATGGCTCCTCCTGGTTCCTTTCTTTCTGTGTATGGCTCGTGTTAATGTCAGCTGAGAATAGCTTCTGAGGCGCGTGTGAAGTTCAAATCTGCGCTGTTGGCAGACTGAGGGTCTTTTTAGTGCCGGCGCTCCAGTGTCAAACTAAGACAAGGTGGCTGCTCGGTTCCTAAACAAGCTGTTCATCTCCCTGTGCCCCAACTCTTCTCGCATTGTTTAAGGTTCAAACAACAAAAACACACAAATCCTTCAACTGTTACAGTAGCAGGGTTCAAACTGGAATTGCATTTCAGTGTATGTGAGCTATTTTAAAAATGAATTCTTATTAAAGTTCCTCTGAGAAGATGCTTTAATGAGGCTTGACCCCGGGGTGGATGTAAATGTGTGAACAGCACTTAAACAATATTTTTAGTGTCCCGCTGTTTGATACTTTGAAACAAGATTAAAAAGCTCCTCTGAGGATCTGACACTGCATTTTAACCCACAGCATATAGAGATTCGTCTTGTCCACAAAAAAATAGCATAAGCTGCACAAAATGGTTGGTGCTGAATTCATATTTTCCTACTAACATATGACTTAAGTGCAGTTAAACAACATTCATTTAGTTTAAGCATTCATGTGTTTTTATGTGAAATGAACAACTGAGCCATTTTTTCCCACATTTAACAAGAAACTTTGTTTGTGGCAGGGTGGTGCACAAGACTGGTTCCTTGTTTTTTAATTCTACCTTTGTCGTCTACATTTTTGTACTCTCATGTTACAAATGATTTTTTTCCAATAAATTTGTCCAGACCAGCATCTTAACAGCAGAATGCTGGTCTGGCTACAAAATTATGTCATTTTGTTCTTGTGGCCAGTACTAGAGGTAGTTGGAAAGTATTTGATATTTTCATCATAAAAAAAAAAAGAAACTTGTCTTAAATGAGACAGCATCCTGGGAACACCACCTACTAAACAGTAAGGCGGAGGGTCCACTGATTCATGCAGGTTACATACAACATGAGACTGCTCTGACCATTTGCAACTACAAAGCTGCAAAATGTTCAAAATTTCAGACAAAAGAATATTTGTGTAATTCCCAGTAGGTGAGGGTCACATCTATCACTGAAGTATGATCTTTACAGGGGCAAATTGTTTCTAAGCTTTATCATGGTCCAACACATTCTTACCCAACTCTGCACACAACTGTTGTTAATAAACGTTGCTGAGGCATTTGATCATAAAAACGTCAGACATTCACTGACTGCTTTCTGTGTGCATCCATCATGGTCTGTAACTATTAGTAAGACTATTTGGACACTGTAAGTGAACTGAATGCTTCCTGACTTATTTGCGCATTTCTCTGGCAATGCAGCGTATTTATCAGTGTCTAAATACACACAAGAAAAAAAAAAAAAAAGTCTATGAAAGCCAGGAATTTCAACTCACCATTGGAGTTTGTGGTTCCGTCACCGTCAAGCTGCCGTTTCTGTGCCGTCCTAAACTCCTTTAGGGAGAGGTAAAGCACCTTTCGCATCATCCGCTCCTCCGACCACGGGATGCCATCACTGTCATCCTGTGGACACATCCAAAAGAAAGAAAGAAAGTGGGTCAAAATTAATGACAAGCAATAGTAATCAAATTCTGCATCTTCTTCCTTTCAGTTCTATTACAGTCACCACATTTTCTTTGCTTGTGGAACACAATTTCAGATAAACACCACATTTCACATAAACACCATAAGCATGGACAAAATATCTCCAGAAGTTGGACTGTTGTTTATGCAAAGAGTTTCCTTTGTTTGTCTTGCCAGACAACTGCAGTGAAGTAAAAGTGTGATTTGAGGTCAGGGTTCAGGAAATGTTCGCGGACCAGCCGAGCCATCCAAAACAAAACAATGCCATCCGTAAAACCGTTTAGTTTTCTGCCAAGAAACGCACACACTTGCTCTGTATTTTTTTTTTTTTTTTTTTTTTATCTACTTTGAAATCTATAATGAGCCTGGAAAAATAGTAGTTTACAAGATGAGCTACCAATAATAGCTTAGTAATAGTGTCCAAAATCTTCAACCATGTGTCATAAATGAGAAAGCCATGCCTGAAACACCAGTATGGGTGACGGTTGATTAACTTGTCTGCCAAATTAGCAAACAAATGTAGGAAATATGAAAGTCTTCATGTTGTGTTTTTATGTAGAGAGCCATGAAAAGTTAAAGCTTTCTGTGGTGGTTTTTGCCCGCTGGAGCCATCCCTTTGCATATTGTACTGGAGTGCTCTCTAAAGCATGTAACAACATTAGCATAACATAGCATTAGCTAGCAGTTTGACACAGGGCAACCTATTAGCATAACAACACGAGAGACTCCACACAAAGACATGATAGCGCTACGTTATGATGATGAATATGTAGTAAGCAAATAAAAAATACAAATGGAAAAAAAAGCACCGCTGGACTGTGAGTTCATGTGTTGCTAATCTCTCCCAGACAAAAGATGTTATTGTCAAAGAGGTCATAGAGTCTTACACACACACACTCACATTCACATATATACACATTCTTTCCAAGACGTGACTTTTTTCCTCTTTAGTTTAAATCAAACACATGATGGCAGCACGGAAAATGAAGTTAAACCACAGCTTATTTCAAACGCTATTGCTCATATTGAGTTTTAACAGCTTATTAGAAAGCTATTCCGCTGGAACGAGCACTGCTGAAAAGGTCTTTAGTGAGTGTCCAACAGCAATAAGCACACTTCTTGTTCTTCATTTGGTGCTTACACTCTGCTTTAGCAGTTGTGTTTGATGTCTCACAAAACTAATGATGAAAGGAAATGAGATTAGGACATGAGCAACAACAAAGGAGTTTTAATAAATAAGGGAAGCTGGAAACAGCTTTTTCTCTTGTCAAGCCATAGAGTGAAAGGATTTCAGCTGTTACTGCAAGTTTTAGAGCATGTTTTCATAAAAAGGCAAAAAAAAAAAAAGAAACTAATGTAAGCTTTCTGTTTGCATTCAAAGCAAGACTCGTGTTTGCAACACTTCTTTCTGTAAGAGTCGTATCTATGCCGGGAAAAGCAGCACATATGATCATCTGGTTAACTCAGATAACGTCAATTGGCTGGAGTAAAAGCTTTGCACACATCACAATGACATCAGTGCTAAGAGACCAAAATTCCCCCCTCAAATGTAAAGATGTTTAATAGTGTAATGAAAGAAAACATAAAAACTTAAGAAATGAAAAACAAACAAATACAAAAAAATTGAGGTAACACAAACTGACACAGTGAGGATGTGTATGCATGTGTGTGAGAAAAAAAAAAACTCAATCTCATGGTAATATGCATTTTCCTATTAAAAAAATAGAGAAATAACTACTGCACAAACATTTGCCTTAGTGTTTGCTGCAAATGTGTCTTAGTGTTTGACACTAAGTGACATTTCTGAGAGGTTTCTGTATCACTGTTAGAAAAGCAACCAGACCATTTATCATAACTATGGTTAAAAGTGAGACGCAACGCCATGCAATGGCTCCGTCTCATAACTCATTCAACAGTGCATGATGCAAAGCAGAAAATACTCCTCTTATTGGGATGGTTAAAAAAGAGAAGAGGATAACAAAGAAAGATTGCTTTGATCTACCTGAATGTAACTTTTGTAATAAAGTAACTCAGAACAGTCAAACTGTTCATAAACTTATCAATATTTTTGTACAATATTTATATGACTGAAGATTCTGCTTATTTATATTTTATCTGCACAAAAGCATAGTAAAGATTTTTTTTTCCTCAAGAACCTCGAGGACAGGACGTCAGCAGAGCTTAGGAAGGCAAGCAAGAACAATCTGTGCCTGCACATGACGGACTGGATGGGCGACAGTTGTGTCCACCTGCATACAGAACGTCCCCCTAACTGCTCGGTGTACACTCTAACGATGCTTTGCAGGCTCTGACAGAGGTGGATATGCAGCATTTTGTCTGCAACATGCGGTTCCTCATTACGCTGTCACACGTAAGCCTTTATGTACACACTCACTAGCTAGAGAGGTAGAGCAAGTGTTCAATTATGCCATTCCTCCTGTACTTAATGTCATCTAATCCATTGTTTGTGTGTGTGTCTACATGAGTGTGTGTCTGTGTTTGTGTGCAAAACCATGCCAGGTAAGCAGCAATTACCTAGACAGCTCACTAGCACTCTTTTCCTCATGGTGTGGCACAAGGCCAAATGTTAACACACACACACACACACACACACACACACACACACACACACACACACACACACACACACACACACACACACACACACACACACACACACACACACACACACCACTGACATAAACCTCATGTTTACAAACATTCTCACATATACAGTAGACTGCTAATACACACAGCTCAGCTGAGGGGAGAAAAATGTCTCCTCTCCAAAAAAAAAAAATTGACCCTAAAGTTCATCTGCATTTCTTTTTCTCCCACAATCTCTGTGGTTTCCTCTGAGTAGTTGGCAGACAGCCACAGATAGCCTACTTCCTGCATCGTGTACACACAGCAGCGACGACTCGCTTCTTAACTAAATCTGACTTTTCATTCTGGAAAACTGCAGTAGAAACAGCTGCTAAACCCCAAAATACCACAAATGCTTCCCAATAACTTTACCAGATCAACTGATTGGCCTTTCATCAGTGCTGTTAAACAACAGTTTGACCTGAGAAGTAATCTGCTGGTGTGGTCCCTCTCCATTCTGAGCGTTCAGCCGAAAAGTAGAAAATCCAGGCAAAATGGTCAGCTAGAAAAAACAAAACCAAATCTGTACTTGCATAATAGACATATAAATGTTGCATTATAGTATCTCAGTCAATTTTTTTTGTTAATGTGTGTGTGTCTCTGTGTGTGTGTGCTCTTCTAAGGTATTGCCAGATATCTTTTTATATAGACTTTTGCACAAGGAGCTACCTGGCAGTGACGTGCACATTTACACCCATACCAACAGCCCCCACCAGGCGAATAAAATTCCACTAATGAGTGCAGGGAATTTGTCCGTGCACATGTGCATGTGTGCAATCAAGAGATGCCTCAGGAACTTAGTGCACTTACTGTCACCCAGAAACCTTGTAACCTCCTTAACTGTTGTACCCGGGTAATCCTTTTCACAATGGAACAAATGTGGACAGACAAGTCGAAGCACTGATTGAAATATTGTGCAGCATAATATTGTTGCGTCTCTTTCTTTCCTGCGGTGTTGCTCTCACAGTTCTTCGTCTTGCAAGATGACATTAAGATTGAACTGCAGATCTGAAAAAATTAACATCCAGGAAACATCTTTACTACTTTTACAGCAACGTGGCAATCATTGTAAAAATTCAATAAGCAGAATTAGGCAAATGTTGTCTTCAGTGTGCCAGGGATAAGACCTCAAAACCTAAACAGAATGAAATCCATCTCTGCATCTGCATATGCTCATCACTCTGGATGAAAAGCAGAGGCAGTTGCGCTTCATAACCCGGGCCTGGCTTGAATGAGCCTCTCTGCAAAGCAGACAAACCCAATAATCCTGACAGTTGACGAAGAAACAAATGGATTTCATTTGTTTTGAGCAAAAGTGGATGCTGATACAGACATACTGAAAGCATATTGCAGATGTAGTAAGAGAGACAAGAATAGACAGTTAGGCCGTGAAGTAAGAGCGCTGAATGTTCAGGGTGTCTACTAGATGCCGATAAAAACTCTCAGCATTGGCATCAAAATCAAACCTGATCACTTATGCATTCAGTAGTGATGAATACACAGAGAAAAGAGTTAGCAGAAGGAGCACATGTAAGGAACACACACTGAGCTCTGACTGTGTATAAAATATCAGAGAAAGTAAACCAACATAAGAAATCCCTGCGTTTTAAAGAGGGAAACCTGTGAATTCATTTTTCGGCCATTTCATCGCTCATCATGTGACTGTTAAACGTATGCTAGCAACAAACGGTGAAAATATTCACGTACAGCCAGTGCAGTCGGATTTTGCACATCTGCATATCAATCTGCTGTGCACGCTGCACACAAGGCCTTTCTGCGTGTGCCTGTGGGTGTGCGTATGCATGCGCGCACACACTCTAGCTGTTCCAAAAATAGCGCTGCGCTGCTGCAGACTGTGGACGTCATGACAGAGGAATGTGGGCCATGCGCCAGCTGCGATCTGATCTACAAAACTGCACCAAAAAATCTGTTATTCTAACACACATTTCCTCCTGGAGGAGAGGCCGAGAGATAGATGGATGGATCAGCGGAGCAGGAATGTTTTTTTTTTTTTCCCCCTCTTACAAAGCCTCGGTTATTACATCCAGTAGTCATGACAGCCTCATCCCTGCTTGCTACTACCTCTGTTCTTTGGATCTTGGTCTTTTCTACTTCTTGATGAACACATGGGCTCCATATGACTGGCTGCAAGGATAAAACTGTTCAGGGTCTCCAAGTGGAGACGATGACTGAGATGATAATTACTTAATTCCCAAGGAGATCACTGTAATCTCTCTTTAGGTCGTGACCAATCACTTGCAGATTAGAAACATTTATGGCATCTTGATTACAGCCCCACCGAGAAATAAAAACACGTGCAAAGTATTAATGAAAGTCTTGACGATGCCGCAAAAGGTTCAAATTATGCCTACCACAATATTACAGGGCTCTTGTGAGGGGAAAAATAAACATGCAAATTAGACCATTTAGGCATCTTTTTTTTTCTCTTTAGGAGGAAATGATGAATTGGGAAAAGATGGAAATGTGGAAACACTTGCAGCTTTCAAGACTGCAGCCCATGTGTAAATAATGGCAGCAGTTCCCAAAATCTAACCTGGTTCTGACCTTACATCAGCATGATCTGCAAACAACTGAGGTTGTTGCTAAAACTAGGCCAACGTCCTCTAATATTAGGCACACATTTAATCTGTAAAATTTACATTCCAATCCAAACTACATCCTGGTCGCAGTGTCTCATATGGCTTTAAGTAGACCGGATGCTTAGCTCAGCTTAGAGCTCAGAAAAAAGGAGAATGGAACAAAGATTTCGGGGGTTGCTGGGGACAAGAGGCCCTATATAAATCACCTCATTACACCACAAGCTCATTGCATTGGAATGTGCACAGCTACAGGGCCTTCCCTTTAAACTAGTCGTGCTGAGATAGCCCCAACAGCTTCAAAACATTTCAATCTGCAGGAGAAGAGAGGCGATCTTCAAAGAGTAAAATATACCTCCTGCTATAGAGTAAACAACTTAAACCACAGCTGAAAGCTGTTTGACAGAACTTTCTCAAGCATATGCAACAGATACATTTGTTCTGTCTGACCACAGTGGTCTGTTCATCTAACCTGTTTCATCTACTTTGTCCGTTACATTAGCTGCACAATAATCCATATGCATGTAGCTGCATTTCCACTTCTCCTAGAAGTGCACAAAACCTAAATATCGGAAGGAAACACGTTGAAAAAAACCTCTCATATTTCGCAAAAAAGTTTAAATGCTCTCAGGAGGTGGTTTTTTAAGTCATGTGGATAAAGGAGTAAAGAAACAAAACTTTCATGGAAACAATTTTTTCACATTTTCACACCCCCAGATGTGACATAAGGGGGTCAACATGACCAGTTTATATTAGGTAAAGATTGTGAGGAAGGATGGACAGAGGAGTAGGCGAAAATGGTTTTACAAATAATTAAAGAGAAAAATACTTTCTTCAAACTCAGAAAGAAAATTAGAAAGAAGGGTTTTGAAAAGCGGTGGCAACTGGAAATCCTTGAAACAATGATACATGGCTACCATGTATAAGCCACAATTCCTGCAAAATCTTGCCTACAGGTATCTGTGTATACTATTTAGCCCTGTAGGGGATAAAATGCCATCAGGCTGGTAAAGTGTAAAGCAGCAGAGAGAAAAAAATGTTAGAAAGAGCTTTAAAACACAGACTGCCACCAAGTTGTTTGCAGATCCTGCTTGTGCAAGGCAGAGAACATCTACATAAACAGTTTTTGCCAAATGTGCTCCAGTTCTCTTCTGCAAATGGCAGACAATCCTGTTGTGCAAACAATCCTGCACAGAAGCTTCCTGCTGCAGATTTTTGCCACTTTGGACAGTTTGTTGCAGGAAAATTGTAGAATTTAAGCGTAGGACATGTCTAATTGCTAGCATCTTGTCAAAACATCAGTTATCAGTGTGCATCAGTAAGGCTGCACTCGCATCTGGATAGTCTGCTAGACTCGGTCCGATTGGAGACTCAGTTCAGTTTGGGGGGTTAACCCAACACCACATTCTGGTGGTCCAGGTTCATCAGATTTCCATCAGAACTTTTAACAAATTCTTCCAGTCTGAGTGTGAGCCATTTCTCCAGTCCAAAGCCACCTACCAGCCTACATGCACATATACATTGGCTCTGTTTACCCACAATTGCCATGCAATGAACTTTGGACTTTGCTTTGTAGTCTTGAAACAGACCGAGCCTGCTTCTTTGATCCGAATCCAAATTCACTGCACAGTCACAATACCCTAAATGAAACGGACATGGGTTCACATCAAAAAGTCTGATGTGAAAGCACCCTTAGACTTGCAGAACATGTCGCTGCATGCGACGTCTTCAGAGAATCCTGGTAAATTCTTCTATCCACCAGCTGACTGGATGTGAGGGGTTAATGGATTATTTTTCATTTTTACCAACAGAAGATAACGGTGTGTTGCCAAACAGACCTGCAAAAACTGTGGTTTTATCACAGAACAAGGAGAGTTCAAAACTGCTTTTAAAAATTCACCGGCCTAGCCAACATCACAACCCAGCAGCAATGAAGGGGCTCCCTGCTGGCTCTCTGCAGCGCAGCTGTCTGAGCAAACACTGACCATGTCCAGCTTCACTTATGCAGGAGCAGATAACCCACCAATGCAAAGGGGGATGATAGTATATTTATAGTATTTAACAAGGGAAATCAGAAAATAAATAAAATTGTATATTTTAACAAACCTTTTTAATCTTTTTCCTTTTTCTTGGTTGAGTTCTGAATCATTGCTGTAAAATTTGTGCTAAAATATTGATCTGACTGAGCTAGATCTGTAAATGCATGAATTTCAATTTTAAAGTAAAAAAGCCTAGAAAACATGGTCAAATCGCTGCTACGGGAATGCTAAGTCTTTCTCCAGAAGGGAACGTAAAAGCAATCTTGTGACATCAGCTTTGCTGCAGTATCTCGGTTTTGCAGCCTTGTCGTCATGGTTTTTAGGACTCAGCTGAGAAAAATTCTTCAAACTGCAGTTATATTTGGCAGGTTAAGAGGGCCAAGTCACCTCTCATTTCTACAGTATAGTGGAATCCAGGCCTCACAGCAGAAGAGTATTATAATTTGCTATAAATCTGCCTTTGTGTGTGTATATATATGTCATTTCTGATCTGATAGGTTGCATAACAAATGGCTCCAGTTCAATAATAAACAACCTCAATCGACACACTTGCCTTGCGACTGTGTCACAACATCATTTTCACTCTGGCTGCATGTCACCGAGCAGAGGTTTGACTTGGTTTCATACACTGCCACACACGCACGGTATCAAAAGCTCACTAGCTGTGGCCGCAAAGTCTGTAAGATCTGATGGACGGCACTCCCCAACATGTTGTCATTCATCATGGTAGCAGCTGCAGTGGCTGCAACATCTCCCCGCTGCTCCCTTGGGATCCTTGGAATACCATGCTGCTGATCCCACTTAACAGAGCTGACTTGGTCTATCGAGACAAATATGAAAGGCATGGCTTCTTTTTTTTTTTTCTTTTTTTTTTAAATAAATAAACATATGAAAAAAAAAATCAATAGGAATAGTTTTTTTACATTCATAGAGCTGAAGAAATATGCTCTGCATGATGTTTGACAGTAGGTGCCATACGTCTTTGGAGATTATAAAAATCCCTCCATTTTTAAAATATTCCTGACAGGACATTTATTTACTAAGATTACTGTCAAATTTCAATCATTCAAGCTTAAAGGTATTAACAGGCTGAGATAAAATGCAAAAGGCCTACTGGAGCAGAATTTTTGTCACCGAGGTAGAGTTCTGTAACACATACATCAGGAATAAATCAATTCTCCTCCAGCTCTTAAAATGTTTTACTCCTTGCAAGCACAGTCACATTTTTCTATAGTGTAGACCTATGTAGGATGTCATATCACTGTTGAACATTGCGATTTTATGGTGTGCAATGCACAAACGCTAACATACGTATTGCTAATCTCAAGTGTATTATTGAGGCATGCATTGCAGCTCTGAATATGTGTTAGTTATGCGCCAATGCATGTAACATCCACAAAATCAGAATACCGCCTTCTCTGCAAGACAATATGAACGCAGTTTTCAGTAATGAACCCCTCCTTGTCCAGTTTCAAGCCAAAATGCCTTTGCAGTATCATGGTTGTCTTTATATGGACACTGCACATTATGATATTGAGATAATGATAAATTTTTAATATACTGAGCAGCCTAGCGATAATTTATCTGATATGGCAGATTCTATTAAGTTGGTTTGGAAGATAAATCACCTGTTGATTAAAACACACCCCTATGAAATTAGGCTTTCATTTGAGAAAAGTATTATCTCATTACTACTTGGTAATAACTTTTCTGGTTACCAGCCCGCCAGGTTTGTCCTTTCATTGTGGGACTTTATTGCAGAGTAGAAAATCTAAGAACACAAACAGAAAACAGCCGGCATGCTTGTTGTGACACAGTTTAAAAAGGTATAAGGAAGACACAATAGCTGGAGTGTGTGTCATGCCAGAAAGCTACCCTATCCAGCACACACACTCTCACACATACAGAAGGAGGGGACAGGAAGACCGAAAGAGGAAACGGAGTAACCTCATTAGCTTCATGCCTTGTCTGTCAGGAACAGCCTGCAGGCTTGTATGAATATACAGGAAAAAAAAAAAACACCGACCTCTGGTCAGTTTATGCAGCATCTGTCTGCTGCTAAGGGGAGAAGCCATTTGTATGGAAGCAAGCCGGTGTGTGTGGGACCTGGGGGAGACTTCTACAAAGACTTGATGTCAGCCTTGGCAGCCAGACTCAGACTACATGGTCACATCTGGAGTCCAGTAAGGTAAGAGGGTAAGGCTGTAAACAATCAGCAAGGAAAAAAAAAAAAAACACACACAAGCACAATTCACACAAGGGCACACTTACACACCAACAACAATAAGTCATCGCCTGAGGCTTACACCTCATTTACTCATATAAAATTCTGCACAAGGAGAAACAAACTGCTTTACTAGAAAAAGGCTTTAATTCCCCTTTCCAGAACCAAAACACTGAAAAGATGAAGCGGGTGAAAAAGTCCACTGCTCGCCCACACAAGTCAGCTGTTGACAATAAACAATGAAGAGAATGACTGAAAGGTAAATTAAAGACAAGATATCAAGTCGCATCATTTGAAATGCTAAGAAAAAAAAAAAAAAAGTGCTGTGTGATGATCAAGTCTTCAAAACATCAATAAGCACACCCATTACTGCAATAATACTCACTGCGGAGAATTAAATAAATGGCACACAATTTGTGTAAATTAAAATAACTTTTCACACCGGTGCTCAGCTAGCTCAAAGCCATTTAGCCCAGCTTGCATAGTAAAACATAGACCATAGTAGTGATTAAATGTTTTTTGTTTAGCCACCTGTCCACTTAAGTCAGATCCATTTTGTGTTCCTGCAGTAAAGCCAACTTATTTTCTCTTTATAGACAATAACAATTTCACATCCTGTGGTCTACTTTCCTTTGTTCACAAAGTCTAACAGGACAAAAACAAAACATCCTGTTCTGGCCAAAATTTGCAGGCTCACTGCTTTCTATAAAAATCCCTGAGTGGTGCTCACCTTAAAGAATCTTTTCAGCGTCCTTATGGAAAGTGATTAACCTACCTTTTAGAAAGGCATTAATTAGCTTTTACATCATGACCCAGGCAGCAGCAGCAGCTTGAGTAGCACCACATCTTTATCATAATGATATAGGACAGGAGTGTGGTTTTACACAAACAGCACAAAGACTACATGGAAACAAAGAAAAAAAACTAAAAGAAATGTTCTCGGAAAAGAAGGAAGAGACCGGCCTGTTATGTATAATGCTATATTTTGCCATCCTACGCCATCTTGAACGCATGAATCAAACACTGACCAGCGTTGTTCATAGAGATGAAGGGTACTAAGATCACAGAAGAGAAGAAGAGAAAAGAGGAGAAGAGAGACCACCAAGACAGGCGTTTAAACAGGGCATCTCAACATGCATGTCCCAAGTTGCCCTCTGTTGGGTCAACACTGGTGAATAAGTAATGGCTTATATAAGGGTTATGACCCATTTATGCTCCCTTTCAAATGCAAATGCAGACGTTCCTCTCAAACGTTGCCATACATCTACATCGTACTTCCACATCTCTTTTGCAGATGTGGAGCCACTAGTGGGCAATATTGAGTTCAAAGTTCCCTTCCACAGTGGCTATAGAGACACATTCCCACTACCAAAGTTGTTTACAACCAACTAAAGATGCCGCAATAAGTAGAAGAATGAAAGACAGTTTTTTGCTGTTCTCAATGTTTTCCTACGTCTTCTTTGGGTGCTTTTTATTTGGTGGTTACTGCATTGTCCTCTTCTTCTCTGGTTTGTTCCTTCCACTGATTACGTGTCAACTACACAACTCTACACTGCCCCGCATATTTCAGTGTTTTTGCTCCATTTTTATTGCGTCAAGCGAGACAGCCAAGACCGTTGAAAACAAACCAAATTACCTGCAAAATCCATGAGATGGACGAAACTGTCAGTCTGTCTGTGTATCAGTATTTTGCTTTGAGCATAAATAGGCCTTTGGTCTGACTTTGTGTGCCAAATGTTGCACTTGTGCCCTGGGTGTGTGTGTGTGTGTGTAATCCAAAATCCTCTTGAGATCTGAGCAAAGTGTTTGGCAAAAACATTTTTAGGAAAAGGTTCACAACAACAAAAGGTTTTACTACAACAATAGATAGCCATAATAGTAACACCATAAAGAAAAAAACAATCCATGGATTACATGGACTGCTGTTCAATGTAAAGAGACCGAGTTTCCACTGGTGTGACTGGAACTGATGACAGCAACAACAGAGTAGCTTGTACAGACCATGTAAGGTCAAGTCTCCCTGGCTGACAATCTCACTAACAAGCACATCTCAACGCAGCGCTCTTTCAACACTGTACACTTAGACACACAAGATGGTCTCTGAAGGACTTATAACCTCATACTACACAAGTGCTTGCCTGGATTATTATAGGCAGCCTGTGTACTGATGTGTACATATACACATGCACATCCAACCATGACCGGAGTGCATACCTACCCCATCTTTTAGTATGTGTAACAGAGTCTGTCTGAATATTTACAGTTCTGGAAAAACGAGGCACTTATCCATTTTTAGATGATATAAGCAAGAAAATAGAAAAAAAATATAAAATCAACAAACTATTCAACAAAGCAGTAATCACAATACAATATAATATCACATAATACAATATAAAGACAATATAATAATTAATAAACTGTGTCTAATAATTAAACTGTTGTGACAAGGTAATTACTCAGCTTATTAAAGAAATAAACTACTGTCTCCAGGTGTGCATTGCATTGAGGGTTGGCTGTTAGCAGCGATAGAGAGAAAAGGGCCAAGGACTCAAAGGTTAAGGTATGTTTATATGTAGCTGCAGTGCATCACTGAGGTAATACTGTATCAGTATCAGCACGAGATCAGGGAGTGCGAAGGACTCCTTTGTCTTAACCCCCTTCTCCACCACTCACTCACATGCATGTCACTCATCTCAAGTACACACACAATCACTATAAAGTCTGCTGTCTTAATGCCAAACCCACATGTGCTGATATTAATTGAGAACAACTGGATTCACACATATGTTAGACATGAACATGACAGACTGTTTTTTTTTTTTGGAGGGGGGGTTACATGTGTGAACACTTCAGCATGCCACCATGTATACACAGACACATGACCAAGTGTTTTCTTCAACAAAATGGCTTCTTTGTAGCCTCCACTACCCCAGCAACATACCAGTAAGGTTTTTTTTTTTTTCCATAGGATTTGGCAACAAAGACAAACTTGTGTTCTCAGTTATAAGCTGTGTTGAAAAGGCAGCTGTGTGAGCAGTGTGCAATATCTCAAATGCGCTCTGATATTCAGCAAGTAGGATGGAGCAATCAAAACCACAAATCTGGATACTAAGATGGATACAAACACCTGAAATCATTATTTATTGGCTCATTATAAAAGCCAAGCTAGACCACAAGCAAAGCGCACGACAAGCTATCTGTGATAAATCTATAATCATTGATGGCAGAATGGTAAAAAGAAAAAGATCCGTGCAACCTCTGTTCACACACAGTCATCATTTCCACTTCTTTATTGCAATCCAGATGCATTCTGTTTATTTACTCCCAACACCGAGGCCCAATTTAGGCAGAATGAGGGAAATTAAATCAAGCCTTGTGAAATCGCTTAACTTCCCTGCCCTCGTTTCGTCCATTAAATTGTCATTGTTGGCCCGCTGTTTAGGAGACAAGTATAATCCTCAAGGAGCACAACAGAAAGCAAGAGAATATGCTCGGTCAGTGGGAGTATATGACTCAAAGTGGAAATCATCTACTGAATCATTGATTATATATTTATATTAAACTGGTTAAATTGGCATATCATACCATCTTTATTTTACAGTGCTTTAAAAACATTATACTTTACCAAAGTGCTGTTCGATGAAAGCAAAAGGGCTGACTCAAGCACAACTTTTAAAATAAATATAACCAAATAAAAACAACTAAAACCAGATTTTAAAAAAAAACCTAATAACAATAAATACAATTGAAGGTCACCGTCATAACCTTACTTGTAGTTGTAGGCCAGGGAAATAAGTGGGGTTTTTTGTTGTTTTTTTTTTAACAAGATTTAAAAACAGCAGTTGAAGAAGCCTGTCTGACATGCTGAAGATGACGTTATGCTGACATCATGCAGATATTCGGGGAAAACAGATTTATTTGAGACTGATTACATATTGATGACAAAGTGAATATCAAAAGAAGCATCAAACCTACAGTCATTTCTGAATGTCCACATCGACTTAAGGTGTGTTCACACCTAGATAATCCACTAGACTCTAACATTCTTTTTGACCATGTTTGCATTCATGCAGCACTACTCAAACAAATGGTACCTTTTAAATAATGTGTCCAACTCCCTGCCCGAGCTAGTGCTGCATCAAGAGTTTGCGAAGAAGACAAGACACACAATGAAGATAAAGTTGGTCATCTGTTGGTTGATGCAGGCCAACTTCTGCTTCTACCACATAACAGCTAATTACAAGGCTCCCAGATCCCGGTTGTTCTGATTCCAAAAAGGTCTCATAGAAAGACGTTCAGAGTTCTTCTATGTCCAACAGAGAGCCATTTCTCTAATTCAGAGCCTCCTATTCTAACATGTGCTTATGTTTTGGTTGTGTTTACCCACTAATCTGTGCACTGAACTCACAATGCACTTTGATTTGGAGTTTGCTTCCTGTGTTTGGTAGTCTTGAAGCAGATTGGGACCTACAATTTGATCCAAATCCAGAGTTTGTTCGCACGTTCACAATTCCCCAAACTAAGCGAACTTTCCGAACGGACAAGGACTTTTAATAATAAAAAAAGGCTGGTGTGAATACAAAGTCCAGCTGAAGTCAAGGATTTGGGGGCAAGCAGGTGGCCAGTAGGGGTCAAAGTTGACCTCCTGACAGGCACATTGGTGGGCGGGGCCTGAGCCACTCTTCTCAAAAGGACCTGCCAGTCACAGTCACTTATTTACCATGCATTGATTTCTTCTGGCCCCCAGGGAGCCCAGCTCACTATTTCTCTTCGACCCCTCTACCCCCAACCAGAGCCAGATAGGGGCCATTTTACATGACAAAGTGCTATGGATGAGCAGGGCAGAGAAAAGAAAGAAGTTCCTTTCAGTTGCTGATGGGAGAAAATCCTTTTCCTACAAGAGGCTGTAGTCACATGGTTCATATTTAAAATAGTAAAGGTGAATGATTGACTTCTTAATATTCGCTCATGTGAAACAGCTTCCCACACTTTGATTTTGAGACTGTAAAACTGAAAAAGGTTTATGTTTCGCATTGGTGTCTAATCTATAACGCTTTGCAAACAACAGCTTCTGTTAAAACTTTAGCTTGCAGCCTGAAGCGCACACCGACCTTCTCTTCTATTAAAAGACATGCTGTGTGCTGCTTTAGAGCAGCGAGAGGATCGACAAAAAAAAAAAACAAAAAAAAACAAAAAAAACACCAACTTTCTTCTTCAAATAAGCTTGGATTCAGAGAGACACTTTTTTGGCATGTGAAAACATTTCTGTAATGCAGAAACAAGATGTGAAATAGGGGAAGCCTGATGTCTTCGGTTTGCAAAAAACTGGCAGACAAACAAGGCGTCTGCTGCGGTGAGTAAAAAAGAAACAAGTTTGAAATGTATTAGCGCAGAGAAGATTGGGGGATTTGGAGTTTGGTTTGTTTTAAGTCCCATTTGAGCCATCTGCCCGTGTGAAAGCAAGTTTAAGAGTCGGACATTTTCTGCCAGCAGATTTTTTTTTTTTGGGGGGGGGGTGTGGGGAGGGATTTAAAGCGATGGCCTGAGGGAGTTCATGAAAGAAAGGGAGAGCGAGGAAAGACAGGTAGGCATTGTGTCTCCTGTTTCCCTTTCCATTCATTCACCCCGTTTCCCTTTTGGCCTCTTGGGTGAGATGGTAAGTGAAGAGGGTGTCAGACATGCATTTCTACTTGGACGCTGTCATCTGAAAAAAAAAAGAGGAAGTTTCGTATGCAGTGCTTTGCACTAATGAAGGAATTCAGTCCGCTGGCATCCTCATAGTGTAAAGAGCCCAATGAATAGCAAGAGCTTTAAGACTTCAAAGAGATGTCACACATTTGCAGATGAATGTATATCACCGCTTCACCTACTGCTGCAATACAATCAAGGTAATTGTTATTGAAAAGGTTGATTAGCATATAGCTTATGTGCATGACAATCTGACAGAATTAACCGTGACTGTCTGAGAATTAAAGGATGACATCTATGAAATGTGATGTAATTAAAAGCAACTTAACGCACACGATTCCTCCAACCTTACTGCGCCTTCTGCACTCCCGACACAAAATTTGCACCACAAGAAAAATAATTGTTTACAGTCATGCAGAGGGGTGATAAAACAGTGATTGTTGAGTTACTGCCGCACAACACGGGGCATTTAATTTCAGACAAAGTGAAGGAATGATGAAAGCTTGTCCCACAGGCCTGCTGGCGTTTCTCCTTTTAAATAACCTCCTCCCCACGTTGCGCTTCGCCATATTTCACGACGACTTTTCAAATTCAAACAAATCTTCATCCATCACTGACAGCAAGGCAAAGTAAACAATCATACTGTAGATCAATCACTGTCTGTTTAATGCCAAGCGGTGCAGACGCCGCAAGGTGCGGAGGTTTAACACGGCGGCGTGCTCACATAGATTTCACAGCAGCAGTTGTGACGACGTTGCAAAACAGACAAACAGAGGAGGCTGCAGATGCCGGTTATCAACTCACCTTCGTGCCAGCAAACCGGGCTTAAACTACAACCTTAAAATCAATTCAAATTAGGTTGTGCTATATATAATCGATAAGCCAGAGGCTAAACGGCAATGTAGAATACTACTGTAAATACTGCAACAGAGAGGTGTCTGAAGCTCTGAGCTCGTATCAGTGCTGCCAGGGCTAATCCCATCTCTAATCTAAACCTCAGATCTGGGCTCTCTATTGCCGTGTCTGCTTTAGACCAAAGTCTACTGGCCATCATCACCTGGCCTTCCCTCCTCTCATCTAACACTTCATAAAGACCATTCATCCCACCATCCTTTCATCCGTCTATGCCAGGGGCCTCGTTAATCCTCCTCTCCATCCTGACCCTCTACCACTCTACTGGACTGGGACAAACTTCAAAGAGGAAGACAGAGAGCGCTAGTGTGGATGTGTGCGTGCATCTGTGTGTGTGTGTGGTGATGGTTGAGGGGGAGGGATGCAGATTGGGTGGGTGGGCAGCTGTGTTGTGCTTGGCCTATACCACAAAGCCTTTAGAGGACAAGGGCCCACACACGCAAACACACACACAAATACTCACAGGCAGTAGTTAATCTCTAAAGTCAGTAACTAGGCTCAGTAAAACCTGACTGACTTACTAGAAATCTGGCAGAGAAAACACAGAAACAGCATGTTAAAGCTGCCTCCAACGAGCCCATCCCAGATTCGCAATATTAAAAGCAAAGAAAATATGAAAAATCCACACAAACAATAAAAGGTAGGGTGGAAAATTCTGGAAAAATGGTTTCAGCAAACTACATTTTGGAAATACACAATTATTTTTTGCAACAATAAAGCAAAAAACAAATAAAATGCTTCTGGAAAACATCTCCTATGCTTCTTTTAAAAAGGTAAAAGAAAAAAATGCCGGGGTGAATTTTCCCCATTCAAGCCAAACATGTTTAATCATCATACAGTAGATTATGACCCATTACAGCTATCAAATGACTGGAACACGTCATTTTCTCACTGGAAGACGTCCCACTTTACCAGCTAGTGTAGAATTACATTATACTGCTGCTGTGATGAACAACCATTAACTGGACTGGTACACAGTGTGCTACGCTAATGCCTGGCCCCATATGTGCTCCAATGTGCCTAAAGGGTGTGTGTTGGGGAGGTTGGTGGAGGTGAGGGGTGGGGGTGTGAAAACAACGAGTTCTTTGACAGACAAGCCTCAGCTGAAAGTGACAGTCTATGTTGGAAATAGTCTCACACACATGCATCAAATAACAGCGCTGATGACAGCTGAGGGAGCCTGACATGTCTGCCACCACCACTGGTGCATGTATGTTTATTTTATTAACCTGCCACAGACTTGGTGGGGAGCAGGGACGGGAAGGGGGGGGGAGCCAGAAATGGCTAAATGTGTGTATGAGTACATGCTGTGACCTCCAGTCTTTTTCCTCAAACATGTCTGGTTGTGTGCTAATCTGTGTTTCTGAAGCTCAGGGCTTATGACACTTCATCAAGTGCATGCATTTCCCAGTGGGAAGGTATTGAGCACTGACATTTCAGTTTGTGTCTGACCTGCTGTGTCCACACACAACCAGTAAAAAGTCAGCCAGTCACAGCTAAGGCCAAACAGCACAGGTGTGTTGAAGGGGAAAAACAAGCAAACAAACAGTGATCATCTCGGATCTTTGATAGTCAACATGCTCTTAATCCTTACATCAAAGTAGCTGTTCTTTCAGTGGTACGTGTGTGGGGGGGAATATCTAGTCTCTTTGAGAACATGTATTTGGGTCAAATGACAAACATCTAAAAATCTTTGGGGAAAAAACTGATTTGTTTCTTTTGTGGATGGAAGAATAACTTAATTAACCCATTACTTGTTGTTTATCCTTAATGGCCCACAAGCATCATGGTGCTATGTTTTAACCCCCAGACCAGTTCAAAATGCAATGAGGCTCAAAGAGGCAAAAGTACCAGATATCAGGGGCCAAACTAATGATAACAGTATTTCTCAACATGCAAGTTCAACATAATTCAAGGGTTTCTGAGTGTAACATTTGTTTAATTTTTTTCCCTCCACTTTTAAACAAACATTAATATATCCCTTAAAACTCGCTGCCCTGAACAGAGCTGTAAACCCAAGGCTGAAAAATAGCTGTAGTACAAAAGCATTTCATGTGCCAGAGTCCTCCAGAAAAGGTCATCTTGAGAAAAAATGTCTTAAAAAAAGAAGAAAAAAAAACACCTAATGCCATACAAGGCT
Source organism: Telmatherina bonti (assembly GCF_933228915.1). Lineage (NCBI taxonomy): Eukaryota > Metazoa > Chordata > Actinopteri > Atheriniformes > Telmatherinidae > Telmatherina > Telmatherina bonti. Next base: position 19,455,320 of record NC_136617.1, on the reverse strand, counting down.
TTTTTTTTTTTTTTTGTTTTGCTTCAGGTTTAAGAATGCTGATAAGATGTTGGCAACCCTGACTTCTGAAGAGATAACAGCTTTACATAGAAATGACCAATTCCAGTTTCACCTGTTCAACTTGCCAAACTGGCAGGGGCCCACGCTATCAACCCAGCTTCCTCACTTATCACTAGACGGGCTGGTAACGGACAACCAGCCAAGCGTGGCACACCCTGCCTAGATAATAGCCAGAACTGTTCATTTGATTATTGACGCTGGCTTCTTTCCTGCTCCGTGTAAAGAATGTGTATCTGTGTCCTCGGCACCATCATTTCCCAGCTACTGATTAATAAAAAAAAATGCTCCTGCTCGAGCCTGCCCAGAAGAATGCACCTGTCACATGAACTCAGCAGGCATTAAGTGCAAACAACGTAGGGCATTTTAAATCACGTGCCACTGCTTCCCAAACACAAGTGAAGCAAATGAACAGCACAAAGTGTGTGTGTGTGTGTGTGTGTGTGTGTGTGTGGAGCAGACAGTTGCATGTGACAGATGTGAATCTAAAAGTATTTCAGTAGAAAACTGAGCTCTTCATGGTGAAAGCAAGTGTGTGGCACTCTTTGTAAGCATTACAGGTCAGCTGTTGCTCTTGGCCCGGTTTATTCACACAGCCTCTTGGCTTCACGGCACAGTGACATCCTGTCTTCATTTCTCTTTGTCTAACAAATGCAGCATTTGAGATAAGGGCCAGTTCACCACGAGAACAGCAGAAACACACTTAGCAGTCATCTACTATCAACAACATACTGAATCAGAGAAATATTTCACTCCTAACTGACCGACTGAGGCAGTTAAAGGCACTTTTCTATCTACCGACCAACACCTTTTCCTTGCTTTAAGTACCTTTAATCATACCGAATGCATCATTAAAAGCAAAGCCTTGTTGACTTTTTGTAAATGTCTCAAACCAAGTTGTGTGATTTACAGTCCCATTTAATTTAAGCTGATGCTCTGCGAGCAAACTCTGTCATGTTCCTGTTGTAGTTCAGCGAGGAAACCCTCAACAGTTTTATTTCTTCTCTGGCGTTTATAACCCAGATGGGTAACTTAGCGAATGAAGGATGCAAGTATGCAAGAGGAGTAAAAACGAAGATGTATTTACACACTACTTGCAAGCAACTGCAGAGTTTAGGAACAAACAAAGGGCTAGAATTCGGGGGGGACAATATGGCAAAAACTGTTATCACAATAATTTTGTCCTATCGATAGATATTTATCCAGATATATAATTGCCAGTTTGAAAAGTGTCCTGCAATGTCACCTGAAGAAACTAAAAAAAATCACTGGTTGAAATTAGGATGGCATTTATTTTTGTAAAATTATAATATAGTGTAAAGAACAACACTGTACATGGGTAAGCAAATGTTTGTACAGGTGGGTACTACAACCCGGAACAATAAACTACACAAACATGTCACAAATAGGTTTCCGAGACATTTAAACACTCCGCTGTAAAATAAAAGTAAACAAAAATTATAGTGAATTGGTTTTAAATTTCAAAAATGTTTGTACAATGAAATCGGAAGAAAAGTCCTTGTACTGTTTTGGAGCGGGTGGACATAAGTTCTTTTTTACATCACCCGTCGAAGGATTGTGTAAAATGTCAACCAACGAGCTTTGTTTTAACAAGAGCAAATGATTTTAAAATAGCCTTTAGTTATCCTTTGCCAGAAACACAAGTCTTACACAGTATATGGCATTGAAGCTGCCCTTTAGCGTGACACATTGGCTACGGGTATGTGATGTTTCTTAATACGGAATTAATAATTTTGAATTAAATCATTCAGAATTACTGTATTCTCCAGTGAATTTACATGAAAATAATAATTCTGGTTTACATAAAACACGTCCTCACTTAATTCCTCTTTAGAGCGACAGCTTGGGAAGGGTTCTGATTGGACAGAAGGAGCACGTGACGTATACTGGATTTAAGCCAAGTTTGCTCCCTGCTTCTCGTCTTTTCAGTTGTAACTTGTAAAAACTACATAAGTACCAGTTACACCGCTATTTTATTATCTATTTTTATTTATCTGTCTGTGGATTGTCATTGTTCAAGTAGCAAACAGTGTTTTTGATGATGGCACAAGCTCTCCTTCATCACTACTTTGCTGCTCATTTTCACTCATTTTTTCCCCCCCTCGATCTCCCCACCTCACCTCAAAGCACACACTTTTATATAAATTAACCCCCCAGTGAAAAATGGGTGTGCACTGCGATGTGTATTACCCGTGTTGCTGCCCGACAGGTGTCTGTGACCTTTCTGCTGTATTACACGGCATATTGAGTAAAAGATCACCAAAGTTTTTCATCGTTCTTGACCAACTTTTTATCACGATGTATAAGATAAATTTATTGGCATTATAAAAGTCCCATTTACATCTGCAGTGAGGAATTCAGCTATGAAATATGACCTTTAGTCATTCAGAACACATTACAAATGTAGTCAGAATGTGGCCCAATTAACAAAGTGTAAAACTTACAACATGAGGGGTTTTCTTTCAGGCCAGACATGGCAGCCAACGATTCGTTTGCCAAACAACAAATGCCTGTTCAATTGCTCTTACCTGCCAAAAAATGGCAGTAAAATATTGCTGTGAGGCAAGCAGGGCTGGCTGGGGAACAGCCTCTAGCTTTTGGCGCAAAAAGGCTGTTGGCCTTTATACACTGGATGTTTTTCCTCACCATTTCCACCTCTGAAACATGCTCTTTTCCACCTGACTCCACTAAACCTCTGTCTAAATTGGGCAGAAAACAAAAGTGCAACCTGCAAAAGGCATCAAAACTGAAAATAAATCTGAAAATCTGCCAACTTCTTGCCATTACAACTGCTCACAATGTTATGTTCTTGAAAAAAAAACAATCCAAATATATGTTCAAACACACAAACACAGATGAACGCACTCGATGTGTGCCAGCCTGGAGCGTGGTGCCAAAGGTAACAGTGAAGCAACAAGAAGAGAGGAGGAAGAGGGAAAGAAACATCTCAGATGTTGCTGCAAAAAAACTCAGATTATCGTTTCCCCCTTTTGTTGCCATTTGTGGTCATTGTCAAGGCGGTCAACCGCACCTTCCCATCATTGTCTTCCATCCCGCACCACGAGATTACAGCAGCTACACTTAAGCAAAGACTTTTCTTTTTTTGTTTTGTTTTTAAGGGATTTACAAAATCAAGACCAACTAGAAAAAGGAAAAAGCAGCTATAAATACTAGTGCCACCAGCCCTGGGGGTCTTCTGCTACTTAATGAGATTTGGGAGAGCCTGAGGGGATGAATGAGCAGTGAAGCCAAAGCGACCCAACATTTTGATTTCAATAAACTTGTTTCGCTTTTGAAAATTTTAGCCTTGGGTTCTTGATAAATGAAGTGTTGAGCTGCCGCTGGTGGCATTTACTGCGTGGCGGAGAAAAAAAAAAAATATCCAGCAGATTCTGAAATTAACCTTCTCAAAAGCAGGCTGTGGCTCATGGATTTTTAAAGGTTATGTCAACTGCATGGCCAAACAGCACATGCAGGGTTTGTGAGCCCTTTCCCCGGCATGCTCATAACCTGGTGTGGGTTTGACAGCAATTTTAACTTTAGGCTGATTCATCATGTTAGTAAGTAAGCAAAACAGGAATAAAACCATGCGAAGTGTCAACACATCCTCACACTCACATATGTATAACCACCAAGATAAAGAGCTCAAACCTTCTTGCAGGTTAAGTGGCCTTTATGCTCCATTAAGCGTGTTGTGATTCCCTCAGCCCCGCTACGTTCACCCAATTTAGACAGGAAATGACATTGTGTTAGTAGCAAAGGGAGGAGTGTGAGTGCAAAGCAGAGGGTTGAGAGGTAAAAAAAGAAAAAAAAAAAGTGAACAAGAATAAATTTAGAATTGTGAGAAAGGTCTACCATAAAAGCATGAAGGAAACTGATCAAATGAATTAGCACATAGCAGAGGTCCATGTGAAAGAACCATCCATATTGCATTACTTCAGCTGTAAGAGCAAAACAGAGGAAGGTGGGTGGGATAGAAAGAAAAAGTGAAATACAAAAAGAAGGACAAAGAAAACAGCATGTGGAAAGCAGACACACAAGCTTAATCACATTAACACTGACTGGAGGACGGATGGAGGGAGGAAGGAAGGATGAAGCAGGAGTGCTGCGAGACAAAGCCATATTGGAAATCAAGTCTCGTTCTGTGAGCTAAAAGGTCAGTATGGTCATGGTGTGCATGCGTGTATGTGTGTGTACTTAGCAGGTTGGGGCCACTGGAGAGCCCAAGGTTTGCAAAGTAAAGGAGGTCGATAGTGCATTAGGGAGGGAGAGAGAGGAAGGAGGAAAGAAAAAAGGTAAATAAATAAAACCAAGCCTGCCACTGTCCGCGTACAAGGCCCTGTCTGTCTATCTGCACTCTGCTGTGGTGGCAAAGGCCCTATCTCCACCAGCAGTGTGTATTCATAACTTAAACAAAAGGATGGTGAATGAGTCGGCAGCTTTTAAAAGAGTCTTTAGAGAAATATAAATATCTACACAAAATTCCCCAAAATACTCACTCCAGCTGAAATGGGGAATAAAACCTACAGTAAGATACAGATACAAAACATCACAGCTTTAGTCGACTATCTGTTGCTGTTGTAGACATTACATCGTAAGGTGGGGCCTGAGAAAGATATGGGAAAGATTCTCACATGCAGCACTTGTCCAAATCCAAAATTCCCACCCTTTCATTTCGGTGTAAACATCTATCCTCACTGATCATCCTGATATGTGAAGTCTTCCTCCAGAAAGTGAAATGGAGTAATTACGCCTTTAAGTGTGGAACTTCACTAGTTAAAAAGATGGTGATGGACAGGTGGAAAGCGGGAGCAAAGTAGGGAAGTGGAGACAGAGCTGTGTGGGAGTTAAGTCACAAACTGACTGGCAGCCCTGCTGAGGGACACACACAAACTTATTCACACAAACCCACTTCCACACTTACAATGCTGGCCAAGGCATCTGTGCTGGAGACCCGTGTGATTCAGACTGACGACATGACAAGCATTCACACCGAGAGGAATCGGGCCTGATTGAGGGAGAAATGATCTTGATGTGCAGCCAGGAAATGTGGCTTCATTGCAACAACTACACAACTTGTCAGACAGATACACTCAAAGAGACATGTACAGAAAGACAGGACACAAAAGCAGAAGGTCAAGCAGAAATCTACTACATCAGTTTATCTTTTAATCATATAAACACCATGAGAAATCGTACTCCTTCAGACTGCAACATTTAAGACAGCACGTCATGGTCCAATTCCAATTTCTTTCTTTAGCTCCAACTTTCAATTTTGAGTGCTGGCACGTAGGGTAGGGAATCCCTTCCTAAGTAGGGTTAAAGGGCTTTACCAGTCCTCATAATACCCCAGTGACCCAAACAATATAAGCAGTGGAAGTCCCAAGGGGCTGAATTAGGTTTCAGCTCATAATTTAAAACACATCACAAACTGTAAATTCATAATCCTTGGCCAAACACTATAAAAGTCCCTACCCCACAATTGGCCTCATCACTTGGCCATTCTTCTCTGTTCTGCATGGGTAATGTGTCTCTATTTTTTTCATGGGACAAATGATAAGTGGTCATCATTCCTTATTCTTTGGTCCTTTTTGAACAAAAAAGAAAAACCTCTTGATTCAAAAACAGAGAGGTGGTAAAGGAAAGATGAGGAGAGGGGTGTGACTGGGATTGGTCCTTGTATACAAGTACCCTAATACTGAAGAGATGAAAACCTTTTTTTTTTTCAAATGTCTGATGGACACATTTGTTTATGTTTGTTGGAAGCACAACCATTTAAAAATTGCATTTGTGCATCATACTTACGTGGCTGCTATCAGTTACTTTTCACAGCCGATTTTCATTCATGTAGAACTACCTGATTTACAACATTTAAGACAAACATCCAATATTCCTCCGCAACTCCCATCACTTCACATTCCATAGCCAAAAGACAGCTTTGACATAATCCTCACCGACTGTGCTCAAAGCTCTGCTGCCTGCTATAAATCCATATAAGAGAGTCAGTATTTCAGCATTGTAGTGTAAACTGCATTCCAATACTCCCCCATGCAGTGTCCCCACTTTTAAAACTAGGACAAGACACTCTGGCTCCAGCTCTGGCCATCCATCTTTGTTCACTCCCAACTATGCAGTCCTGGTCTTGAGCTCCCCCCCTTTTGCCTTGTTATAATGGCTTATCACATTATATATTCATCTATAAGTGAAACAGCTTTTCCATATTAGAAAACAAACCCCTTATGTAAAGCTGCCGTATCGTACAAACACACCCAGACTGCCTCCTCAACTCTGGAGCCCTTTGCTTAATCATCAACCAAAGGGTATGGGGGGGGAAGGGTTTTCTCGTCAAGATCAAAGAAAGCTCGAAGACAAAACCTAAACAACCAGAGGAGCATGGCTGGGTGAGCAATATGGCATCGCAACCACATTAAACCCCCCTGGATTTATAGACCACTTTATTGGCTCTCCTAAATGACTTCAGCCAAATGGGCTCTTGATGAAACACGGAAACCCAGTCAGCGAGACCTGAGCAATGTGTGCAGCGTCACTGGTGAGCAAGACCAGACCGTGCACTCACATGACACCAACATGTGGGGAGAGAAGGGAAAAGTGAGGTCAGCTTTGTGTCAATGGCTGTCTGGTTAAACTAAACCGCAGATGCCTTGACCCAATCCCCTCCTCACCCTGCTTACATCACTGTTTTAAAATCAGTTTTGTCAAGTAATCCATTTTAGTGATTAATGGTTGATGGCAAAAATTATTACTGCGACTCAGACAAGCTACAAGAGAAAGAAGCGCTCAGAAGCACAAATGAGAATTTGATATTTACCACAGACAGAGTTGAAACAAGCTGCTTAAAATAATCAAAAAGTGCTGAGGTGTGACACAGACTTCCCACTAATCTATCCTAATATGCCCAATGATAAAACCATTTTTTCCTCCTTCTGACCACGGTTCCTATCTTTCTTTAGCTGGGAAGCTTTATACTGGGTTAAAGAGAATGGGTTAAACAATAATGTCAAGCCACAGAGCTAATAATAATGAAAACAGAAAACACATTCAGTCTAAACCACAGTTCATCTCTAAAGACGCTGATTAGAGGCCAAGTCACAGCAGTTACAATTACACCATCAACCCACATCCACTGTCTGGGAAATACCTTCAAAATGGCCCTCGGCACAAAGACCGACCACAACAAGCCTCACAGACTCACGTTCTAGCTGACTCAAATCCATATCAGTGTCATGGCACAATGACCCATTACGGTTAAGCTCATACAACCAAAAAAAACAAAGCAAATTATTTACAGTGATGTAAGGCCTAGGTAAGGGAAAGAGAAGATTGGGGGGGAGGGTTAGAGGAGGTGATTCCAGGTCTGAGTCAGAACCCCTGAATGACTCTTTCATGTCAACGTCATTGTTTAATGAAACCCAGAGGAGGTTCCTCATGAGGAAACATTTATGCACAACAGTGAGGAACGGTATGCTGAACTCAGCAAAGATTGACTAGAAAGGAGCAGCTTTAAGTGAACTGGGTTGTACTAATGGCAGATCTGTGGGCATGTTGCTGTGAAGTCTTGACAAATATAGCTAGTTTCCATTGGTCAAGTGTGACACAGCCAGCTTCTCCTCACTAACGGCTATAATATTGCACCAAGTAAAACCCTATTTGCTCATGAATTTTGTGTCTGAGCGCTACTGTGTGAAAGCACAGTCAGAAATCTTATTGTTTCCATTCCAAACTACTCTTGCCCTGCCCCAGCATTAAGAAACATCATTTTTAAAAAAGTCTCATTGTAACCTGGCAATTTTTCCTTTTCCTCATGAATGTTCCTAATCATACTTATCATAACAGGACGGGGTTTTATTCGCTCACTATCTTTTTCTGTTAGTTGTTATCAGTTTTTCTCTTTCCATCTATTGCATACCCACACGGAAGTTGGAAAAGTGCCCAAAAGCAAGAACTGAAGTACATTTTAGAAATGTGGATGGTAATGTTACAACTCCAACATTTTGCATTAGCCTCCCCTTTATATTGCAGTTCATAAATATCACACTGAAAGGGGCAACAAGCTCGTAAGAACAATCCAAATTGCTCTTGTGAGCATCTTTATTTGTGCTGTGTAAAAGAAACAAGTTAAAAAAGACGAGGTATTTGTCCTGGCATAAAAGCTTGACACCCACGTGCACACACACGAACACAACAGGATCACTGGAATAAATTGATCGTGGGGTGACAATGAAGACAAATGTTCACGATCGCCTGTGTAAAGCTAATCAATCTTAATCCATTGTGTCCCTTTGACAACAGGGAGTGGGAGGAAACCTGGATCGATAGAAGACAAATAGTTGGGCAGACAATGACGTGGCATTAGTTGTGTTGTCGCAGGGATGGTGAAGTCGATGCCAACATTCCAGGGATTCCTGAGGCGAAGCATTTGGTTTGACCTGAGCAACCTGACAGTAAAGATAAAGAAAACAAGAAGGAAAGAAAAAGGATTGCAACATGAAACTAAAAGGAGAAACAAATTAAGTGCACATTAATAAATGTTAAACATGGTCTGGATTGCCATAATGTCAGGCTGCATTTGAACTCCGTACACTTCGATGTTGGGGGCAGTTTGACTCTGGCCCTCTAAAACCACAACTCCCAGGAGACCTTTAGGGATTTATTGACCACAGGGGCAGTCTGGGAGTCTGGAGTGAATACACTGTCTCCAACCAGACCCAGTGGGAGAAAAAGCAGAATTAGTACAGGAAAGGCCACTGGGGAGTGTCTGTGTGTGTGTCAGAGCTTGCACAGACAAATGCTGCTGTGCACTGGAGACAGGTTAACTGCCAGTGTCTGCACACAACGGAAGACGGGCCAAAGAGCTGCCACCCCAAACATCCGCTATTTAGAGAACAGCCATTGATCTCCCCGTTCTTTCCCTACACCTGCTCCCTGCCTTACCGACTTCCTTCTGTCTCCTTTCTGGCCGCAACCTCTTCTGTCCTCCCTCCCTCTTTCAGTGCTTCCTCTCCCTGCTTTCTTTTGACAAGCTCCACCAGTCAGCAGTTTGACCACTAAAGTCCCGTTTTTATGTTTTTTCTGTTACTTCCCCATTTATGTAGTAAGTCTGTGTGGCAAGGAAGCCAGTTTAGCCTCAGTGGTGTGTTACCAAGAGTCTTGCAACTATATGAAATAGATCCCTTGGATATTTCCCCCCCCCTTTTCCTTTTACCAAGATTGTTTTCCCACAGTTAGTCCCTTTGCATTTTCACAGAATGATGTGAGTCTCAGGAGGTTTGCCCTTACCACCATCATAAAACTACTAAATAGGAAACTCAAGAATTTTTAGGTTTGTAAGGTTTCCCCATAGTTTGTAATCACTCACTCGACAGATTGGGGGGAAAATGGTATCCTGTCAAAAAGATCCAAGAATCCTGTGTATGAGCAGGATTCAGTGGGAATAAAAGCCTGGACACTGAAGCCTTTGTGAGACAGCCAGCCACCCACATGCAGCACTAGGCTTGGATTGGAACCATTATGCTATATAGGCTAACAAAATGAAATACATAGAGGTTTTCTGAAATATGTGCAGAGCAGCAGAAAGCGTCAGCTCTGCTGTAAATTTAGAATGTATTAAAAGATCAAGAAACTGAAATATATTGCCCACCCTTGCAATTAAAAACCTTCTCATTTTCACTGTACTTGCAGAAAACACAAACAAAAATCAGTGATGACACAAAATCCCCCCACTAAGGTAGAGATGTGCAATTGTTGCCATTTATTAGTGATCAGTTTTTAGAACAAAGCCAACCCAACTTAGTTAAAAGAGGAATGGGACAACAAAGACCTTCTCACATGCGTTTGATACAGAGCAGGATAACTCGTTAAAACTGGAAATAAAATGGTCATCCGTTATCAGTCCTGCTCTGAGAGGCAAACTCAGAGTTATCGAAATTGTGTATGTATCAGCTAAAAGCTAATCTCACAACAACAGACTGGACTAAAATGCTAATTTAGCTAAACTAAAACATTACCTTACTCATGTTACCAAAACCGAGATGCCATATCAGTGAGTATCGCAGTTATTTGGAAGGGGGGGGGTGTGACTACATAAACATGCATTTTATCAAATTAGCACCTACATACACACTTTCTTGCTTCTCAAAGCAAGCCTCAGTGTTGTATTTCAACAGTACGCCTCATGACAATGGAAGAGTATGTGTGAGTGTGTGGCTTTGTATCATCTCAGCTTTGCTCATCACAATGGAGGAGTATGTGTCAGGGCATTTACGTTTGTGATAACTGCACTCCATCGAGTTTCCACACCTCCACTTGCCTCCCAGGTCACACCTGCCACTTTCCCAGCAAAGTGAATAGCTCCTATAAGCTTATACTGAGAGAGCAAACATGGCTTCAAATGCATGCTGCTCCCCTGCTTGCACACACCTACGCATGCTGTCACTCACTCAGTCTTGCGTACACAAACACAAGCCATCTAAAATTACCATCTACATGAACTAATGATGTGCTGTGCTATGTGGACTCAGTATGGCAGCATTTCCCTTTTGTTAGCAACGCATTAGCAGGACCAAAGATAGTAGGACCTTATCCGTGAAAGTGTCATGTTCTGTTTCTAGCTATTGCTTAAAAAAAAGGTGCCATGGCACAGAATGGTGAAAACTTGTTTGTGTAATATAATTCACTAGGAAAGAACACACTAAGTAAGCGCTACCTTCGGAAGAAATAAAAATTGAAAACCCAAGTGGGACTTATTTCCTGACAATCAAGTGTAGAGCTGTAGCTCACGTAAGAGCTTGTGGATGCAACTACCTTTTGGGAAACCAAATGGTGACGTAATTAGTTTTCCCCTCTGTGAGCTTGTGATGTTTATTGGTGATGGAGGCTTTTTCTCACTTGCTGTGTCATAATGAAACTCGTTTCAAATCAGGTAGTCTTCCTGTCAGTACAGCTGGGGAGGACGAGGCGGTGATGCAGGGGAAAGTGTAAAGATGACAAAGATTCATATGCTTTCTGAAAGTCGTGCTTTTTTCAAGCACACCTGACTTAAGCTTTCCCTTTTACATTTGCCAATTGGTTTATCTTGGAAAAACACAAAGTAAAAGTTCCTACAATTAATGATTTTTCAGAATGTATTTTAAAGTACTCAGCACTACCATTCAAAGTAGTGTGAACGTTCAAATGACAGGACGAGAAGAAGGCCCCTACAGTCCCTGGGGATACCCTGTTCATCTTTGCATGCCTGGCATCTCTTGCATTGGTTTAAATAATTAACTTGGGGCCTGTTTATCCTCTGGGCTTATTCAGGGTTGCTAATCCATTGACTCACCCTTAAATTCCTTTAGATTATGGCGAAAAAATAGAAATAAATAATTGGGAGAAGGGGATGGGTTCTATTGGGTTGTGCTAAAACATGACACACACTTTCTCTTCGTAAGAGAGTGAAAGTCTGTGGTTTGTGGTGACCGTGTCATTTCAGAAATACAAGAGAAAGACTGATGCACGACATTTCTGAACTTTTCCAAGTTACCCAAAACATGGGGATTTCTGCTACTTATGTATGTATGTTTTTGTGTATCTGTGATGGGGTGAGCACAGAATACAGATATGAGAAATATATATAAACAGACGCGGCAGTAATGGGAAATGCCGCAGTTTACAGAACAGTCAGTCAACGGAACTTATGAGTTATTCCTCTAAACCACTGCCAGCCGAGTTTTTGACAACACATGTTAAAAATTTTAAAAGGTCTGATTTACATTGAAAAAGTTACATTTAAAAAATGAATCAGGAAAATGATTCTGCTGACAGAAATCCAAAGTGTTCCTTTCCTGGAGTCATTCACCAAAATAATTGATTTATTCAGACAATTAGCAGCTTTTGTTGCATTTAGCAGACCACTGAGTTGAACATATGCAGATCTTTTTCCTTATCTGTATTAATTCAGGATCTCTGAACAAATTGTAAAGCCTTAAGAAGGTTTGGGTCACAAGTCAATAGAAGACAGTTGACTCTTCATTCAACGCTTCTATTTAGCAAACCTTGTGAACAACTTCAACAATGTCTTAATATTCTATATATTCTCAAAATGATTACTCATGCATTTGTTTATATTTTCTCCTGAATTTCTAAACACATGAAAAACAAATGCAGTTCTTGCCAAGTCTACAACATAACCAAGGACATAGATCAGAGGCCATTACCGAACAATCTCCAACTCTGCTTTTATTTCCCATGAGCCATTCAGAACCATGATAATACCCGGTGGGGAGGGGGCGGCGCACCCATGGCTTTTACTTCTTACCGAGATCTTCATTCAAGCAAGTTCTCTCTCATTCAGTGGCCCAAAATGCCAGTGTTTTGCAATTGCAATGGGTTTTTTTCCCAATAAAATGAATGACCTCAGTGAAACTTCCACATCAAAAGGGAAGAATGTGTATTAAGTGTCAATGAACCTTTGCAGCTCTAAAGAGACACTATGTTTAACAAAATAGTTATAAAATGCAGAAAATATCTACAGCTTATTGCAATGTACATCAACTACTGGTAACCCTTTTAGACATGTGCATGACATTCAACGCATTCACTTTTCTTTCCTTTTAATCTCACAGTAATTAATTTAATTAATGCAACTTTATCACTGTGTAATATTAACCCAATGACCGTGTTAGTCTAACCTTACCCCTGCCATAACCCTCTCCCTCTCGTTCGTCCTAGAATTACCCATCAATTCCATTTCATTCCTTTGGCTCAGAAAATCCACCAATGAGAAGGCAGGATGGGCAGGAAGATGATAGTAGATTGGCTCATAAGGGGGGGAAGGGGTGGGGGCAGCTCAGCCATCCCTTAACAACAGCGGTGAACTGTGAAATGAGTGAGTACAAGAGACAGGGAGAATTCACTCTTCCAGTTTCGGTCTCTAGTATTTTCCCCCCTCTTCCTCCCCATTTCTCGCTTGCTTCTCATGTCAGATTCCTTCTGTTTCACCTCTCCACTTCTCCTGCACACTTGCTCTGTCTAAAAAGAAAAAAAAAAAAAGTGCTTTCTCTGTTCGCCCACCCCTTCCCCCTAAATCCGCCTCGGCTGTCGGTCTGCGTACGATTGCTGACTGTGCCGCACGCAGCCACACCGGACAGAGCTCTGCTGGGGCTTCAGACGTCACCTACACACTCACAAAAATACACAGTTGTCTGCTGCTGATGAAGCTGGAGGAGGCCAGGCTGAGTCCTGATGAAAGAAAACAAATTACACACCGTGCCACACATGCTCATACACTAGGCTTACGTGCACATTAGCAACTCAGCTTGGGCTGAGCAGGGTCTCTTCACTGACCTACTTCTTATTCTTCACTCAGAGGCGAACACTAAGCACCACTCCAGTTCAGTATGAAAAGGGAGCCATGAGGACTGCTGCTTGCGTGATATGCATGCCCCAAACCAAGAGGTGGCCCCAACCTCACAGTCCCTTGTTTTTTTTAAAGTGTTGAGAAAATGACAAAAAAAAAAAAGAAAAAAACAACCCTCTTTTGTAGACTGGAGGTGTTAGAGCTGCAAACACATGCAGCCATCTTGTCTGTTTGTGTTCATGAGAAGAAAAAATAAGAACATGAATGAAAGACGGAAAAAAGGTTTGAGCGCCTTTTATAAACAGACATCTTTTCAGCTTCGAGCTCTCCAGCATGACTGATCATTCTTGTCCTTGACAAGATTCTCTTTTCCCTTCCTAAGTTCTTTACTAAAAAAAATAAATATGTTTGTCCAAAACTAGCAGGAAAAGCTGCAGAACAATCCAGGTGTAAAGCAAGAACAGAGAAGTTATCATAGTACTCATTCTCCTGGAATAATCAAGACCCCCACTTTTTTTTTTAATTTATCAAATATCCCACTAACAGGCAAAGGAATACAACATGCCTTGCTTCTGAAATGCAAAACAATTATTACATCACTACACTGTTCTTAACTGCAGTGTGAATACAAAACGGGCCTAAATGGAAACCTCTCGGATCACAGTTTATAAGTACAGACAAAGTCCCAAATCAACTATAACAAAAGAATAATGTTCACTTTTCTCAAAGTAAACAAATATCACACCTTCATGTTGAACTTTTTTAAATAAAAGGCTCATAAGCAGACACAGGATTTCACATGGCTGCCTTTGTAATTTAATTCAGTGGCCCCTTTTAATTAGAAATATTTGTAAAACGTATTTTCAGGTAGTTTCCAGACAGAATTTGATAGGCGTTGCTTCATGAAATCACAGATGTATAATATTACCTTGCAGCTGCAGCGTGTTTGTAGAAATGGAGTCAAAGCAGGTTGATAGTACCCATTTGTGGCACAACACCTGCAGTCAAAACAGGTGAACATCACAGAGGAAGAAGAGGTAATTCCCAGTCACTCAAAGGCTTCATCACAGATTTCCAACCATAACACACACACACACACACACACACCACACACCACACACCACACACACACACACACAGAGGAAGCTCACAGAGGGGGAAGCATGTGCCCATTGTTGAAAGTCTTCTGAACCCTCCTGCTCTTTCAGCCTTGACAATGGTTGCATTGATAACACCTACCAGTGAGAAAGATGCCAAAAGAAAAAAGAGAGAAGGACCCAAAAAGAGACAAAAAGAAATGGAAAGGAAATTATAATGCAGCCTATTAACAAGCTCTCATACATAAGGAGAGGAAAGTCTTGGTTAGAAAACCTTTTTTCTTCCCTTCTTTAACACATACATAAATAAATAAAAGTATGAGCTACAGGGATGCACAGGGAAAATTAATAACCTTACACTGGTTATCTGTCAGCCAGTCAGTCAGTCATTTAGCCATTTAGTCAATTCATGATGGGTCAGGTTCGGCAGGATCACAATAAACTCTGCCATTGAATGACAGGCACCTTCATACATCAATCCATCTGACAAGCCATTCATGCATCACCACCCTCACTTATGGAAATAATATGCAAACTCACTGCGATGCACTGGATACATTTGCAAGGGTTGGAAATACTCAATTTCCCACACAAAATTATTCTCGTTTCTACGGCAAGCTTTTGACATCAGAGAACAAAATGATGAACTGCAGCAGACACATCCACACATTTCTCAGCTAAGATGTGGGAGGATAGAGGGTGGTTCTATTTGTCTGCTAATAGATTTTATTTTTTTTATTTTTTTTAATTAAAAAAAAAAAAAAAAAAAAAAAAAAAAAAAAGACTACCCAGCAGAGTTTTGGGAGGAACAAAAAGCTTGCATGCATATGCTCAAATAGGAATTCTGGGCCTCATGTCAACAGCTCAGTCCAGATCTGAAACGATAAATATCTAATCCCTGTCATGTTACGGGACCCTTGCGCACCTCTGGGCCCCATGAGCAAATCTGGGTTTCTATTCTTTACATGTGGTCTATGGCAAAAGGAAAAGGACAAGTCAGTGGGATTCACTATTTGCTACAAATGTAACAAGTTGACAAGACTCGCATGCTTGTTTAGGAGGAGGATCGGCGGGTAAGTTAACTTGGTACACTTATAAGAAGTTCACTAAAGGAGCAACTGAGAAGGAGTTTGTGCAAACCCAAGAAAAAGGAATGGCAGGAAGGAGTACTAAAGGCAATGTGTCACAAAGTTAAACAGCTTAGCTCAATCCTGTAGTCTGCCATTTAGGGTCAAAGAGTTTAACCAGAGTTAAACAGAATCTTGTGCTTTCCAGTAATGGACAATACAGTGACAATTCCTTTTAAAGCTTAAAAACCTCTTCTCTTGTCATATTCACTTAGTTGCATGGGGTGGGGGTGAGCAAGCAACTCCAGCTCCAACCACACTGACCAGAATGAAGAGTACGATGTGTAAGCCAACGTCAGCAACAAGTTTAAAAATTCAATACAGGCCAAGTCACTCGATATCACAAACTGTCATATTTCAGTCATGCTAATCGAATCCACAAGCATGACCCCAGTGGTATACTAAACACGTATACAACATGTGTCATCTCTTAGACGTTTGCAGGCGAGATATCCATCTACTCTGGTAAATGCCGTGTTAAGACAAGCCAGCAGCAGTCACAGCAGCTCCAGCAAATTCGCTCCCCATAAAAATGAGCAGTGGATAGATTTCAGCACTCAGCTTGCCAGAACCACGGGAGGGAGACTAAATGATTATGTTACAACAACACCATTCCAGCTCCGAGAAAACAACAATCAGGGTCTAGGTAGGATATTGCGGCCAACTAAAATTAAAGGGGAGTGGGAGCGAGACAGACAGGAGGAGGGAGAGTGGGAGGCTGATTTCATGGAGATCATCAGGGGCTGCAAAGCATGTTTGGCTGTTTGTCTCCAACTGCGCTGCTTAGTGAGGCTACTAGCAAGCACTCTGCCCTAAAATACATACATTGCCTTAAGAGTTAACAGAAGAGGCGAGAGAAGGATAAACCTGATGTCCATGTGTGATCATGTGCAGAACATCACTTGTCAATCAATCAGTCCTTAGGTCTTTACAACTCAGACAAGACTCCTTCTTAAAGGTTTGCAGTGCACCATTCAGGCTGTTGGGTTGCATACAAGAGGTTAACTGGAAGAGGGTTGAGACTAATGCAGATTGTCTGAGATAAGATATCCAGTTAGGGTGATGGGTAATAAAAGCCACTGCAGCTCTCCATTGACATTTAACACAGAAAGCAGGAGCAGTGTAGACACAGAGGGACCATAACTTGTAGCTATAGAAATAAAGTTGAGGAACTATTTTGTGTGGTTTCAGTTACGTATCTTCTGCTTTTGTTTTCAGCCTGTTTGATGAAGCTAAACAACTTATATAAAACTGACTCTTGATGCTGGAGTGACCACAGTTCCATGCAGCTGTAAGACAACTCACAAAAATATTGTTTATTTCATGCTGACACAAGCTGTTTATTACCATATACTTTCATATGATGAGTATTATGTAATAAAGAGGTATAATAAAAGAAAATTAAAAAAAAAAAAGAGAGAGAGAGAAATGTGCTCAACATAAAATGCAACACTCACCTAGACCTTGTAGTACTGCAACCAAAAATTTTCTTTGTATTCAGCTGTGTCCAACATCCTAAGCCCTTTTAAAACCCCTGTTTGTGTGCGCATGTACGTGTGTTGCTGTGTGGCTGCAGATTACATTGTTGCCTGTGAATGTTATGAAACAAAGCCAGGGCTTTGGTAAGGGAGTTCCTCTGCTTTGGACTTGTAGTGCAAGCTCATGACAACTATCAGCCCAAAAAAAGAGGCAATTAAGATTGATTTTTACCTTGCATTTTGGGACAAAACCATCAACCCCCTCACCTCTTCTTTCTCTGCTTACTACACTAAGCACACAAAGGCAAACTCTTGTAAGCCTAAAAGAGCCTAAAGAAACTAGGCGGTTGTACCAACATATAACCAAGGAAAACAGAGAAGAGATAGAAAATATGTGTGCAGATGTTTGTTTAAAAAAAAAAATGGAGGCGCAGGTTGTGCATGTGGAGGAGATTGGAAACCAAAATAGGGCAAGGAAGATGTGAATAATGGCATTGGTACAAAGGGGACAAAGGATGAAGGTGATACATGAGGAGCAATTAGATGGCGTCAGTGGAGCCAGCAACCTACAGAAGAGCAAGGCGCCCACACTTTAAGCTGCCTCCATTACTGGTAGTTAACCTTAAAAGAAGTCAGAAATTAAATTTACACAGCAGAAAGACAAAGCTTAAAAAGGATAAAGTTAAACCAGCACAAACTCGAGCCATAATGTTCAAGCTAGGAGGTATAATGGTGACTGTACACCCAACACAAACGGCACATTCACACCAGCCTTTTTTCATTTGAATCCCAGAACATTTGCTCAGAAATTCCCCTTTTTTAGGGGAATTGTAAATGTGCAAACAAACTGATTCGGATCAAAGACGATGGGGTCGTCCACTTCAAGGGGAACAAATATAAGACGAGGGTTGCAAAGCAAAGTAAATTGTAGGTTCCGCACACCAAATTACACACATAAACGACGCAGGAGACAGACCAGCCTGTTTGTCCGTCTGCATATCAGTCTTCTGCGCCAATCATTTTTAGAAAAGTAGCCCATCTTGTCAGGAGGCAGAACTTACTAGTTAAACCTTTTCCTTTTCCTTACTTATGAGCAAATTTCTCCAACCTAGATAAATATGCTCAAGTGTCATTTATCTCATCAACACGAGCCTTCACCTCGTAGTCTTAAGGCTCATACTGTGCTCGATGCAGAGGACAGATACGCAGACGGATGAACACTTTCTCCTACGCCATTTACATGCATACAGTAAGTGGTGCATTTTAAGGCGGCCTTACATTTTTCTGTCTTGACGCAGCAAACAGTTATACCACTGGAAACCACAGGGTCTGTTTTGAGCACAAGCAACAATCTCAAGAAAAAAAAGAGGTAAGAAGAAGATGGTGATGAGGACGACGATAATGACGAACCAGATGGCAAGAGCTTTTGAAGAAAGGCTGTATGAGTGTGTTGGGTGGTTGCAAACAACTTTATAGCAGTGCATTACCGCCACTGACCAGTGCCTGAAACTGCGGAGGTGATCTGACCTCAGCACTACCCACTAGTGGATTAAATCACTTTATAACCATGACAACATATAACACACACACACACACATATTATATATGATGGGCAGTGACATGTGACAACACTTGAAATGAACGTACCCATCATGTGCAGTAGGTGCATTAGTGGGCCGTTAGCATTGACACCAGTGCAGGCATATTCCCTCAATGGTTTTCCCACTAGCCTTGAGCTTAATCTATGCTTCTATGCCAGATCCAGACACAAATAAGTCAGTAACCTACACAAGCATCTACACAGAAATGCAAGTAGCAATGCACATTGCAACAATTGTAATTGGTAAACTACATATGCTGCGCTTAGCCTGCCATGCTTTGGTAGTCAAACCACAGATCAACAACGATGCTTACAACAAAATCAGCTGCTTACACAGACTACGCCATAAGTTCACTCTACCACAGACTAGTCATGTATAGGTAAGGAGAAAATGTTTTGGATTAATGTCTAGCTGTTAAGCTACCTGCTTCAAAATGTATGCTGCAATACCAATCCAATATTTACAAGGGTTTTTTTTTTCTTTACTAACTAAAAAATACTTTAAAGAAGGAGTATTGAATGAATCCTGAATAAATCTAAATGAAAAAAGAAATTAAATTCAATAATCAAGGTAGATTATTAAATGTAACCATTTGGATCAACACGTCTACATATAATTTTCACTGTTTCAATTAAAACTGTACATCATGCATGACATACGTTTGGCTTATTTCTGTTAAATGTATCAATACTAGACAATAACATTCAGTAATGTTTTTTTTGGCCGTTGAACATAAAGAAGAAATTAAAAACAACCGTCATATGTGGCTTGGTGTTATGAGTAACGTGATATTCCACTCTTAATTTCAGCCGCTGAATCTTGGGGTTGCTTGTTCATAATGAAAATAACTGTCAATGATGAAATAGATGATCTGCTGTCAGGAAACAGGCCGCCATCACTATTTGTGAAAGTTAAACAGTTTCTCATAACTAGTTGCGTTTTTCAGAATTTATTGCTACATTTGGTCAAGACAAGAAAATCAGATGACTAACCAGGGGACATCATTAGCAAAAGAAAAACATTTTCTCTTCACTGAAAAGACTACACATATAGTTCTCACTGTGTTAAGTGTCTCCAGCTTCTTTTAGATTTTGAAGACATTTTCATGAATCAAAGTTTTCCTAAATTAAATTTAAAAGGGTGCTCAAACTCTTCCCATACAAATTTCTCTGGTTAAAAATGGTCCTCCTTAACTACATTTTCTCCGTTTCATGGTTATACACACGATTCCTCTGACTCACATGATTGTAAGGGAGATCTAGTAACTTCCTCAAAATGCAATGAAGAACCAGATGCTTCAATAGCAATCTAGTCTCGCCATTCATCTGGTTCCACATGCTCATGTGTAAGCTGTGCAACAAAGAGATGTGATGTTTGACTTGCTCAAAAACCTTGTCAGCACATTTGTTTCAACACAAACCTGTGTGACGTGTGGGTGAGTGGATTAAAGACCCTTCCCCCTGATGAAGCAGGAACATCCCACATGTGCACAAACACAAAGAGACATATAGAAGCGTGTTAAGCTGCTGACATCACCACGGTAATTTTTCACGCTGATTGGGAACACATTTCATTTTGTTAAACCAAACCCTGTTTTTAAATTCCACATTTCAACCTGTGAAAGTGAACATGCATCTTTGATTCAGGCCTGTTTTCTTTTTTTTTTCCCTGTATTTTAATCTGCATTTTAAAAACAAAACCAAACAACAGCAAAAGGTTGCATCTGCCCCCCAGGTGTGCATGAGCTTTCATTTACCGCAACAGACCATCCACATGAGAGGGTGCTTAATTCGATTATTGCTATCCTCCTGGATTTCTTCTCTTCGGCGATCACAGGTTGTGCATTCCAGGTCTGGCCCTCCTTTCCCACCCCCCAGGCCTTGTGATGTTTGATCCAGGGCCAGGGGGAGGCCGGCCAGACATTCAGCCCAGGCCCTGGCGCCCTTCCCTCAGTGTAGCATGTACTATAGCTCCCTGCTGTGAGGCCTGGAGGAAATCATGCAGCCAAGAGAATTGTGAAAGCCCTCATCTATTGAGCAGAGGTTAAAGTATGGGGAACAATACCTTTGACTCCTGCTCTCCTTCTCTCTTAAAGCAGCCCCCATTGCTTTAAAAAAGAAAATGGGGGGGGAAAAAAAAAAAGGGGGGGGGGGGGTCTTTAGGTTAAAAAAAAAAAGGAAATAAATTTATCTTGCTTGATTATCAAGTTATACCTTTTTCACAATTCTTTCCATTTATAGGAATAAAACAACTCGAAGGACGTAAACAACATGCTTCAAGAAACCTTTAAACAGAATATCACGGAAAAGATTAACGATGTGTGATATGTAGCAATGGCTTATAGCATAAGTGGGTATTAAATCCAAAACATTATTCTAATCATAATCTCAGAGAGGTCAAATGAACCCATTTCTTTGTGAAGATAAAAATAGAAAGAATCAAACATTTTGAATAAATAATGCGACTGGAAAAATACAGAGACTGAGGCTGTCGAATAGATGAAAAGAAATCAAAGAAGTAGTTTATTCTCCTCTATTTCAAAGACATGACTGTCCACTTCACTAAAGTTTAGATGGTTTAACTGTTGTCAGTGGAGAACCAAAGACATTTAACACTTATTATGCAACAACTCATTACACTTCGGGATCGGTCGGGACTAAAGGTTCAGCATAAAACATTTTTTGCCACCTCACGGCTTTTCTTTTTCATTATATCAGTCTGTAAGGCCTGAAAATGAGACATGAGGTAGCAATAGCGGTCACCCACTTCCCTCACCCTGCCTCACTGGTTCATCCCCCCCCCCCTGGTTAGAGGGTGGTGGGAGGAGTCTGCCATCCTGAATTAAGGTCTCCCTGGTCAGGGGCCAAAAGCTTGGTGAACAGAGTTGCATCTGAGTGTTCCTCAACAGAACGAGGGTCACAGTCTTATTACTAGCTGTTCATGTTGCAGAGCCACAAATGGTTGTCATAAAAATGAGATAATAGTTGTCAAATAGTTTTTTAAAAGTTATCATACCCTCTTAAGCAATTCGTCAGCCAAGACGAGAACATGAAGCCAAAGCAGGCCTGAAAAGAGTGGCTAGTTTGTTGGCAGAAAGAGGCAAACTGCTCCATAATAAAAATGAATGATTCATAGATCCCTGTCGAAAGCTTATGAGATCGAAGCACGTAACAAGAACTGCTGTGGATGTAAACGGAGAGGTAAAATTGAATAGGATTACTAAACGGAAACGTTACTATTCTGTATATTTAGCAATTGTCACAGAAAACATGATCCGTCAGCAGAAATCTACAGGAACATTTTGGGATTTCCTCATCTTGGAGCCGCAGACAAGACGTTTGATGACGTAGCTCAGTATTATGCTGTCTGGCATGTGTTTGACAGTAAAACTGTGATGTTCCAGGCAGAAAAAGTGAGGGAGTAACAAAGGATCAATACTGACTGAGCCTGTTCTCTGTTGCTTCATCCCCCCGAGGCTTAATTCACTGGATGTTTAAAGACGGCCGAGTCACAATAGGGGATCAGATGGGATTGACCACGGGATGAAAATGTGAGGAGTGTTTATTAAACTGATGTAGCCAAGATGAAGAGCAGATAGAAGGTGAGCAGAGATCGGTCAAGGGGTTGTCTGAGAGATGAACATAATGGTTATTAAAAGCTAATGTCAGACTAAGCTAGAATATCTTGCAGATTAAAAAAGGGGGAGAAAAAAAAAAGGGTAGAAAACAATCTAATGCCTCCTCTTAAAGCTTTACAGTGCTTAAAGCAAAGCCTGTGGCTCAGCTAAATGTTGAACTACAAGCAAAAGCACCCTGAAGATTATCGAGTGTATTTCTTTTAATATTCAACAATAAATAACAGTGATTGGACAAAGATGAAGTAAATTAAAAGATCTATTTTAATTCTAGTGTCCTTTATGTGACTCTTTAAAGCCTGCAAGGCCAAAGCAAAGACGAAGCTAAAGTGTTGAATCAGCTTCATGGGGATCCTGAAGAGATAAGCTGGGGCAGCCACTCACTCATTCACACACAAACACACACAAGCGCATGAGTGAGCATGTGTGTTCACAGACAGACAGACACACATACTGCCTCTCAGGGCCTGGCCAGCTGTCTCACTCCCCCAAACCTACGGGGGCAGGACAATATAAATCACTCCAATGAAGACAGACACAGAGGGAACATAAGTGGTGTACGTGACACACAAACATACACACACACACACACACACACACACACACACACACACACACAAGGACACACACACACCCTCAAATGCACTCAGTCCAGGCATATCTTGGGTTAATAATTATTGAAGCAAACATTGTCTAAAAACACACCTACACAGACTCTCACCACACACACACACACACACACACACACACACACACACGTATACTTGTCAGGACATAGAAACCCATACCGTAAAACAAAGAAAGTCACACCCAGCTTTATGTCTTTAGTCTCCAAAATGGCCAACGCAGACGATCCTGCACAAGGTGTAGGACATAAAGCCGGTTTCTCTCACCCACTGACTGACTGCAGGTGCACACCTGAAGAACTTTGCCTGTGTGTGCGTGTGTGTGTGAGAGAGCTCATGCTGTAGGCAGAGATTGTGCTCGGTGCCAACAGCTGATAAGCGAAAAGGTCATATTGCATAACAGGAGTTTGTGACATAATGTTGTAGAAAACCGATGCAGAGAAGTTAGAAGGCAGCAAGAATAAAGGGAGTCTATTTGTGTCAGAGCAGCACGCTGAGCCGCCGATGCGTTTGACCGTTGAACATCCCTCGCCAGTTCAAACTTAAGTCCACGGCTCACAGAACACCTGTAATGATGCAGTTAAGTCTCACGGCAAAGCAGACTTGAAAGGCGGGGAGTGGAGTGTGTGTGTGTGTGTGTGTGTGTGTGTGTGTGTGTGGGGGGGGGGGGGTTCCTCATTTCAGCACAAAATTAATAAATGCTAAAATAGAGCTAAATTGAAAGAGGCCGGGCTTGCCAACTTCACTCCCAGAAAAATTCTCTGGCAGCGCAGCCGAGTCAGCAGGTCCTGAGAGGGAGGATGAGGCCGACGGGATGCGATGCAGGGCCTGCAGCGTGGGAAGGCTCCTTCCTCTCCGCTTCAACAGGGACGCATGAACTTAAACTGGGAGATGTTTAGAAACCTGCCAAACATCCGTGCTTTACAAATATGCCACCAAGATAGTTGGAGGGATAACACGGACCAAAAATTGGCCTGTGTTTGTGCAATTTCTTCATTTCGCTGCATGATGCGAGCAACACATCAACTTCTGGTTTGTTTAGTTCGCTTTCTATTGTCAAACGGCTGCTGGCAGCTGCTTTTATATCAAAGCACATATGGTTTAAACCATGCATGTTTTCATGGGAAAACTGTCCAAACAAAGGACATGCAAGCATACATGGCCAGAAAATCTCTCAACACCACATGGAAGGTGGCCATAGCGAGTGTAGCAAAATAAACAGGCAGTAAAACGTTGCTTTTGCCGCAGTAGACTTAGCTTTGCCCTGGTAGCCATAGTGACAAAAGGGTTGCAAAGTGAACCCTGCCATGTTGCACACGTGAGGAGCGGGGAGCTTATGAAAGAAGAATTTGCATTGAAACATAAGGTTAAATGAAGCGCATTGAAGCTGGAGCATGGTGAAAAAACAACCCCGTGACCCTCTCTTCGTGGTCCTGCATGAGGCCCACATTTCATTTGGACAGCCCAAGAACGAGGGAGCGAGACAGACAGAAAGACACGGGGAGAGGGAGATAAAGAGAGGAAAAGGAGGAGAGGAGGGGGGAGAGTCTGTGCCTTTGCACTCCCCATTCTGCCCCTGCTCTCTATTTTTGTTTCCTCTTTTTGTGCACACTCAACACACACACTCACGGTGCAATGGATTTTCAACTTGGCCCTCATCAGTTGTGTGCCTGATGAAACAAACACTGACAGCCTCTTTACATTTGTAAAGGCCCCTGCAGCAGCTGTGCTTGTCCCACACACACACACACACACACACACCATGCATGTGATCACACACACATGCATACAACCTTTGAATCAGAGGCCTAGCCCCAGCTGGGGCCTACAGGAAGAGCCGACTCTGCACAAAATGGCCCTGGCTGCACCGAGTTGCACTCTGCTGCGCTCTTATGCTAGTCTCGCTTACGTGCATTCACACGCGCACTCACAAACACACACAGTGTCTGTCATGTTTCGTTAAATAGAACAACACCGCCACACATTAGTGCTTGATACCTCTGTTATTACACACCCTTTAACCCTCAACCACTGGCTGTAAAGGGCAACAAATAATGGATTTGGGAGGAAAAAAAACCTTATAAAACACACACTCCGCTATCAGTATTTGCTCTTTAGCTCCTGTGACATTACATCAGCTACCACACACCTTTAAAAAAAAAATAATATGACCATGAAGGCACCATTGCGTTCCTTTTTCTTTGCCCCAGTTCACGTGATTCTGATGGAAAATGGTTATTGCCCTACCTTGTTTGTTTTTATTACAGACTCACCCTTCTATTTCTAATTATTTTATGACACAAGAATTTTAATATCAATTGCAAATAGTAGCGTTTGGTGGGTGCAGAGAGTGGGGGTGGAGAGGCAACAACTCACACTTATGTTTCAGGGGAAATGGTTAAGCCAAGCATGTATAATTGTCTTACGCTAATTAGGGAGGCAAAGGGAGATGGAATGGGGGGGGGGGGGGGGGGGGGGTGTCAGGTCAGGGCTATGAGTCCTGACTCAAAACCTGGAATGGGTACTTAAGGATCTGGACTCCTCCAGGTGATAAAAGTGTATGTTTAGAGTATATTTATGGTCTGGGCCAGACCTTGTGCATCAACCACAACTGCCAAAAAAACACGACAGATGTGACACACATGCACAGGACCGAAACATGCTTCCTCCAGCCAGGCACACAGCTACACCATTTCCTCAAGTCTTTGAGCTCCAGTTCATATTCAAATTATATGGGTAAGTTATGAATAGACTAAATTAAGCCCAACCAGTTTTATAAGAGGATGATAATGCTACTCATCATATTTTGGCTCAGTTCTAAACTAGGCCTTTGGTTTGAGTGAGTCATCTGTATGGTAGACGAAGCCATTTCCTCAATGCAATGGGTAGACTTAAAAGTCTTATATTTACAATACTCCAACCTCATCTGCAACAGTGGAAAAGCACAATTAATGCATGCTAATGTAAGTGAAACTACTTGGTTTTAGTCAGAGAAAGACTGACTGTTTAAGTTCAACATACTGATATGTTGCTATGATTAAAAAAAAAAAGAAACTGAGCTGCAGCTTTCTCAGCCATCTGAAACATCTGTCTCCTTTGAGATGACTCGCATCTGCGCTGCTTTTTAATAAATTAAGGCAGATACATCAGCACATTGTGTGACTGACATTCATGTGTGGAAAAGTAACTAAAACATCTGTTGACCAGAGGAGGCCATGCAGATGTGTTAAAGTGAAATCTTCTGGAAGAGACTGGACTACACCCCCCTTACCTCCCCCATTTGTTAAAGCACAAGCTCACACCTTAAAGTTCATTGAAACCACAGTAAAAGCGGTAAACTTGAGGTTTCTGGAGCCACATCTTGCCTATTTGTTCAGTTTTTATAAGGACAGTTATAAGGCAGCAGTCATGTGGACATTTGCTAGAAATATTGATTGTAAGAATTTACGACAAACATAACCAACTAAGCGTCTTTAGCTTGTTGTATTTTTTGGAGAGAATCATAAAAGCCTCCTTCTCAACTGAGGAAAAACTTCAGAAACATGACAAACATCTTTGTATGTTTATTGTTCGCTTGCTCCCACAAACCTGTTGCTCACTCTCATGTTTTTTTTTTTTTCCACTGGAAAAAAAATTATTAATGAAGAGTTATGCTTTTGGCGTTACTCAGCAGCCAAACTGCTTGCAGGAAGAAACGCTTCTTCTTCTTCTTTTGAACAGTCCCTCCACATGGTGTTTTGATGGGGGGTAGATTTGAGGCTCTCTTAGCTCGGACTTGAGTTTCAGAGCATCAGCTCTCGTTGGGGATGTCTCGCGCAACCAAAACAAAGTATCCATTCTGCGCGTGCTGATAATTCACTGCAGCGACGTGTACATTAACCTCCAGTCGTGGGAAGGTCCGGCCGGTGTTTTTTTTTTTTTTTTAGTGAGGAAACAAGGAACCTCACTAAGTAAAGATACGTGTTCGGTTTCTCACACTTTGCGAGTTCAACAGGGTTTGTCTCGGTTGTGAATGTGGACAATTATTTATTTTACCTAAACCGAGAGGGCAGTTGAAGCCAAAAAAAAAAAAAAAAACTGGGGCTGACCTGTTTCGTTTCAAAGCCCCTTCTCCATAAATTCAACCAACGCTACTTGCAGAAAGAAAATGGTCGCTTCATGCATAAGCCTCCGCAATGCGACTGAACACAGCCTCCTTTAAAAGACTGTGTCGTGTAGAAACATCATACCCCCAACACGTAGACCGACTGGTTTAAAGTGGTTTCGGTAGCTGAGGACGATGCCCAAACGTTGCTGAGCCAAATCCCCCCCTCTAGTGTTTTTAGAAAAAAAAAATGGAGTTGTCCCTCTGCGAGCTGCAGCAATATCTGCTCCCTCGCAGAGGTCACACGAAGACCTGCAAAATTTATCCAACCTCGGCGGACTTAACGTGTTTAGTGGGATTCATAGCAGTGGGATTCATAGCAAAGACGAGTATGTATCAACAAACCCATAAGTGTGCCCACACCGTTTAAAGTGGTAGAAATTGAATGAATACGCGGAATCGCATGACCCCCTTTTCCTCCTGCTCTACCTCACTCTTTATGGAGAAAATTAAAGAGCCACAACAGTCCGCGGAACATGTCGGTTTGTCAGCCACATAACGCGGCGTACCAACTTAAACATGAACTCTCGGCTTGCCTTTAGGCTTTAAGGGTGGATTTAATTGCTCCATCTATTCACCAACAGCTCCGATAAAAGCCGAGATGAAATGCTCAGCATGGGACGAAATGGAAGCTGAAAAAAACCGAGCTATGGCCGACAGGCTCGTCTTCACGGCTCTGAATAGCAAGAAACGGGAGCGGAAAAAAAACGCCTTTTCTGATCAATGTAAGCTCGATCTTTTCATTTAGGGCCTTGTGCTGTCAAACATTGCAAATATAACACACTGTGCATCCACCCAACACGCGTTACAACGAGTCAAAATGAGGGAAGTAATCTCCCCCAAAGCACCCGATGTTCAAATAGCCTAAAACATGTCTGGTGTCGAAGAAACGTTGCAACACAGACACGGAATAAACATAGCTGTCCCTTTAAATGGAAAACAAAATAATTGTTAACACGCTCAGACAACTCAAAGCCATTCCAATTTAAAGGATAATCGACCGAAATGTTGGCCAAGCTGCCTGATTGTAACCTTCACAGACAGTCCGCGACCAAAGTTTATGCATTTTCATCGCGGCAAGCGAGACAAACTTGAATAGGAGACTGAATTTGCGAGCATTTCCAGACATGTGGTTTTACTTACGTATTTCTTTTGAATGATATTCCTCTTAGGTCTTTCCTTGCTCATTGTGCAATCCCCAAAAAATGTTTGGCTATAGAGAGAATGGCCACATGAATTTCTTTCTTTGACTCTAGCCTCTCCCGGAGCTCCACCAAATGACGATTTAAATCCCCGGCTCTATAGGAAAGGCTTGCTGGCTTTGCAGAATCCTTCTTCGCTGTTTTCCCTTATAGTCGGATATAAATCCCACGATTCAAGGGTCGACGACGAACAGAGACGGACTGGACCCAAACTCACTTGGGGATAACATAGTCAAAACAAATGCACAACAATAAGTTCCATTCGCCCGAACAGCTCGGCTCGTCTCTGCGCACTCACTCCCGGCTCGTTCCAAATGCATGAATACAGCGGAGGTTACGGTAACGACTCACATCTTGTTTGAGGTGAAGACACGACACGAATTCAATAAATAAAAGGCTTTTACAAATCAAACGCGAGGTGTTACGTGTTTTTCTTTAGCTGGAGCCTGCAGTCGACGAGAGAGCTCTCCAGCGGTACTGCTGTGCTGACTGAGAGCAGCTCCTTTCTTCGCCAGCCTCAGCCTCCCAGCCTATCATGTCCTTCACCATTCAGCGGCAACTTCAAAATCCCGCTGAGACAACCCTCTCAGCTACAAGGCATCACCAGGTAGCCAGACTGCTTACAAAAAAGAAAGAAAGAAAATTCCCTTATGATGTGTGGGTTGTTTTTTTTTTTAAATTGCAATTAATTGATATGAAACTTGAGTAAACTCAACTAAACTCGACTGTTTAACTTTCCCTTAAAGTTGTGAAGCTGCTTTGCTATTTCAGAGAGATAAAAGTTGCATCTCAGTGTGATATTTAAATGACTGTAGTCTTGCTGATAAACTCCCTTCATATTATTTACAGCCTAATCTATACTGAATGACTCCAATGTAATTTTCTTTAAGAGTGAGGATTATTAGAAAGAGTTTAAGGAAAAAAGAAAACAAAAGAAATGGAAGCCCATATTTTTATGCAAATGCTTTTCTACACCCCCACAGCAGTTTAACCCTATAACCTAAAACCATGTGGTTAAACATTAAAGGACATCCTTACATTTATTAAATGTATATATCTTGAAATGTTGCAATAAATTTACGTGTTAAGCCTAATCTTGGCTTCAGCCTACATGTTGGCTTACCTTAAATATGTCATCGTCCACTGGAGGCAAAAACATGGAAGTTTATAAAGTAGGAAAATGCATTGCTTGGAACTGTAGGATAGTAATTGCTTGAAGTCTGCATGTGGTACTATTTTTTAAATACCTTCAGTAATTCAACTCCTCTCCTGAGTTTTCATCCTCTCATTGGGGAGAACTGCAATGCAAGGAAAAGTTGCAAGTGAGGCAAACTATGAGATATGAGCAGGATAAAAACCTGTTTTTCATCAGCAGTCATACAGGTTTGCCAACATTACCTTTTAAATGAGCATAATGCTTCATTTCCACACATGTACTAAATCTGGAGGTCCATCTAATAAACATGCAGTGCTTCCTGGTATCCAGTGTAAGGAAATGCATAGGCTGTGTTTTTATTGTTGTTGTTTTATATATTTAGTTATTTTTAATAAGCTGCACTTCAGTAACAGAGAGAGTCTGTAGTTTTTCCATCTGGTTTTATAAAATACATGCATTAAATCACTGTGTTAGAAGGAAACTGATGATACACAGATGTAAGTTAAAGGAAGTTGGTTGTATTAATTTCTCTTAAATGTGTCATTAAAGCACACATGACTCGCTATGCATACATGTTGCACAGCTTCCAATTATTTCAGCACCAATGTCAACTAAACACCACTTAAGTTTTCACCTGAATGTGGTAAAAAAAAAAAAAAAAAAAAACTTACTCATTAAAGTCTTCTTGTTTGACTTCTAGCCTCTTTGCTACTTCATTTATCAAAATGCCTGGCTCACAGTGTTGCCTCTTCATAGCAAAAGTCAAAATGTACATGTATGTGGAAACAAGAGGCAAATCTGATTCTCTTAACAGCTGTATAGCTTCTCCAACATCTGCACAACCATGTTTCCATTTTTCTCTTTCCAGAATTAAACTAGTTTTTCTTCGTCACTCTGGATCCATCATTCATCAGTTCTATCATTCGGCAATGAGACAGCGAAAGTTCTCTTCCTGGGAAAATACATGTCTGTGATAAAAGTTAGCAAAGTAAATAGCTTAATGACACAGTCGGTTCAGCCAAGTCTATTGCTTTGTAAGAAAGCTTATTTATAACCGTGCTTCTTAAATACCACTCTGGAGTACCATGGACCAACAAGTCCAGCACAGATCATTGATGTTTCATGTTAGTTTTCCCAATACACTAAACCAGGGGTCTACAACATTTATTATTTTAAAAAAAAAAAACGAAACAAAAAAAACAGCCATTTCTACCACCTGTCCCACTAAATAATCATAGTTAAAGCCACAAAATCAGTCTTTGAAGCCCACTGTCCCTTCAAGTTTTGAGATATTTTCCTGCTTCAACACACTTGATTTGTTGTGTAGAACTTGACAACAAGCTGTTGGATCCATTTCATATTGGCCGGATTCACCTGAGCTCAAAACTCCAACTCAGATTTGAGTTCAGATTAATTAACAACAACAAAAAACAAAAACTCACAATAGGTTTTGATTCTGAAAAATGACTTACAATAAACAAAACTGTTAACATTTCATTGCTTTTTATGTGTCATGTCAAAAGAATGGCCAAACCTGCATACCATTGGAGTACGTACCTGTATGTCTACAGAACTGTGTTGTTGACGTTCGTTGTAATATTAATGATCCTATCCCTGGCAGTCTTTGTTGAGAGACATATCTCTTTCTAATAATTTTATATTTCTGAAGAACAGACGCTTGCCAAAGGCTTTCCATGCCTTACTATCACCACAAAAGCTGCAGCACTACCTCAGTTTGGAGACATGATCAATCTCTTTAAAGTGTGTTTGAAATGCCCAGATTTCCACACAAGTTCTGAAAAAGCTTTTTTTCTTTTCTTTTTTTTCTTCTTTTTTTTTTTTTTTTTTTTTTTTTTTGCATTTCTAGCTCAGTACTTGGTGCTGTGTTTTTGATATGGAAATGTCTTTCATTGTAACATTTTTTTTTCTCTTCATTCCTCTTCACAAATCAAGCCAGCAGCTAAAACAGCGTAGTTGGCATTGGATGAGTCCTTACAGAATTACAATCATTCACATGGTTGAACAGCCAAATGTGACTCAAGAACCATGGATTACAGACCCTGGTACTGAAACGGCAATCCTAGAGAACTGGCAATAGTGAAAAGACCAGGACAAATCAAACAATAGTAACACCAATTCAGACTGTATAACTACCGGCATTTCTGAGTTTTTTTGACTCGTTTTCTCATCTTTGCTCTTTGAGAGGAAAGACGAGTAAGAGTGTAAAGGTGTAAATGAGAATAAGACTATTCAGCACCTCTCTGGATTCCCAAGAAATGGGGCTAGAGTCAATCACAACCATTCATGTAATCATGCTGATTTAATTTTTATTCATCTTACGAAGTGGGGCTATCGATTGCTCTTCTGTGTTTGATGTAGATTTGGCATAACGTACCAAATGATCAAAGCACTGAACTTACCCATGAATGCATGAACAAAGACGTCAAATCAATAGTTCACGGGTCAATAATTCTAAGCATGGCTTGCAGATGACATGATATTTATGTAGGATGCCAATAATACAAAACTAAAATACCAAGAGAATATTAAAGGATTAGCAGAAGTGAAGATATTTTACAAAATTCTGAATGTAGAGCTTTAAAGTTTGTTTTAGAACATATTCTAAATGCATTTGTCCTCGCCCAGTGATGTCTTGTCCTTTGACAGTCACAGAGTCAAGCGTGCTATTTTAAGATGAGGCTGTGGAACACATTGCCTTTAGCCTCCATCACCCTTCACTCTCAGGGGGGTTCAGCAGGTCTTCTGCCCTGCTGGTGCTGACATTTAGGTCCACACGAATCAATGAGACATGCCGTGGAGAGAAGCTTGAGTTTGCAGCAGCCCCCCTCCTCATGGCTCACATTTAGCCTACGCTATGCAGAGGATGGATGGTTACAAGGTCTTAGGGACATTTCTAGCCTGTTTCCTCCCTTCTCCACAACCGTGTAAGACTGTGTCATCTTCAAATCTTGCTTACACTGTCCTTAAACTGTTCATTATTCTCTGCCTAAATAGTCTTAAAAGCAGTGTGAGCTGGGTATAAAAGTGTAGCTGTGCTAATGACATGCATGTTATATAATGGGGGTAATGGAAGTCCATGAAAGCCTCAGAGGAGTTTTAAACTTGTTGGCCAAATGCAAGAAAGAGTTGGGCGGATCGATCTGTTTTCTTTTAAATTCATAATTTATACACATAAAAACACAAGAGGCAGAGAGTATCTGTGGCATTGTTTGTTTGTCTGTGTCCTGAAATGCATAACATTTTTTTCAAAATGCTGTTTGGACTATATAAATGGCAGAATCATTTATGCCAATCGAGAAGTGTGTGTGCGTGCTTGTTTGTGTATATGTGTGTGATGGAGAAAGCAAGGGATTGATTAGAGCTTTCACTCTCAATGTGGTTAATTGCCCAGTGAGGCTTAGCAGACGGTGCTGCCTAGATTGATGTCCGATAGCCAAGAAGAGGGGGAGTCAGGGAGTGTGTGTGTGTATGTGTGTGTGTGTGTGTGTGTGTGTGTGTGTGTGTGTGTGTGTGTGTGTGTGTAACTGCATGTTTGCTGGAAGGAGGGTGGGGTGGTGGCAACAAATCCCAAATTAATGTTGAAAGATTGAATGGTTAAATATTGTACACACTGTGGAAATAAACCCAAAGGAGGTTCCTTCCAAAGAAAAGAAAAATTCAAGCCACTGTGATCACATCTGCTGAAGAAACATTAAAATAAAGAAAAGAAAATACTGAGCCGTGTCACCTTTTGTTCCATTCCCCAGTAGCAGTGTCCGACGCTCCCTTTGGGTTTAGTTTGACATTGTCCTGATGTTTTCATCTCCCCTCAGTTGCCCTCAACTTATTCAGTCAATCAGCAATTGTCTCACGCTGACGACAGATTGAGTAGTTTAAATCCTTACCAAGCTGTCTCAGTCTGAAAGAAGGTAGAGTGAGTTTGTCAGAATGGTTAGAATAGCTCAGATAGCACTTGTGTTTAATTTCCTATGTAAAAGTTCATGGAATTTCAAATATCTCCATAAATGTTAGCAGCTCAGCTAAAGAGCAAAACGTCCTGGATGAATGCTTTCTGTCATTTACTGAAGAAATCATGACCTGAGCTTTTTGAGTTCTTTTGCACTATACGGTTCATAAAGAAAAGTTTATTGTTCAGTTAGACGGTTCAAGGTATGTGTGTGGTAGGGGTTAGAAGTTACTGGCTCTGCATGATACAGCGGGACGGCTGCAAGCAAAGCCTTTTGTTGGCAGGGGGTTGGCTGAATGAGGAAGTTGTAAAAATATGGCTCATACAATTCACTCCTTTTAATGCAGTTCTAAGAGTAGCAAGGATACTGAATATTAGGTATGAAAGAAAAAGTGGAAAAGATAGAGAGGAAAGACTTATGATTATTCAGTGTATTTACTTGTATCTGAAAAGCTGGAAGACTGTTGTTTTTGTTTGATTTACACTGAAGGCTCAACCAATTAAAAAGCAAAAAGTTCCTCTGCAAAATGTGCAGTAAATAGATAATATATAAATAAGCAATCCAGGTACAGATATCTGTTTGTGTGCAATGAGTACTTTTGGCCAATTTTCCAGACATGGTTGCAAATTGTGAGAAGACAAGGTATCTCCATGCTGTTATTTCCTCCACAACATCCTCTTTGTGATATAAGATAGATCACAGCTTATGATTGCCAAACCTTAACCAAGAATATTTCATGCTTAAAGAAATAGGAAAATCATTAAGTCATTAAGTTTACTGTCAGCTGATAAAGTACGACGTCATGCCGACTGAGGATAAAGTTTCTGAATGTCCCCAGAGCTTTTGTTGGCATTTTTGAGTTGAAAATTATTTGAGATTATTGAAATTCCTGCTGAGGTTCAATTTAGATCTTGAGGTGCTTAGATTTTTTTTTTTTTTTTTTTAAACAACTGCAACTCATATTTTTTGGTTTTCATTCGAGGAATTTTTAAGAGCAGATCCTTGCCTGGCACAATGTTTGTCTCTTCTCTTTTTGGGGAAGTTTGCAGCGTTGAGTGTGCGAGTACTGATGATGATGATGATGGACAAGCTGGAGGTTGGGATTTAAATTGCTCCTACCAAAATTTTCATCTTAGAAGTCCTCTCATTAAAGTGGGGTTAAACCTTCTCCACACCCACCCCCACCTCTCACTTTGCACCATTCAGGGAGTCACAAACACAATTTATTTTTCAGCAGCCCCTCCAACACACACAGACACGCAAATATCCACCTCCTCTCCTGAAGGGACTTTGAGGGTCCCCTCTCTACCACTAAGGATAATTGGACACCTTCAGCTTGAGAAATCCCCAGCCCCAACTAAACTGGCACCAGCTGTGTTGACTCATCACAAGTTTGTCAAACAGTGAAGATGAGATGGACAGAAGCTCAGTGAAACGTTTAGCTACAAGTTATATTTGAAAGTTACACAAAAATTCCTCACAAATGTTGCTTTTTGATTCCATTCACACATTGGAAATTTCCCTTCCTGACCTGTGGTGCAGCACGGTAGGATCAACAGGACTAATATCCACACCCTCGGGCTTCATGGTGAATTTGTCCTCAGGGTACGCTGCTCACTGGGCCCTGCGTTGACCCATCTGAAAGCTAAATGCAAAACTGTCTGAGGATTACAGCCAAGGAATGACTTGCCTTTTATTTGTGCCCCCAAGGCTGTTGTTGTGTTTCCCTAATGAGGCAGATCTTCCCAGGTTCACCTGGCAACCACAATCCAGTGTGAGACTAACCTCTTACTGCATGTTGTAAGAACATTTATATGATGCAAGGGTATTAAATAAGCAAGTTTTGTTTATTTATCGTCATCATTCTTAGTGGGCTAGCTAGACTAGCTTACCCAACAGAGAATGTGCACCACATACAAAAGCTGACCCCCTTGATTATTATCTTTCTAAGCACCCATCAGATCAAGAAGAAATTCCAAAACTAATTTAAGAAAATGTTTTTGATTTCAGCTTTGTTTTGCTTCACTTGGTCACTTGTTTTTTCACTGTCTGACATAAAATATCTGTCTATTTAGATACTCCAACAGTCCACTGTATAAGTACATAAATCCAGTTTCCCCCAGCCTATAACCCTCTTGTATCCCATTCTCACCTAAAACCAGTGTGGACTGGCGTGCTGAGTGGATGAGCGGCTGATGGTGAATTGCTGATGAGGAATAAGCAGTGTCATAGTAGCACAGGTCTCTTGTGTGTATGTAGCCACACAGAAAATAATAATGATCAGCCACAAAGGTTCCATAGTCCAGGAATGACTGGCTGACTCATGTGGGTCAAGACCTGCCACAGGTGGGGGATCCTTGGCTGAATAAACTCACCCACGATGGTAGGCGGCCACAGCCTCTGCAACCCCTTTTCACCCACCCTGGACACCTGCACTGGGTACAAAAGCAGCTTCTCTTCAATTCTTTTCGGACCCAAGCAGTGAGAGGAAAACCACATGAAGCACGGCGCAACTGAAAAAGAAATGGGGTTGGATGGGCCGAGGTGGGGGCTGCCTCAATCATGCGGAAACAAAGTAACGCAAACTCGAGCCACAGCAGGGGAACAGCTGGAGCACACAGGGACAGCCGTCTGGGTGGTCTGAGACTAAAAGAAAGAGAGGGTGTGAGCTTCCAGGAGAAATGGGTGAGAATGAAAGACACGGGGTGGGTTTGGGTTAGAGATGCTGAAAACAGAGGCTATTAAAGAGAGAAGTGGTTAAGGGAAAAAAAAAATGGATGGCCTTGAAAACAAGTGGGGACAACAGCTACTTGTGAGTTTCCTCTTCAATCCGTGCAATTATGGTAAATCAATACTAATCTATATCTAATTACTCGAAGAACCCGCTGCACCAATGTGCAGATGTGTAATTCAAAGTGCAGCTCAGCTCCTCGTGTACAAAAGCAAACTAAAAACAAGCTGTGAACAGTTGATGGTTGACAATAAAATCTTATTACTAGCCTTTTTTTTTCCAAGTAAAACTCAAGTCCTAGAAATTACAAAGCTCTGTAAACTGAACAAAATACTCATCAATTAAACTATTTCCCAATTTCTCCCTGACTCTTATTGTGGTTGTTCAAAAAAATTCTTTGAATACAGTCTCTGTTGTCTGAACAATTTCATTGATCTTTTGGCATCACTAAAGTTAAAATGTTGGTTATTAGGAACGTGTATGACAGCCTTCTCACAAAAGAGAGGCATTTACGTGCACACACAGAGCCACTGTCCCTGTGCTTTTTCTTAACAGCCTTATCATCCAACACGGTTTGCATGATAAAAAAAAAAAGAAGGTAAGTCATGCAGGAGATCCTTAGCATTTGCATATCCCCTGGGTGCACGCAGTAATTTAGCTACATATGTCTCTTCCCTAATAGGCTGGACTGAGCTTAACGTGAGGCTTGTGTTTATGGAAGCAACCGTACTTGATTGTCTATTCAGATTCGCAGCTCTGCTGTGATTTGCAATTGAAAGGCATGTAATTGTACTTGAACTAACTGAATAACTATAGGGTTTTTTCTAAAGAGGTTACATGAGGGTGAAGGGTAGTTTTCTCCATTCTGGGTTTCAGCTTGTCATCCCTGAGGGCCATCTTTTCCATAGTATATCTTTCATAGAACAGCATAAAGAAGTTGTACTTTAATATGGTGAAAAAAATAGTGCATGGGATGGTGGGGTCAGGCTCCTTGCTAAACTCCCAACCAGCATCAATCCATGCAATTCCTAATTTTACTAATCTGCCCCCATGTTCCTTCCTGTAATACATAATATATTTTGATTCCAGCAAATGGAAATATATTCATGATATTCATTCGCTTATTATGCTCTAAGTTTGAGATTTTTCTTTCTATTCCTCTGAGACTGGAACAACATTAGCAGGGTTGATGCATCGCCAACCTGAAGCAAACGGAAATCGAGGGCCTACTTTGTTCCTGGTCATGGCCCTCTGCTTATCTCCTGTATTTGACTACCTTAATTTGCTTCTCAAATGCGGCGCTGTATAATTGTCATTGGCTGCCCATATCTGAAAAAGCACATTCCTCTGATGCAAGGAGTCTCAGGGATGTTAATCCCAACTTGTTATCCATGACATCAAATCCAATTTATCCAGATTTAACATCAGTTCTCAGTTCAATGGAGAAGAAAAATACTGGAATAACACCCCCCCCCCCCCCCCCCCCAAAATATTTATTAATAATAACCCTGTCACTCTTGCATCACAGTTTTAGCTATTTTTTTCCCAATATTAAACAAGATTAGGATAGCAAAAAGGTTAATGAGATTCCCCCTCTTTTGAACAAACTGCTTTATTTCTCCCCTTCAGAGGAAACAATAAACATCCTCCCTGTAATAACGAATGGTGATTATGCCGATGATATTAATTATCATTACTTTCAATTACTACACCCAGCCAGGCCCTGTCAGTTATGAGGGCAGCTCCCTGCGGAGAAGCGGCCACCCGCCGCTGTACATTCATTAGCTGATCCGAGTGATTGTGTGACTCTCCGTCTCTCCCCTTCATTTGATTCCACTCTTCCTCTTTTCCCCATCTCTTGGCCTTTGTTTCATCCTTTTTCGTTTGTTCCCTGTTATCTTTCTTTTTCTAGACAGTATAACGGTGCCCAAGAAGCTGCAGATGCCGCCAAGGTTAGACCAGCGAATGAACGGAAGTTAATTGTGCAGAGACCTGAGATGAGCTGAGAAGAAATCGGAGGCACAGATTGCACAGATTCTTCCATCTCATTGTTTTTCCCCCATCTCACGCTTTTGTCTTTGTTCTTGTCACCAGCCCACTGATTTTTCTATTTGCTTTGTCTCTCCTGTTCCGACTTTTCCTCCCACCTGACATGAAACATCCATTTCCACCCTATGAAATATGAAGAGGGCTCTCATGAATAGTTTACTGGTTAGCAGCGAGCACGCCTGTGGCAGTAAGGTGGACAGCCAGAGGTTTTTTAAAAAAGGAGTTGTGGATGATTGGTGGCTGCCAGAAAAACCTGTGTTTTTAAACTGAGTTAGATTATGGTAAATGGACTTGAATTTATTTCACACTTTTCCAGTTGTGCTGACCACTTAAAGTGCTTTACACTGCATGACACAGTCACCCATTCAAACACACAGTCATACCCCAATAGGCACATTATTGAGGAGCAATGCAGGGTTCAGTGTCTTGCCTAAGTGCACTTAGGCATGTAGTTAGATGAAGCCTGGAATCCATTCTCCAACTTTCTGGTTGAAAGACAACCAGCTACAGCTACAGCCAGCAAAGAGGAAGTAATATATAATATTATTTACAAATCAAACTTATCTTGTCCAGCATTAAAACAAATCAGAATGATGGTCTGGCTGCTATGTTGTGCTGAACAAATTTTCTCTGTCAAGAGGAGCTTTATAGACATAAAGCGCTAAAGATATAAGAGATGCTGGCTTTTCTTTATGTCACTACTGCTTTGGTTTGATTTTACACTAAATTTACTCAAGTTGACCGCTACTCATTTGGGGAGGGGGGGTGGTATTATCCAAAATAATCACTGACAAAAAGGAAAAACAGCAGGAGAAAGAAGAAAGCCAGCTCATCAATTGGCCAGAGCTGAAAACAGAAACCATTCGACTGGCTCATTCACTTCTAGCGCACAATGGAGCAACACCAAATTTGGGCAGTCTTTGGATTTTTGAGAGAAACCAAGATTCAATTTAATAATATAATTTTAAAGCAGACAAGTTTGCTTTTTTGTTGCACACAGGTGTGCAGATGAGGCAAGGCAATTTTTTTTTTAATACCAATTCACAGTGCTCTACATGAAACATTAAAAGCATTACAGCAGGGTGCAAGAAGCATTAAAACTAACTTAAAGAATAAATAAGAAGAGAAAAAAAATCTCAAATAAAGTAAATAAAATCAATGAAATAAAAGTGAGGAATTAAGAGTTGTTTTAGTAAAAGGCAGCAAAAGTTTGTTCCACATGTGAGGAGCATAAAAACTGAACGCTGCCAGCTTCTCCATGTTTAGTTCTGACTCCAGAGATAGAAAGCAGATTTGACCTGAGGAATCTGGTTGATTTATAACAAACAAGAAAATCCTAAATGGATTTTGGCCCTAAACCCTTCAGTGCTTCATAAACTAACAGCAGGATTTCAAGTTTAATATCTGACAGACTGGAAGCCAGTGTGAAGATGTGAGCACTGGAGTTATATAATCCAAATTCTTGGTCTTGTGAGGACTCGAGTAGCCCCATTCTGGACGAACTGCAGCTGTGTGATTGACTTTTTAGGGAGACCTATGAGAACAGCGTTACAGTGATCTAGCCCAGGGATCCCCAACCCTCGTCCTCAAGTACTGGTGTCCTGCAGGTTTTCCAAGTGTTCCTGCTGAAACGCACCTGCCTCAGACTCAGACACAAGCTCTGCACATTTCTGCTAAATACACACTGAATTGAATCAGGTGTGTTGCAGCTGGGACACTTGGAAAACCTGCAGGACACTTGTCCTTGAGGACAAGGAATGGAGATTCCTGATATGCCCTGCTAAAGATTAAAGCATGTACAAGTTTTTGTAAATCCTGCTGAGACATCAGTCTTTTAATCCTCAATAATAGGCTGACTTAACAAGCGTCTGCTAAAATTCCATGACTACACTGAGATTCCTGGCTTCGTTGTTAGTTTTGACTTAGCTGTTTGAAGCTGTGTGCTGACTTAAACTTTCTTCCAAGCTGGCAACAGTTGTAGCCAACTGTTGCCAGCTTGGCTACAACAGCTGTTATTTCAGCATTGCTGTGATTAAACTTGCCAATCTTTGATTTGATCAATACATTTGATCAAAGTTTGGATCAGGCTATAGCCTCCTCGCAAGATGCTTATGCCATCAGTGTTACTATGGTAACATGCATTGTTGTTTTCAGAATATGGGCAAGTGGGACCATGTAGAATCGGGGGGCCCAAAGTCGGTCCTCAAGGGCCACTGCTCTGCAGGTTTTTGCTGTATTCCTGCTCCAACACATGTAGCACGCAATAAATGGATTCAACAGCCATTGAAGTCCTGCTCAGTGGCAAATTCATTGGAGTTAGGTGTGCTGGAGCAAGGAAACATGGAAAAATTTGTCCCTCGAGGAACGGAGCTGGACACCCTTGACGTAGATGTTGAACAGCAGGGGCCCCAGAATGGAGTCTTGGGGAACTCCACAGGTTATTTTAGTTTGCTCAGACTTATAGCTACCTATGGACACAAAACATTCACACTATTCCAAACAACCTGTACAGTAAGTGAAAATACCACTAAAAAAATTAAAGTTTCACAACTTGAATAAGATGATTCCTACTTGTCTAAATCTAGACTTTTTTTTTTTTTTATTTCAGGAAATCTTTGCAAATGTTAGTATGTTACTGCACTGACAGATTATTTAACTGGACTATAGTCAGAATCCCCCGAGTTTAAGTGACTTGTTACACATGTTAAGATAGCGGTCTTTTTGGGAATGTGACATAAGATATGTAGCAACCTAAAGCTAGATCAGGATTCATCGAGAATTACAAACATTTTCACATCCCAAAAAGATGTGACATAATAGCCACCAGTGGGTAGATGATTACAAAAAAAACTGAAAAGAAGTCTTGTGAACAACAACCATCTTCAGGTCTGACAGGCTGGACTCACAAACTGTACTTTACATTGTTAGTTTTTCTTATATTTATGCTCACTTGTAAAGCAGCAACTCAATGTGCTGTGTGATCAGCACAGAGTGCATTAGCCTGTTTTATGGTGTAATGGGATATGATGTCAAATTTACAGCAACCAGTCAGGACAAAACTAATTCAGATGTCATTTTGGCAAAAGTACAAAAAAAAAAAACCCTGATGTTTATTTAGTGACTTCTCAGCATTTGAAACTGGATCTTTTTAAGCAATGGCTGCCTGTTTGAGATGAGCTGAAATCATACATTAGACAACTCCACTGCACTAAAATTTTCAGCCCAAAATGTCCCACAGGAGGCACAGAGAGGGTATAAGGAAGTGGGCTAGGTGCTGTAATGTGAGCGGTCAGATGGTTCCGTATG
This sequence comes from Telmatherina bonti, assembly GCF_933228915.1. Lineage (NCBI taxonomy): Eukaryota > Metazoa > Chordata > Actinopteri > Atheriniformes > Telmatherinidae > Telmatherina > Telmatherina bonti. Next base: position 19,413,769 of record NC_136617.1, on the reverse strand, counting down.
CTTACTTGGCTGGTCTGACTGGATGAAGCATGGCCTGTTGAGCTGGTTAATTTCCTCCCGATGAGCTTGTAGATCACGTCACTGTTGTACCATCGGGAAATGAAGAATGGATGAGGCATCAATTAAGATGCACTTCTGTGAGGGTTTTAACAGTCTTTCCTTTTTTTTCTTTTGGGCCTAATAGCTTCTGATTGATAGCGATGAACTTGAGCATGAGGGGTGTGCATTTCAGATGGACAGATAGAGCATTTGGAGGGCTTGCCGACTAAAGTGATTTACAGCAGCTTGTGCATTTGTGGTCATGATGGAGTGCTTGGGAGCCTCACCGCTTGCGAGATTGTGTGGATATATTATTAATCCGATCTCCTTGCTGCTGCTGTTTCACAAAATATGGGCCCCTAAAGAAGAAATTTCTTGCGATGCTGCCATCTGTCTTTTGTCTCTACTTTCCCTGTCTCTTTCCTCTCCCCTGTCTCTGTCACTTGCCCATTTCCTCCGAGGACTGTGGGAAAGGAGCAAGAAGTGGAGAGGAGATATCAGATCAATATTGCTTTCAGGAAATGGGCTCCAACTCTTTGACTATCTGTGTCTCCTCTTCTGCCTCGGCCTGTCTGCCTGTATTGTCAGTTGTCTGACCGTTATTATTAGAGCATCATGGTCAATATCAAAAGCAAGTCAGATAAGAAGCAATACTCAGCATGTCAGAGGACATATGACATGTTTGACACACAGTTCCCATGTAATGGCTACAGAGAAAGGATCTGATATCAAGATTTTCAAAAAAGAGAGAACTTCTGTGGTTGCCTGTTTCTCAGTGTCATGACTTAGTCATTTTAGAGTTCCAAGCTACACGGTGAGAGCTGTCTAGCAAAACCATGTCAGCTCATATTTCATACAAATATTCTTAACATGGTACCTCTCAAAACAATTAGCTCTTTAATTCTCTCTAAAGGTACAACAAAGAACCCTGGCTTGTTTTCTCGAGTTGTAGACTGTTATTCTCCATTGCCTGAATTCGGACTCCATGCAGATATGTTTACTGTAAAATGTCAAGTCATTTTATTATGAATGAAAATGTACAGCAATGGGAATGCATAGGAAGCTTGTCACGAAAAGTTTATTTCTCTCTTTTTTCAAAAGTGTGACCAAGAGCGTAGAAAGGTCAACTTTGACACAAAACATTGAGAAAAAAAAACTTAAAATATTGTGAAGAATGACAGCCATAAATAAATAAAAAGTCTGGGCTTATGTTTTGAGCCTACACAGTATATAAACTATGAAAGAGAGATCTATAATAGAAAGATATGTTTAAAAGTGTTACTATGCTGTTTAATAGGACAGCTGTGGTTTTTCCAGTATATTGATCCATTGATTGGTATTTTTGACTCTGCTATGGGAAGATGACATTTGTCTTCTTTTGCATTGTTAGCATTGATCAATATATAGCTAGCTAGTTACTACTAGATCAAAATAAGGGACACAATATTTAGTTTGTTGCAAAATATAGACTCAATCTCAAGTTATGAGTTGTATAGTTATGGTTATGGTAAAAATGCAAATGGAAAGTGCGGCCCACTTTCCATTATTTTCTTAACAAATAAAAGGTGCAACATCTCTTCAGTTGTATCTTCTGTATGTTTTAATTAGACTTTGAGAAATTTGAAAAATTAGGTATGGTTGTAAAAATGTTCAAAATATTGTTACTTTTGGGAAATTACTCTACATGTTAGTGCAGCCAAACGCACTGCACAGATGTTTTCTTAAGGTGACTCAAATGGTGAATGTTTACAGATGATGCTACAGTTATAATATTATAATTTTATCAGTGCAAAGCAACTTTCTGGAAATGCTTTTAATGACTCCGAGCTGACCAGTGGCTTCAATCTGCTGTGTTTATCTTTTGTTTATGTCTTTTAAGTGTCTGACAAAAAAAAATATAAATAAAGAGCTACTTCACTGGAAATTCAGCTGTAGGGTTTTAATATGAAGCTGTAACTGTATGAAAATATGGAGTTTGTGCTGCATGTTTTAGCTCATTTGAGTCATGTTGAATTAACTTTTTAATAAGCAAATGTGTTAGTTGGGTGTGCCAGTTTGGTTTTGAAAGTTTCCATTTAAAATGACTTTATTCCATCTCATATGGTTAGAGAACTGGAGTTTTGGTCTGACTACCATGATACTTTTTTTCTAGTATCATGTAAATAAAGTCTTGGAAAAAGTCTTGAAACTAGCCTGAAGACCAGATAATGTGTCCTTGTACAGGACTAGAAGCCACATTGACTCATGGGGTTTTCTTGCTGTTTTACATTCAGCTGGCTGGAGCCTGATAATGAAGTGAATGTGAGGACATGAATCCTAAAACCAGCCGTAAAGGTGACCGGTGAAAGGTTAAAACAGAACTGATGTATTCTTGTCTTTTTTAAATTGCCCCACAAGCAATCCCATTTTAAACTAACTGGCATTAAATATATTTTAGTCAATGGGATCATAACAGTGACCCACAATAGTCAAGATGGGATCATGATAAAGAATGTATAGCCTTCTTAGAGGAGGTGATGGTCATGTAGGTTTTTTATGTGCTTTTTAACTTCAAATGGATGTTCAGTGCTTTATTTAATTTTAATTATTTATTTATCTATTTATTTATTTTGCTCCCTAACTGCATTATATCCAAGGGGTGGCAGTGGCTCTGGTGGTTGTCAAGTTGTTTGAAGGTTGGCGGATTGAGTCCTGCCCCATCATGCTGCTTCCCGCAGAGGGCTCCATCAGGAAGGGCACCAGGTGTAAAAAGTGTGCCAAAGTACAACCTTACAGTCTTAGTAGTTGGAAGCCGATGATTTGCTGTGATGACCCCTTTAGGGGCTGAAAGAGGAACAACAACAGCTGGATTGAAACCAAATGGACATGCTAAGGGACTTTTTTATAGAAAGATACAAAGATTTCCTAATTTTACGTAAAAATTCTTACTGAATCACTCATTTGTTAATCTAAAAACATGCACGTTTAACATGAAAAGGAAATCAGAGTATAGTTTATTTAGTTACATAGTTATACAGTTTTACGCGATGCGTTTGTCTAAACAAGTGAAGAAATTCCCGCTGACAAGTAGAGGATCAAGACAGTTTGCTAAGAATGGCCCGAGACCCATCTAAAAGAAAGCACAGTCATTTTTTCCCCCCCTCATCAGTGGAGATGGTTACTATTGCATCAAGATGAAGTCTTCTTCTGGTTTTAATCAGTCATTTATCAGTGGCTGCAGAGGCTTTTCCTGTTCTGTGCTTTGACCGTTGAGGAGATGAAGCTGTAACCACAAACTGTGTGTCAGCTGGAACAGCATGTGGATGTCAGAGTTCATAAACTGCATTTCAATGATATCATGAAAGCATGCACTTTGTTGGATATTTGTGGGGTAAAGTCCCTCTGAAATGACCAAAACGATGACAGCAGTGGAAAAGGAGGAAATTATTGTTGGCAAAGCTGAAAAGGTGGGTGTTGTCGAGCATTTATATAAATGAGCTTTCACTGCAGGGGACTCTCAGCTGCAACCACGAACTGGCATTGTTATAAGTTTAGAGTGAAGTTCCCTCACGCACATATACACACACACACTCTTAAACACCATGTTCTATCTTGTGATTGTGCTACCTAGAGATTAGCTTCCCCACAGAGGGGTGTGGCTGTGTGGTTGACCACTGTCCAATCAGGCGTGGACTAGTAATGACATCCAGCCAACCACCACTCCCAGATCCCTCTGCCAACAGGACGTCACATGATGGGACCAACTGTCACCACACATGCTCTCCATCTCTCTAAAATCTGTCCATTTTAATCAGAGGAACAATCTATCTGTTCATGCCGGCTATTTGAGAGGAAAATACATTTTTATTTTCTTATACTTCTTTTTTAATTTAATCAGCACAGATTCATCTTCTCGCTTTTTTATCATTTCTTTTTTCCCCACAATGCAAAGGACACTTTTTATGCTAAGATGGTTGAGTGGTTCAATCCACTGCTTGTTGAGCTCCCCAGATAGCAATGAATCTTGCAGAAATCTCATATGCCTTCCTCTCTGCTTTCCAACAGTCTGGTAAAAAAAAAAGAAAAAAAAAAGATGAAAGTGAAGACTTCTCTCTTTTTTTTTTTCTTTGCTCAAAATGAAAAACACTCTGTACTCTTCACAAAAGATTTTCCACAGGTGCACAAACATTATCACCCTCTTTGTTACAGCATGCACTGGCCCCGACCGATGACTTGTTTTCTGTATGTACAGCACCTGGCCATTTTCAGCTTCATTTGATTGTTAATACAGCAATTCTGCGCTGGATATTCACACAACATTAACTTTCCAAGGAACAGCAAACACACTGTTTGTTTTGGACATAAAATAAAGGACATCTTGGCTTCAGTCGAATCAAGTCAGATAATATATCGCTATTCAAGGAAGGCCTGCAAAATCTTTGTTCCAGATCACACAGGGGTGAGCTATGTGCAACAAAGAGGCCCTCTGAGCTTTCTTTAATGTACCTTCCAATGAGCCTTGTTTGCAGGACTTACCTGAATTTGTGTGACATTAAACTTTTGTTTAAAGGGGCTTCTTTTAAATTTAGATTACTGCACAAGTTTCATGTTCAGGAGAAAATGTTGTGTTTTTGTTGCAGTTTTATAAAGGCCTATTCCTTTTTTGTGTTAGTTTATACTTCTGTAATGACAGGCTGGTAGTATATCATACTATTATGTTTGTTTTACTGTTTACATTTGTCAAGGTATTCTTACAAGTGACAGCTAGGCTAAAGTGATTAAATAAATAAAGTAAAATCTGCTTCTCCGTGTCTTAATCTAGGTCTCCTTCTGGAAATGATTAGGGCTGTTGGTACAGACTGGAACCATTACTGATGTACACCGATGAAGTACCATTTGTTTGAAGTGCAAGCACTCTGTATAAACTCTCATGAGCATGTGTGTGTGCATACATCTCTGTTTGCTTGTGTGTGCCTTCCCCTCCTCCCTCAGTGAAGCTCACAGCACTAAAAAGTCATTGCAAAGAGGAACTGGAAATAAACTCGTGAGGAAACATGATCTCTTTGAAGTGTCAGGCTCATAGTTTAAACTGTTGCCAATCATTAAATATGTGTCATCAGTCCCCAATTTATGTCTAGAGTGTTTTCTTTGGCAGCAGATGTCATTCTGCCATTGTGGCATGGCTTCTGGTGCTTAATATGAAACAACAGCTTTTTCCTGTCCCTGACATTATTTTAGAATGTCAGAGAAGATGGTTTACTGTTAGAAAATTTGTTAGATGTTTTAACGTTTACGAGCCTTAAACATTCTCAGGACCCAGAGTATTTTGTCAAAGTGTTCATTTGTTTATTAATTAAATCCATTCTTTCAAACAAACTGTAAATCTGTATTAGGATATCAGGAAAAGACTCAAACTGGCTTTCAATGTAGTCAGTTTTAGCAGATGTTTATTATTCTCTGGTCATGTTAAACATTTAAACTGCAAAAATCCTGGGTGTGTACAGAGCAAATAGACATTTTAGAGAAACTAATTGAAATAAAAGGGAAAAAAAAAATCATGTTTTATACTAAAAAGTTCAGTCACTCAATTCTCTGCTCAGTCTCAAGGTCAATTGTTAAAATAGTTACTACATTTTATTTTATTTTATTTTATTTTATTTTATTTTATTTTATTTTATTTTATTTTATTTTATTTTATTTTATTTTAGACACAGATTGCTGTTTGATTACATTTTAAAAAATAAATAAATAATTTTTTTTTAAAAAACTGTTTGGACAGTACCAGTCAATATTTTGTCAAAATATTTGTCTGGTAGTGTATATCTAACTTACATCATTTTGGATGAGACATTTAATAAAACTGTGAGTGAGAAAGTGTCAAAACATCCAACTAAAAATTCTTCAATGTTGTCCACTTGCAGAACCCAGGATTGTAAGCATGGTGTGTTTTTTTGTTTATGTACACACAAAAGTAAAATGAATAGATAAACATAAATATTATTTAATAAAAAAAATTTTAATCACTTAATAACTTAATTAGGTTTCCAGAGCTTTTTTTTTATTTGCCAGAAACTGTGAATCAGAGAAGGTGAAAGGAAACTTTGGAAAGGTGATAGACTCATTTAGACTCATTTCAAAGAGGTCCTGTCACAGGTGAAATGAGAGGGTAATTAAATTTCTTCAGAACTGGCAAAGATAAACATAACTTGACTTACAAGGTGTGTTTAGTCTGGGCTGAAATAAAAATGGATCGTAGTTTCCAGAATTGTTGTGAATAACAAAATTCCCAGGAGATCCCAGGAGAGTAAAAAAAAAAAAAACAGTTTACAATATAAATATCAAACAACAGTGGCTGATAAGAATCTGTCGGTGCTGGGCTGACAACAAATCCTTCTCCAGCTGACAGAAAATAGCCAAGCGCTAAATCCTTTGATATTGTCAGGAAATCGAGAGCAGCTGTACCTGTTTTTCTTTCTTTTTTTTTTTATCATCAGCATACTAAGATAACTAATTTGATATCTTGTTATCTAAATGAAACAATTTTGTTTGATGATTTACAAAAGAAATATATGATAAAACAAAGAAAAGTGCAGTAAAGTCCTTGCCAGGAAGTGAACAGGAAAACAAATGTATGCCTCGGTTACTGTTAAAAATTCTGATTAATTATAAAAATGAGTAATTATATGAGTGATAACCTCTCGTTTTCATTTTTAAGCTCACTTTGATTCTTTTAGGAAGTTGAGAAAACAAAGTTGGTTATCTTGCAATAGCCAGCTACAGTTAGAGTAGATTGTTATCTCAAGAAGATAAAAGGCAGATAGGGACAAAAATTCATTTTTCACATAAAAACAAGCTTTGTAATCTTGAGATAATGGAATGAATGACGGCATTTAAAGTGGAAGGTAAAGGCCAGCTCCATCTGGATCTAGGAATTTTTGGATCTAGGAAGGATTTTTTATCATTGCAACATGGGGCCATTTTCAGTATAAATGCATACATCTCCACAGTAAGTGTTCAGGGTGTTTGCACACTATATTAAAGTTTAATCTGAATCCTGGCAAAATTCTGGATACTGCTACCCTGAACAGGATAAAATACGGAATCTCTGGAAATTTCATTACTGCAAGAAAACAATTTAAGATGTAAACCTGCAACAAAGAGTCAAAACACTATGGATTCATTAATCTATCTAGGAATTTAATAGTGTATACATATAAAATGAATCTAGGACTAGAATATGGGATGAAAATGAACTGCTTTGTCGAGGTTTACATTTTCCAAGTGCTTTCTTAGTTTTCAAATTGTTAGTTAATAAATCAAAATCAAAATTGCTGAGTGCAGAAACTTGAAAAGAAGCTTTCCTCTACATTAAGGACAGAGATGTTATCAGTTTGCGATTAGGCAGCACGTTGACGTAACAGCTGTTTGTAAACGCTACACAGACTCAGAACTGCTGAAGAACAGCTTTTTCATGAAAACATACTGGATTAAACTTGTGTTGCTTTCATAAGAGTCATGTTTGTCGAATAACATATATTTCAGGGTTAGAAAATAATCTTTCAAGCACATATAATGTCCTGTGATGCACTGGCGACCTGTCCAGGCTGTACCCTGCTTCTCGCCCAATGATTGCTGGGATGGGCTCCAGCCTCCCCGTGACCCTTGATTGGTACAAACGATATCAATCCAGTCAGGTAAATGAATTTCTTTAAAGCAGTGGTGTCCAAAGTCCGTCCTCAAAGCCTGCTATTCTACAGGTTTTTGATGTAACACTTCTCCAACACCCCTGGCTCACATTAAATTGATCAAACAGCCCATAAAATTCTGCACATTGACTGATTAATTCAAGTCAGATGTGTTCGAGCAGGTATACATGAAAAACTTACACCAAGACCAAAGCTGGAAACCTACTAACAATAGTAGAAATGGAAAATTCTACAGTATTTATTATGGTGCGAAACCTTCAATGTCAGATTCATTGTTTGTCAAAGGAAGTCATTGTGTTGAAAACCTTTTTGGTCTCCACAAAGACCAAATTAATTATTGCAGCGCAATCAGTTATGGACTGAGTGAAAACCCTCAGAAAGGATTAAAACTGTTTGCTCGTACTTTAAACTCCTTACAGGACATTAAAGGTAAAAGAGAGCAAGTGAGAAAGAGCCAAGGGTTCTTTAAAGGAGACATAAGGATGTCCTCACTAATGAATGATGCACTTTACTCAGTAGTGCACAATACTGTACTCTTCTATTTATATTCAAATTACACCATTTGAGCTTTAGCACATATGTGTGATGTGTGTGTGTAAAGAGAGGGTGGTGGTAAGTCCCTTTTGTGATGTTTATTGTCGACAATCAGGTTGAACCCCTCTTAAAATGCAAGACAAAAGCTGAGAGGTGCTAAGGGGCAGGAAACAGCTCGCTACTTCTCTTCCATTTCCTTTCAGCAAACACACTCAAACACACACACACAAACACAGCTGTATATTACAAATGCTACCACTAAAGATGAAATACTCATGACCAAACTGGCTATAAAAAGACTGGCTTTTTACATGGCACAGTATATCACACGCTATACACCTGCTACGTACTTCAAATTATTACTGCTTTCCATTCATGTAATTATGTTGGGCCTTTGTCTAAATAATTTGGAAAGTGCAATACTTCTAATGGCTAAAACAATTCTTTGTGAAAGCATATAAGCATGTGGTGAGTGGATTGAATCATAGCAGTTCACAATGCTTTCAACTTGCATTTGTTTTAGTGGCCTTTGGGATTATGAAGAATATTACAGATTAATTCAGTGATTGTTCAAACAGTTGTAAGATGCTTAAATCATTAAAGAAAACCACGGACACATGTAATCATTTCACCAGATTAGGAGCTTATGAAAAAGGTCAGGTATAGTGATAAGGTGCCAAATGAATTGATCCGGACCAAAGAAGCAGACTCAGTCTGTCTACAAACGCATGTCTCGGTCCGTTTTAAGTAAACCAAACGTGGGAAGAGGACTTCAAAATGACAAAAACAAGTCACTTCCTGCATTTGGCGTAGTATTGTATTTTTGGTAGCAATCATGTTAATGTTGTTCATACTGCACCCGTGGTTGCAGTGTATATTTCTGCAGTATACTTGCATGAGACAAAAAATAAAAAAAGAAATGTTCTTGTCCTTTCTTTTGCTAAATACTAGTGCAGCGCCATCTTTGGTGAGAATGGGGATATATTTTTCTAAAGGTTTAGCTTGTTTGGCCAAAGTGCAGCGTGATGAACGTGATCTCAGTCCACATGGATACACCCCTGTCCTCCCCAAACTCCAACTTTCATTCATCATCCTCACTCTCAGATATCAAAATTCCATTTGGTTTAAAGGAATTTGTCTGATCACGCTGTAAAGGAAAAGTGAAAGATTATTTTAAAAAGCCATAAAATTGAGCAGCATTGATAGAATAAGTCCAGCGAGGAGACCAGATTGATGATTTTTCTTTTTCTCCTTGCAAACTTTAAACGTTAATAGAGAATTAGAAGAAAAGTACCGAACGTAAACTGCTCCTCTGCAGCAGACTGGTTTATTATCAGCGGATAGTGGCGGTAAGCCTGGTGAGTTCCTAATGATAGCCTTTCTCTTTGCCACAGACTAAATCTAGGCCTGCTGGGTAAACCAGCTTATTGCAACCACTTAACCCTTGTCTGCCCCCTTCCCCCTCCCACATACCGAAAATTTCTCTGCATTTATATGCACAATCTGAGAGAATCAAAGTGTATGCAGACAACATTTATTCCAACATCAGGCAACATTAGCAAGTCTTCTCCAAAATAAATAAATAAATAAATACCGCAGCTTCTCTTTCCTGAGCAAAAAGTCTCTTTTCATATAGGCTGAAAGGATTATAAATGTTGCTTTCTGCTGACTTCTCTTGGTGCAACTCCACACTTGCTACTCTATTTTCTTATTTTTCCTATTCTTTTCTGTAAACAACTTTTTTGTAAACAGAGCTATTATCCCTGAACTGCTCCATACAACCTTTTATATTTGTGTGAGCTCTAAAACTTTGTTAAAAAGTGTAAAACAGGAAATTTCTCTTTTGGAATTTCAACATTAGGTAGTTCAAGGATCAACACAAATTGATCTAGCATTTTTTTTTAAATGTTTGAAAGCTTTTGAAAAGCTAACAAAAAACAACAACAAAAAAGCCCTCCTGTTAGTTTCTTGGACAACAATTTGTCTCCATCGTGTGCAACTGTCAGCACTTCAAAACCCTGAGAAAAAGAAGCTGAAGAGGCCCCCCCACAACTTTGAGGTTTGAACAGACGCATTAGCTCACATTTGAGAATGAATAGCGTGTGGGTGTGTGTGGGTGCACGTGGCACCTTAGGGCTCCAGGTGCGTTCACCTGTCTGCTATTCACATCCTTTCAAAGAGAATAAGGCACAGTTGAGGCTACTCAAGATGTCCCGGGATCAAGTTACACTTCTGAGCTTTCCTGTTCCTCATCATTCACACAAAAAACACACATACATACACATACGTCGCTGCATGATGTCCATGATCCATGAAATGGGGAGTAAGGGCTTGAGGCCGATGTGATGACTGTAGATAAGAAGGGAGCAGCAAGATTGATGGCAGGGATCAGGAAGTTATGAAGTTAGTGTTACAGGTAGCCGCAGGATGTGGGTGGAGAGATGGCCCATAAGAGCAGGTTTTATTAGATGACAAAGTGAGAAACAAGAAGGGAGTCTCACATAGAGAAGAAAGGGGAAATGAGAGTGAAATATCAAGCAGTTCAAACATGCTAGACAAATACTAACAAGAGCCAAAGCAGCAATGAAGGGTGGAGTAAAAGAGAAAGAGTGGAAGTGCATGACTGCCTGGATGGCCTTGAGAGAAGCAACATTTCATGGAAGCATATACTTTATGACATGAGCTTTGAGGTTGAAGTTATGCTGATAAGCCTTGACTTGGCATGTGTGAGCCTCTCCACTTGAGAATCAGTGCGTGCATTTATGTGTTTATACAGAGGTTTCCTCCGTAAAGTCAGTGTTGCCACTGAAACAACAGCAGCAATCGATATGTGAAGAAGCCCTTTCAACAGCTTTGCAACAACTTTTGTTCAACTTTACAAAATGAAGGAGCAAATGGAAAATAAACAGATCGGGACAACTAAGAAGAGGCAAATCAGATGGCAAAAGTAAAGGGGGGGGAGGGGGGGGGGGGGTGTTTGAGGTGATGGAGGGGTTCTTGTGTAAATGTGACCTAAGTCTAAACATTTCATTTTCCAAGACCGCAATTTCCTGTTTTCCCAGGCGATTAGAGTCAAGTGTAAGCCTGGGGGAGTCATGGCACGGTCATGTTTCCTCCTGCACTTTAAAGGGGCTGGAAGAACAGAACCGATGAAGGCCAAACTGCTTTGAGCTAAAACCAAGTCAAATCTCAAATACACATGTGTAGCTGTTGAGTTTATTGGGAACACATTATTTCACTAAGCCTCCTGCATTTGTCACTGAGAGTGTGTGCTAAATGCTACATCAGACACAGGCTTACCTTCATGCAACATTAACGCATATTTGCCGACTTTTGGTAAAAATGTTTTACAGCTGCTAAGGATGATTAGGATTACGTGTACATGTCATTGCCCTACAATAAGTCAAATGTTTATTTCTGAGCCTCATAACAGATCCCATGCATGTAAGTTGAGACAGATTTCCTTGATTTTAGTTTTCATGACTATGAAGCTTATTTTCCAATTTCCTAAAACACTGTCTGGGTCCCCACACAAGACCATGCTGCCTTCAGCGCCAGCCCTTGTACCTCCATGTTTGTACCTGCATCCTCCTCCACCGACTGCAGTCAAGTTTCCATGGTAACGTAGCCTTTACCAAACTCTTTCTGATCCTTCTGAATGTCAGACCATTGCTGCCACAGTCATGTATTCAACTCCACATTGGTGCCAATTCAATAATATTTACATTTACTTTTTTTGTTCTTTTTTCAAATAGTGTCATTAAACAAATTCTGTTTCAGCAGTTTCAGATGAAACCTCCACTATGCTAAAAACCCGAAAATATGTTACACGGCTACTTAGTTACAGTGGGCATGGCTGCATGCAGGTGTAAACAGGAACCATAAAGCTATGAAGAAAGAGCCGCAGTGTCAAGAAGTAAGATTAGACAGGTTTTGAGTTGGGGGGGTATTTGATGGTGTTCAGCAAATGAAAATAAAGGCATAAACTGGTTTCTGAACATTTCCCTTCTGGAAAAGCTCACAGATGCTGAGGTGATGAAATATCCATCTCTACTATGTGTTCATGGTAGTGAATCTCTCATGGTCATATAGGCCCTCATTACCCTACAATGCTGATACAGTAAAGGCCCATTTATACTCCCTTGCATACGTAATAATTACTTCTGGACTAGGATTCAAATAAAAAAGGCAGGTGTAAATGTATCCTTAATCCCAGACTGCTGGGTTGGAGTGAAAACTGGAAGTTGTAAAAACCGTTACATATCTACCTGGTTCTTGTAAACTCGCCTTATACTGACAAGATTTCAGACCTCACCCAAATATTTTTCAATGGATGAGATCTTACAAGAATTGCAGCTTATGTTTTTACGCATCATCAGTGGAAACACCTGCAAAACACAGGTGTAGTTTGTTAAAAATTTTTAAAAATATTGCCTTTATTTTGCAAAAAAAAAAAAAAGAACTGGAATGAAAACACAGCTGTTGTCTACTTTTTCTTCCTCTTACAGTTCCACTCTTTTTTTTTCTCCATTTTGTTCCTTTCACATGTCAGCTGTACTGCTCAACAGTGACCCTGCAGTGACTTGCAGTTTGGTGGTATTGCTTCGTTTGCTGTATTAAACAACAGATCCTCAAGGCCCCTGAAGAAACACCAATCATTAAATGACACAGCAGTGTCTGTCCACCTGCATATCCGTCTTGTGCGTCAGGCATAACTGGATCTTACAACCAAAGATTTTGTTGCATCCTGGCTACTTGTTTACATGGTTACAGAGTTTTGGGTTGCTAAAACTACAAAGATTTGACAAATGAAATCTAGAGTGAAATTTTCTTGCAACGCAGGCACGTTCTGTCAGTCATTCATTCATTCATTCATTTTCCGAACCGCTTATTCCAATTCAGGGTCGCGGGGAAGCTGGAGCCTATCCCAGCTGGCTTTGGGCGACAGGCAGGGTACACCCTGGACAGCTCGCCAGTCCATCGCAGCGTTCTGTCAGTATAAACTAAAATTCCATTTTTTTTAACTTTCACATCATCTTGCAATCATGCACTCAGACCTTGCTTGACCCGTAAAAAGCACAACAACAACAACAATAGTGGACCTCCATATCATGTTTGTGCTCCTGCATCTTTAATTTATTTGGTCTTTTAATGCATAATCTGTTTCCGGTAGAGCATTTATGCTGTCAGTGAAGATGCATAGGTTGCACATGCCCGACAACTAGCTGTTAGCATGCTATGGTAGTTAACATTAAACACTAGACATAAGTTTAAACCATGTTACATAATCACAGTTAAATTATTGAGATGCATGCACATGATTTTACATGTGTATGCAATGCAAATCCAGAGTGAAAGCCCCCTCCTCATTATGAAAAGAATTTGCACCAAACTGGAACAGGGAGAGCAAATTTATTCCAATCAAACAGAAACATCCTGATGACGGGGGTTACTCAATGGATCAGTTGTGTGATATTAATAGATTATGAGTTCCCTGTAATCTTAAATGTCACCAGTGACAAGTCACAGTAAACTCTATAGTGCAAATATTGCTCACTCTTTTTTACTTTAATTATACTTCAGATTGTCCTGAGTGTATGCCAAGATGAATTAGAGCAAATTTGTTTAAAAATGGTGCATACATCTGAATGGATTAATGTAGATGTGAAAATATTTATCACATTTACTGACACATGAGAAATTAAAAGGCAACTTTCTGATAATGGAATCGTTTATTTCATTTTTGGATTTTAATTGATAGCCGGTATGATCTTGGACAGTTTTAGTAAACAAGCCATTTTTCAGCTGCCTACTTTCGATTGGCCGTAAATCAGCCATTACTCAACCGGGCTTTAAAAACACTCATAATGTATTCAGATATCACAAATGTTCAGCAAAAAGGGCTGAACACTTCTTCCACATTTGTAGTTGACATCTGGCATACAGCAAAGCATACACCTGATACTGTGGAATAGCTTGACTAGCAAACCAACCCACAGGATGAGTCACAGAGACCTGACTAAATGTGTGGTTTTTACTCAACAAGTGTGTCATTCTTCCTTTCTTCAGTGCTTTACAGCAGCTATAATAAGCTGTCAGAACAACACCATGAGTAGTCAGAAGAGGAAACTTGAGTCACTTTGACTGTTGGAGATGAAGCTCAATGAGTATTTTCTGATCTAATTTACAGTAATAACTTCACACTTGGTAATACCAGATAGTGCTGTTGGCCTATCTCTATCTAGTTTTTAATATCAGCATCTCTTGCCAAGATAAAAGGACATTTGGAAGTCCTCGGAGAGTCCCTTAACTGATCTGTGCCTTTATTAGAGTTCCTCTGCTGCCTCCCTGTCTCATTTCGCCCCTCTTTATCTCTCTCATTTCATCTGTCTCCCTCTATTCTCTCTATTCTGCCTTTTCTTCGTCAGGGATCGTGCCTCTGATCAGAGCTGCCTCTTCTTATTTCTCTACTCACTGTATTTCAGTCACTCAGCATTTTTCTTCTGGACAGTGTGTAAGTTTTATTTCTAAAGGAAAAGCCTGCGATTTTTTTCTTTACAGTTTTTACTTTTCCTTCATCTCTAAAAAGATATAAAAGAAAAAAATGGAATAAAGAAAAGCTGGAGAGAAAAGGTGGGGATAAAGTGAAAGCAAAGCTGTGACGTTGTCTTGAAAGAGTGTGCCATGCTGCCTCCTTCACCTCCCTCCTCTCCCCCTCTGTCTGTCTCCTCAACCCTTTTCCCTCCACCCGTCTAAACTCCCTGGTGTTTATTACCGCCGGTGTGTGTTTGTATCCTTCTGTATGTGAAAATACTTCTGTATGTGTGTGTGTGGGTGTGTGTTTGTGTGTGTTCATGCTCAAGGGAAAACCCCAAAAGTTGGACCCATGACAAGTGACCCCCTTCTTCTCCCCCAACTCCGAAACCATCAAGAAAAGCAGACAGTGCTGCACACACAAAAGGAGAAAGATGGGGGGGGGGAGCTGGAGAACAGAGTGGAGAAAGAGAGGAGGGAAGGAGGGCAAGGCCAGCTGTAAGCAGCACAATGCGAGCGAGAGCTTGGCAGGGACTCAAAGCCGCTCCGAACGAGCGCCTCTCACTAACCCACCACCACCACCACCAATCCCCCCCAGACAAATTAAAAGCATTTGGTGCTGTAAAGCTTGGGGGAGAAAGAGGGGAAGAAACAGAGGGGGAGAAAGGAGAGGTGGGGGTAACAAGGCAGAGGATGGGATAGGGAGAGGGGACACGGGAAGGATTAGGAATTAATGTGTTTCTGCACCGGCTTAATCCTAATGATTACACCAAATAAATACAACTGAGCTCTGTGTTTTTAGTTCTCCATTTGATGTTAGTGACAGACGCCACAGGGTGAAGGTGGATGGAGCCATGCTTTGATCTAAATTAACTAAAAAAAAAGATTTCATCTCACAAACGGAAATGATCTTACATGATGTGTACATATATTGATATTTTTGTTTTTCTCCATATCTATTACTGTGGATTTTTTTTATTCATTGCCAGAACCTCAGAAACTACTTTCATTCCAAATAAAGTTTCTTAGAATCTTTAAATGTACTCAGTAATCATATATATATATATAAAAATAAAAGAGCACAATGAATGAACAAAGATGTGAGTTATGTAGGATGCTAAAAAAGAGTAGGCACTCTGAGATACAGAGGATGAAAAGACTTGAGTGAATCAGCAGAAAACTGGCTACTTTGAGCACCCACAGCTGAACACACACATAAACACCTACGCTGAGTCACGCAAAACTCCACGCACAAGAGGATGCCTCACTTTCACCTAACTCAGCACGTACTGCTTCCATCTTCACACTCATAACAGTGAAACATAAAAACATACCGTTTGCTTCTTCGGCTTCTCTTTCATTGCTGTCCTGTGTTTGAGTTGTAGAGAACTTACTGACTGAAAACACAGACAGTACGCCTCTGACAGTCTACTATCCGGGCTGAGATGTCTGTTTTGATAATATTAATTTCCTCTTCCATTTACTTGTGTCTCTATCTGCAATGTGCTTTAAAGAACATTTAAAAAGATCAGCGCTCTCAGCTTCCTGATGCTGATGTGGATTTTGATGTGCTCTTATATTTCCTCAGGGTTGTTTAAGGCTACTCTCAGTATAGTGAGGCAAAACAAATCCTCAAACTAACAGAAGAAACTATTTGAACACATCTTAAAATGGTGAATGAAGATATCTGACCTTGTGGGTAAATTCTTTTAAAAAGCTGGTATTTTGGAGTGGTTGCTTACTTTCATCTGACTTGATCAATTTTAAAGGATTTGCCTGTTTTAAGTAAATTTAGTTTATTTTCACACAATTTTGTTTGCTTTGACTAAATTTTTCAGATTGGCTTATTTAGCTCCTTAATCCATGTCAAGAAGCTGCCTAAAAGTTTTACTTCCAGTGTTTGTGTGTGTGTTTCTAAGAATTAGAAAGTAGATCTTTAGAACATGATGTGGACTTTAAAAACCTCTGGAGGCCCTGCTCTACTCAGACCTTCCCTCTCCCCCTGACCTTCTTTTCTTTTGCCCAGAGTGTGAAATAGAATACCCTGCCCCAGCAAGATAGCCCCACATTCTTCTTTTACAGATGACAAGCTGAGTGCCCCAACCCCACCACCACAAACACCACAGCCATAAACCCAGGCCTGCAGACTCTGCAGCCTGCTGTTTCACGTGCCTCAAGTTTCACCTGAAGAAAATATAGGAGAAGCTTGAACTTGATCACCTCCCTGCTCGATCCCCACTCACTCTTTCAGGTAAACATCTACTTGCTCATTTCTATCCAAAATCTTTTTCTGTCCCCCTTCATTTGTTGAAATCCTTCCAAAACTCAACTGAGGAGCTGTGGTTGATTACAGCGAGTCCATCTCCATGCTCCAATTAAACAACTTAGTTCTGGTAAGTTGCAGCAACTCTCCATTTGTTCCATATTATCCCGTGTCCTTGTTTGTTCTCACAGATCAAATAATAAAGATTAAAAACATCATTGTTCAACCTGTAGCGTTAGACGTTTCAATATAATCTGGAGTCCAGTCAGTCAACACAGTCATGTTTAGTTTATTCCTGTCTTTCTGTCTGCGGCTGTTCTGGAAAGCAACATATACACCAGTTTTTGTTGTTCTTCTCTTTTGGAGAATTCAGATTGACTCTTGAGATTGCCACAGATAGTGGGATAGTTCCACTTATGTTTTGTACGTTTAACGCCTCTGTGGCTGTAAATAACAGGAAATCTGAGGACATTTCAATCACTTGCTCGGTCACAAATAAATTATAAAACTTTAAGTTATTAACTATGTGAAGCAAGATTTCAGTTTGAGACCACCAGTGATCAAAAGATAAAGGCAGAGGGAAGTGATGACAGATCTTGATGGATTATCCCTCCTCATCAGTACACAATGTGTAATGTGGCTTTGATGTGATCACATTCACTCAAAGCTGATGCATTAAAAACCTTAAGGAAACAGTGACAGTCATGAAGTCTGTGCACTTTGTAATGTTTGTGGACTTACACAAATATAGTAATATTGTTATATAATGTTTTTATCTAGTTCCCACTGCAGTGATGATTTTTGGCTGTAACATGTTTTGGTTGCAAATTTGAGTTCACTTGTGACACTTATGGTTGCCATATTTACCCTTCACATGTGCATTTTCTTTGTACTTTATGAAAGTCAACATCTGCTTGCATGCATACACGCCACAGGGGCAGGTTTCACAGAGAAGGACAATGCCATTTTATCTTCCTTATTTTCATGATGAATCAGCGTTTTATTTTCATTCTTTGTTTCAAAATTTCTTTCCTGATTTTACATCTCAAACTCCCAAAACTGAAATTTATTAGTAGATGCTTTAAATTTTAAATTGTGGAGCAAAAGATAATAAGTTTACCCTGACAAAAAGAGGGCTTAAATTGATATATTTTCAATTCCTCTGGGTTGCAGGATGGGGAACATCTCATTTGTACTGAATGCTTGACTAGATTTGGCTTCTTAGTCCAGAAAACGTCCCTTTTTTATTTCACAAGCTATCATTTTGTGAACATTTGTGAAAGATAAGTCTAGAGTTTAATTATTAAGAGAGCAATATAAAATCAAGCTTAAACACTTACATTATTATATATAGTTACAGTTATAGCAGTTTCTTTAAACAGACATACTAGCTCTATTCAGTGCGATCAATAA
Source organism: Telmatherina bonti (assembly GCF_933228915.1). NCBI lineage: Eukaryota > Metazoa > Chordata > Actinopteri > Atheriniformes > Telmatherinidae > Telmatherina > Telmatherina bonti. The sequence continues at coordinate 19,395,301 of NC_136617.1, read as the reverse complement.
TTTATCTGTAAAGCTATTATCACTTTCACTTTTGTCCCCAAATGACCCGCAGTGCTGGAGCTCACTTAGACAGACAAATAATCTCATTCTTTGCAATGGATTTAAAGCTGGCTCTCAACCTTGACCACATGTCATCATCTTTATTTCCCATCATCCTCCTCTCCCTTCACTGTATACAACGTAATGAGTTAAAAATGCCATAAAATTCCTCATCCATCTCTCATGCAACAAAGAGTGGCTTTCGCAGGTCGCCCGAGGATACATCCATTCATTAAGTCCCTCCACCCCAGAGGAGGAATTGGACCGTGGGCTCCCAAGTGCATCACCATGTCACCTTGAACAAATCCAGATGATTAAGTGACAAGCACTCCCATGTGAGGGTCCTTTATTTCCTAGGAAATCCCCCCAACGCTCCCCTTCCCATCTAATTTTCAAGATTCAAACCTTGAAATGTGCTGTGAAAAAAAAAAAAAAAAAAAAAAAATCACACAACCATCTTCCTTTCTCCATCTTTATTTCTCATGCCATGTAAGCAGTATCAATTGCCTTTCACAATCAGGCCAGTAACAATAATTGTTGGACTGATAAAGCTGAGTGTTCTGTGTGTGAACTCACAGCTCTCCTCTTCCTCATGTGCATCCTGATAAAGTGGGTCATAACCAAAATGCCCCACATTACAATCACACGAGGACAATTTACCAACCCTGCTTCCTGGCAAGGTTCCACATTCTTTCCGTGTCTTGCTCCGCAGTTTTCTTTAAGCTTGCAGGAATGCGAGTTTTGGCTTATATAATGCATCCTGCCAGCAGAGCCTGTGCAACCTCACAGACAAATGCTGGCATGTAAATTGGGGAAAAGCAAGACATGGAAGAGTTTTAATTAGCCTTGTTAAGTAGGAGCTCAAAAAGCCGCCAGGGCTCACCGGGGGGATTACGACAGATTTATTTAGCCAAGGCTGCAGGAGAAGTTGCGATATGATATATTCCAACAACAACAATAGCTGTGTAATCACACCCAACCCCAGAACTCTTGTTAATCTATTCCCCTGTCTCGAAATAAGTACTCATTTTATTCCATCTCATCTAGAAGTCAAGAGTTTAGTTTTTGTTTTGTTTTTCTCGGTTTTTTTTTTTGGTCTTTCCCTCTCTGCTGTCTCCCCTCCTTACTCTATCTTGTGCTCAACCCTTGTGGGCAATTTAGGGAGGCACTCAGACATGCTAACACAATCAACAGTCAGGTAGTTTGCTCTCTGTAATAGGCACTCTGGTTTTCAGTAAAAGAAGCCGTATTGTTTATTTGATTGTATTCACCGAGGGAGAGTCCACTAGGGAAGTATTTGTTACATGTGAAAGGCGGAGGTGGAATAGTACCAGCAAGGCATTGTTGCCTTTGTTTTGGCGAGACTACTACAGGATGTTGGAACACTGAGCCACAATGCAAAGAGCATCAAAAAGTTGCACTCGATTCAAAGTGCTGCATTCAGAGCGTAGCATCACTCTGGGATGCTTGTGGTACACTTGCTGAGTACTTGTTCATAAAGTGAGTGGATGTTAGTTTATTAAAAGCATTTAAGGCTGAATTGCTGAGCTTCATCCAGATATTCAACTGATGAAGCATTCAGAGGAGTGAGTGAATGATGTCAGCTGCACCTTATGTAACACTCCATTCCTTCCACGAACGATAAGAATTCATTTCTGATGTGCTGAATGAAAGTTTGATTTATATCAAAGCTGTAAGAAAACCTTTTTCTGCACAACAAAGTGAAACATTGCAAATATACAGAAGACAAAAGTTAGGCTTAATGTTTCCTGTATGCGGATTCCTGACATCAAACTGGCTGTAAAATGCAGGCTACAAGCCCATGATGTGTAAAAAAATGTTCTTTTACACTCTTAAGGCTAAATAAAAGATATCCTTGCAAAAGCAGCCCAATGAGGGAATTTGACAGGCTTGTTGGGTTTTTTTTCTTTTTTTTCCACATGTTGTTGCCTGTCCAAATACCCATCAAAACCATATGGGACCACACACACTCACATACTGGCACAGAGTGAGTCAGGAAAGGAGGAAGTATTATGGAAGTATAATGGTAATTATTGACAAGACACAACACCTGTTTCTATTCCACATGGGTGAAGCACTTACAAAACCCAAATGAAACACTTCATCTACCAGTAAAGGCTTTTTCAAAATTATGTTATTCATGTAAAATATACCGTTTTGCTAACATGATGTGATTTACAGTACTATCAAGTTATGTATGACAGCCAATGAAGTGGTTGGAAAAATAGGGACTTTAGGGGCTAAAATAGCAGTGTTTGCTGCATTTTACTTTCACCATTTAACTTCCTCATTATCAGGCAGTTTTGGCAAATTCTTAGTTTCACCGTGGAGAAAAAAACCCTCTACATTGTCATACCTGATGATGCCAAATTCTCTGGTATAAGTGAGGTTTTTCACAATAAACTTGCATCTTAACCTGGACTTGGACACCAAAGATGTTTAAAAAATGTTCAAACTATTTAGCCAAGGCTTTTTCAGTATTTGTTGTTCATACATGCACTTTACAGCAGGAGATATGCCCATGGAGATGTGGCTTTATTCTGTAAAACGTACAAGATTGACAGCAAGGAACTCATTCTGACAGAAATATAAAATCCAGAGAAGGTACGACATAATGCAAACTCTATTCCATTGATAACACCTCATTTTTCTTTGAATCATGCTAAGAATAGCAGATGAGGCCTTGCTTGCTTTCATGTTCAAATCAACACTGAAGGTATTTGAGCATCTGCACAAGTGACCAGTTGAAGCAACACACTGATAGTCAGAACAGAGACCACAGAAGCTACGCTAAGTGAACTTACAACTTGGGCACTTAAAGTAAAAGTTGCAAAAGATTCACTGCTAAATTTGCTTTGTGTCATTGGCTGATCTCTGGGTATTTTACCACAGATATTGGGCGGGAAATCTTCCCATGAATGCTGTGAATTGTTTAATTCAAACATGCCACCACTATCAAATTACATTGCGCATGGGAAAACTGCTTTACTGTATTTCTTAATTGAAAAAGGTATGTAAAGTGTGTGGAATATAGTGACATCTATGGAGACAAATTAAAAACTCCAAACAACCACACATTTACAACCCTAACTAAAAGGCATGGAAGATGGAAAAGTCCCATTCAAGAGCTATTGTCTTGTTTTCTTCAGAGCTACTGTAGTGGCAAACAGGTCCAACAAGACAGAGTTCACAGGAGAGTTTTGATGTTTAGTTTAGTTTAGTTTAGTTTAGTTTAGTTTAGTTTAGTTTAGTTTAGTTTAGTTTAGTTTAGTTTAGTTTAGTTTAGTTTAGTTTAGTTTAGTTTAGTTACGATCCTCATTAGCTGTAGAAAGCTACAGCTATTCTTCCAAGGGCACAATTATAACATCAAAAAACAAAAACTTGTAAAAGTTACACATCACATTAGCACTTCTGTTCAATCATGGAATACAAGCTATTTACATATTCAAATCCATCTATTTACATCCATTTTTACGTACTAAAATGCATGCATGTCATGTCCATTCATGTTATATCCAGTACTTTAACCATAATACACCGTATTCTATCATATAAGCAGTTTACTGTAATACAAAACCTGTTCATGCACAAGATATGCTTACTCATAATTGAAATCAACCTATATATTTGATTATCTATAACAGAAATCTTCTAGTACACTTCTAGCCACATTATCAATTAGTTTGCTCCATTACACATACATTTGTATTTATTATACTTTTATCACCAAACCCTTATAATTATGATTTATATAGATACCTGTAGTTTTGACAAATAGTCTTTTAATAATATTTTAAAGTTTGTTTTTTTTTAGATTAGTGGTTAATTTAATGTTCTTTGGTAGTTAATTCCATATTTTCATGGGTCTGTACATTAACAGTTCTTTCTATGGCATCTTTTTGTTTTAGGCAAGCTAAAACTTCCATCTTTTGCATGTCTTGTGATATATTCGTGATTTCGTGATTTTGCATCATAAAAGTTGCCTGTCTTCTTATAATTGAGATACCCCTACCCATCTTTGCAATCATATTATTTATGTGTTTTCTCTATGATCATTTTTTATCAACTGTCACTCCTAGAAGTTTGGTCTCATGCACATTGTTTATGGGAGAATTTTTGACATTAATGTTTAATGCAGGATTACTTTTTAACTTATGCATTGACGTTATGATTTATGTAATTAGCTTGATGTGAAAACAAACAGAAAGATTATTGTTTATACCTTACCATACCAAAAATTTAGGAGTGGATTTTGTTGTTTTTTTGTCAATTGTATATGAATAACAGTGCTGCAAGTTAACAGTATAAATATAATGTATAAGTTTAATATGTGGGCATAAAACAGTATTTTCTGCAAAAACAGTCTCCTCACATACACTTACACACTACTTGGTGGAAAATGGTTTAGTCATCAACCAGCTAGAATTTGTTTAGACAATAGCTTAGGGTTTCCAAGAAAACAATGGACTCTTCATTATTAGTTGAAATATTGTGAATTTCTTGTCGTTCTGAGTTATTCTGTTTATTCCTTTATGCTTACAGCTCAGTTGTTCAGCCTGTATTCTATATACATACATTGACCATTGTCTCAGATCCTGTTCTGTCACTTTCTTTCCTTTTGTTACTTGCTTCCTCTAATAATATCCTATGAATTTTTTTTTTTTTTTTTGCTGAATCAGTCATGGTGTGTACTAATGCTGGTGTGCAGCACGGTGCACAGAGTGACATAAAGAATGGGAATAAGTTATGAATGCACTCTCTCAGTTTTGGGATGCTGCAGGACAATGATGGCTCCAAGAACTTGGACAACAAATGTCAGAGTGCCATTACTTAAAAATTACTTAAAAGCACCAAGTTTTAATGTCAAAAGTGATGTAGTGTTGTTTGAATATTTTCAGCTGAAAAAAAAATGCAACATTAATTCTTGTTCACAAAAAAATGGAGATGGTAAGTCAGACCTTTTCACAGAGGTAATGGTGACTACACCCTCACCCTTGTAAAAGACAGCAGGGGAAAGCTTGTTGATTTGGACACTGACTTGTATCTAAAAGTGTTTTATACTTTTTAATGTAACATGGAGTAAAGAGATTGTGATAATTTCAAATAAGCTTCCATGTAACCAGACTGGTCTTTCATATTTTCAGTATATTTTTAATCTGCTCTAAAGTCTTCTGCCAACTACTCAAATTAATAAAAGATAAACCACTGAATTCAAAGTGGATTTGAGAACCCCAAAGAACTGAGTGGTTTCTCAGCAGTTGCAGTGGAGGGGTAAGAAATATAGTAACTAAGTCAGCTTGTATTTTGAGCAGCAAATTGTTCTTTTGGTGTGGAGTTAGCAGCTTTCCACCGGAATGCATGTGTACTTCTTCTTCCATTGTGAAATACAGTACATACATGCTGCATTTACACAGAAGTAAACATTAAGATGAAAAGGTTCCCCTTCACCAATAAGTCATCTTCAAATTAGTAGAATTAGCACTGAAAAGTTATGTAGAGCCACCATATCCTTGCACATGTGCATGGACGGTGGCCACAACATAGAAATACTTGTGGGAGCGTTATGATCCTGTGACTGCCGTAGACCTCTCCTCCTTCCAGACAAGTCAAAACAAGCTGCAAGGAAAAACTGAGCTGAAAGTAAACAAAGGGCAGACAAAGAGCAGGAGCAGCCACAGTATAGCAATTATAAGCTGCATGATAATTGTGTGTGCCTCATTGCGTATGTGCATATGTGTGGTCCTCCCTTTGTATGACCATGTCTGATGAGTCATCTCACTGGTTTCAACCACGCCAACAACGAGGCACACGTTACTTTCCCACATAAGTGGTTACATCTCCGTTAATAAAAAAAATGCATTTGTGAATGATTCTGTGCTTTCAACAGAGTGTTGACATCAATGAAGTGCAGAATGAAGCAGAGGTGAGGAACGTGATAACCACTTTGTCCTGATAACTCTCTGATTCAGACGGCATTGGAACTACCAGCAGGAAAATGTGACTGGGCGGTCTAACATACACTCAGCACTTTTCATCCCAGTTTTCAAAAAAATACAAGGTGCTTTTTTTTTGTCTTTTCACTATTTTTCATTCATTTGCTTGAACATCCTTAACTGTATAAAAAATTATCTGGGAGCTTTGAGGTACTTTCTTGGTCTAAGCACAAGTCATTTTTGCTGCAGGTGCATGTGCACACACTGCACTTTTCAGCTTGAAACAAGCGCACTGAGGTGATTCATCAAAATCATAAATCCAGAGGAAAGGAGCTGCTGCATTCATGGAGCTCTTGGCAGTTTAAGTCAAATTAAAGGATTAAAAATGTTTATCTTATTATGTCCATTTTTTTCATGAATGTCTAATGTTGGGGTTCTGTTTTGGATGTTAGTATGGGGTTTGGGGGGGGGGGGGGGGGGGGGGGGATCTGGTGATGCGAATGCCAGGCATATTTGATGGGACAGGCTGAACGTACTCAGAGGAAAACTTACAAATTAGCCCCCTCTGAGGATTCTGACATGTCTTCCCTGAAATGAAAGGCCACAACAATTAGCATGAACCTCCCGTCCCGGCTCAGCTGTCTGCCACGCCAAGCTGAACCAGAGGGGAAGCGAGCGTTTTTCTCACTGTTGTAACATTTTACCTTTCCTTTTTAATTAACACCTTAGTGACTCGGGATGTTTGGGTTTCTTCTGAGGGAGCCTTTTCTTCTTCTTTTTTTTTCCACTTCCTGGAAGATCATCACACCTGTTCAGTTTGCAGGGGTTCTCGTCGTCTCTGCTGAGAAACAGAAGAAAAGGAGAGAAAAAAAATGCCAGAAATAGGAAGCACTGGAAAATATCATTAAAGGGATTTGATCAGAAATTATGGGAATACGTTACATGGAAATAATTAGCTAACTCTGACACTGTCTGAGCAGCGATTTTCCACATTTTCTATGCATTTTTCCCCCCTTTTATTTATGAGGTTTCTTTTTTCTGTCTAAATCAGGCAACAAAACAAGTCAACACCATTGTCAGGTACATTAAATATTCAGTTATTCTGTTTTTTCTTCCTCGCAGGATGCTTGAGTGTCTACATTAGAATATCGACCAGGACTGTCACATAGCCTTCAGGTGAGCGCGGAAGCAGAAATGTACAACCCAATAAGAGTACTTGGCAGTTGAGTGTTATTCTTTTGTTTTTCAGAATAGATATGAACATATATTTTGCACAGTTAACTCTCGCACTCTATCATTTCACGTCAAAGGACTTGTATTGCTTTCATTAATCTATTCCACTTGACAGATATTTGGTCCAAATTTGATTTGCCACTGTTGGTTTTGATTGTGTCCGTATTGGGAATGATGTGAAAAGCGTTGCAGCTTCTGCTGAATCCATTAGAATTTATGGCACCTTTTTGCATTCCTGCAGCAAAAGAATTTGTTTGGTGTTATATTTTGTCATATGCCATAGATGTGTGTGTTGCAGATGCCTCCCTTTTATTTTCCATTTCCTTGTATTTTGCATCCGGTTTACTTTGTGCCATTTATGTATCCATTCTTGTCAGTATATACTGTACGTTCTATCTGCAATCGTGTAAAACATCTTGCATCGCTCAGGCACATACTCCTCCCTTTTCCAATTAGACATTTGAAATCATCCTCATCCTATCAATTGGTGACGTTTACACCCATTAATTTTCCATAATTATTTCATTTCAGATTGATCTGACTGTGCTATCGCAGATGCGGTGCGCAGTGAAGCTCTGCTCCCTCTGCACTTCAAAAGGAGTCATTTTAATTGGAGCCTTTTCAGAGCTAATTGTTCTCTCTGTTGTAAATCAGTGTCTGTTAGTCTCCCCAGGTCTTTGATAGCAAATTGTCTTGGCAGTTTCCTTGTTTCATCTTGGATTGAGTTTTACTGCCCTAGCTGTGTGATTGACTGTGATGATTGTGATGTGCAGCCAGAGAATTTGAGGATTTATTCCCAAGGCATGGGTGTTATTCTACCAGCAGTTTTACATAAGAAAGTTTTTAATGTAGATAAAATTCTACAAAACAAATAAATGACACTTTTTAATGTAAAACTTCTTCATGTAAGAGTTACACACATCACACATTTCTTCTTTATTTATCTACTGTACAACTCCAAGTCAGGGAGAAGCATTAAGCTTTTGTTGTCCAAGCCAACAAAAACAGCACCTGCCTTTGAATGTCCATCAGTAGCCCATTAACTCATGTCTGGGAGAGCAGACTCTTTAAACTGACCAGAATGTAGCTGGCTGAAAGCCTCTCTTCTACCAGCCCTGTTGACGTATGGAGATAAATGGACTCTGGCCTGCATTGTCCTGCTGACACGCCCGCATTCAGTTTCATTGGTCTTTGTGACAGGCCATTGGTGAAGAGATGCAAATGAGACAGCGCATTCAGAGGAGGGGCGCCCATGAATATTTCCATTTTCATCAACCACCCTCTGCAGGTTTATACTTTTTTGTTTTTTGATTTAACATTCACCACTGGCAAAAAAAAATATATATATATATATATATATATATATTCCATTGAGAAAGAACAGCTTTATGTGTCCTCAAGGTTGTTTTTTTTTAAGCGTCACAAATCGTTGTTGTCTTGTATGAGTGATTTCTGACCTGTGACCCAGCCTAAAGGAAGTGGGCGAGGGTTTTTTTGGGGAGGGGGGTTTGGGATTAGGTTTTAGGATGGATGACCGCTGGGCAGAAAGCAGGAAGTGTAAGCTGATACACATCGGGCCCTCATTTAGAACTGAGGCAACAATTTCTCATGCATGACGGCAATAAGACCTCCTCACTTCATATAAACTTGGTAAAGCTGCAGCGCAAAGATCGTGTAAGCGGGAATAATTGTTCAGTCTGATTTTTGATCCTGAAAAAGGCTTGTAAAAAAGTGGAGTACAGCTGTTCGACGAAACACTTGTGCAAATCCAGAAATGTTTGCAGGTGTGCAACAGCATTTATGTGTCTGGGAACGTCAAATACTTCCAAGCTCCAATGTGTGAGGAGGAGAGTGTGGAGTTTGGTTTGGTTTTTTTCTCCTTTTTTTGGAAATCCCAGTTGTCCAGTCGGTATTTTTGTTACCATGAGAGCTCAAATCAGTGAAATCCAATAGGCTTTCTCTCCCAGTGGAATATTGAGCGGCACTCAGCAGATTAAGACCTGTTGACTGATGGCAGCTTAAACTATACTGACATTACACAACCAGCTTCACCGGATAAGTGTTTTGCAGCAACACCACATAACAGACACCAGACAGAAGATGGTGGGTGCAGTTATTGTAGTGAGCTTGTCCACTTGTCTTTTTGACTCGTGTCATATTTCCCCGCTTTGCCAGGATGACTGTGTCCATCTGCATGAGAAGTATTGTAAATGAAAGTGAAATCTTTTGGGATATTTGGCTTTGACTGGCAAAGCAAGATCTCCCATTTTGGTAATTTGCTTTTGATGTGGAATATTCTAAAACAAGGGTTGGGGGTTAGGGGTTAACCCCCTCACTAAAAAGCAGCACCAGATTCCTGTCTTACCCCCCACTGTGGGCTAACTTCCGCTCAGCGCTTGTGTCCTTACACACACTTTCTTACTTAAACAGTGTTCATCAATCCAAACAATGTATAAGCACTCAAATATCGACCGTCTGAAATGTAGAAACACTTTATCCTGCCAGCAGAGTGACAGAGAAAAGATGAAGTGGTGTGTGTGCGTATATGTGTGTGTGTGTGTGTTTATGTGTGTGTGAATGTTCATAAGATATTCCCCAGCCTGCAGTCATTTATGCTAAAGCACAGCGAACTGTATTTTTTATCAGGCTGAGCATGCAGCATGTTTCATACAGGCATGTTACAGGAAACCATGAGTCAATGATCATGCCATACACGGAAAGCAATTGACCTTCTTTGACTTTACATCAAAGATTACATTGACTCTTGTAAATTATTCCACATCTGGTCGAGTTCTCATTTAACAGCCAACTGTAAAGACAATGATTTGTAACTGTCAGCAGATAAAAACTGAAAAAGTGTAAGAAGGAGAAAGTCATCTGTTAAAAAGAACTGCAGGGTCTTAGCTGCAAAAGGACCATGTTTAAAAAAAAAATCTCTCCTTAAATGGATTGGAGCAGAAACATGAAGCCAGCTTCTGTGTTTTGGCTTCATCAAGCAGCAGCAAATGCCAAGATGTATAGATGAGAGGCCTTGTACAGGTGCCATGCCAGTGCCCTAAATGGTTAAGTGTCCCAAGTGTCTTTCCGTCTGGCACTGGAACAACTGGCACTAGTGGTCCCCTTGAACTGTATCACTGCCAAGGAGAGAAAGAACCTTCCATTCAAATTAATCCTTTCAGTATAACAGTACAGGCAAGAAAGTATGTGTTAAATGATCCTGAAAAATGAATGATTTGGTCCCATTTGGCCAAGGTTGAGAATGTCAAAACATGAATGAAACAAAGGAAATATAACAATTTGTTGTGCATAAGTGGCTGAAGTGCTTTAGTCTCATGAGCTGATACAACTTTTATTACTGTGCTGGTAACTTTGCTATACTTTCACTGAACATTTTAAACAATGAAATAAGACAAATGAGCTGAAAAAATTAATAAAAAAAAAAAAGTCACTCGATAAAGATATTTCAATGCTCCTCTTAGTTTAAGATTTGTAAATGTGTTTTGTGGAGTTTCTGCCACTGCACATTGTGCTGGCTAAGACACAAAACTAATAATAACAGTTTATTAGGTTTAAGTTATAAGTAAATCTAATCCATCCAGCCAGATTGTTCATATGAGGTTTCAGTTCAGGGTGCAAAAATACATTTAGAGAGAAAATATTACCTCAAAATGCTATAAAGAAACAACTCAGCCAGTCAAGCTCAATAGGCCCGACCTACACAGCTGTCTGGTCACCTGTAAAAAGGGAGACTGTTGTCTTTTGTCCTTCATGTGAAGCTTTCAGAAAGAGATATCCAGCTCCATTTAGAGACAGGTGTCAGTTTCCATTTGCTAAATGCAAAGAACAGAAGTTGACACACTGAAAAGTTGCTCACAAAGAGGAAAAATCATCATGTGGTTAAGAGAACTGAATATGATACAATTCAAACATAACACTTGAATTTGTAACATCTGCACAGATATCAAGGCTTTGATTGAATCTTCTTGTTGACTGAAGCTGCTTTTTTTTTTTTTTTTTTAAAAAGGCCCGTTTTCTTTATTAACAGCACCAGTTGAAATATCATGAAAGAAGGTCGATCTCTATCTCAGAGAGGGTTCACAGATGGCCAGTCGTGCATCATTAGGCCCACGAAGCCATGGGCTCCTAGATTAGCAAAACCATGCAGTTCTTTCCAGCACACAGCTGGACCTGTGAGTGTGTGAGTGTTTGTGTGCGTGTATAATCCACAGGTGCACAGGCTTGCTCCTGACGGAAAAGAGAGCATTAGCCTGGGGCCACAGAGGCAGGGAGAGAGGCAGAAAAAGGGGCAGGACAAGGCTGTTTCAAATGCAAATGGATTGCCCTGTTCCTCACAAAAAAACTTTCTCCAGTGGCACAGCTTGTAAAATATAGCACCCTACGGCTTCATTCAAAAGATACACCCACTCACCAGGGGCTGCAGAAGCACATGCCCCCCTGAAACCACTCAACCATATCATAAAGAAAAGTGAGCTCTTTTTCAGCTATGCTCTCAGGGGCCATGCCGAGGCTGATTAACCAAGCCGTTTATTTAATGTTTTAACGTAATGCAATGTTTTATTATATGATGTGATAACTGAATTTGAGAAGAATGAGGCAGGTGTAGAAAATGGATAATGTATCTATGTATGTATGTATGTATGGATGGATGGATGGATGTATACTATACCTGTAGCTAATCTTGTGTTTGCTGTTTGTTCTTCCATGTTTGATTTTTGATTACACTTTAGAAATAATTATCTTTTAAAAAACAAAGAAACAATACTTTTTTTATTTAAATGATAAGAATTTACCATCATGACCATGAGTTACTGCAGCATAATATCTAATTCAGGAAGATTCATAAAGTTGCATCAACTTTTCTTTTTGTTAACCTGTCATTTTGTATTGTGTATCCTAAAAACTTTCTATTTAAAGTTGTTAGTGTTGGAGTGCATTCACATGAGGATTGTCCACTAGACTAGGGTCGATTGGGGACTCGGCTTAGTTGTAGGGGGGTGTATCCATGTGGACCGAGATCGTCTCCAAGCTGCACTTTGGTCAAACGAGCCAATCTTTACAATAATATATTCCCATTCTCACTAAAGGTGGCGCTGCACTATATCTAGCAAAAGAGAGACAAGACCTGCGTGAAGAAGAAAACCCTGTTTCCTTGTCTTGCGAGCTGAACATGGAACAGGAAACTATCACTGTTCTTGTTTTTTTATTTTGTCTTCTGCAAGTTTACTGCAGAAATATACTGCAACAGTGACCGCAGTATGAACAACAGATGAGACAGAGGACTCTTAACGCTATCGCTATGTACTGTATGTACCCACAATGCAATGCTGTGTCAAATGCAGGAAGTTAACTTCCTGTATTTTGTCCACTTGAAACAGGCCAGGACCTGTGTTTGTAGACCGTGTCTGTTTCTTTGGTCTAAATCAGAATTCATTTGCCACGTTCACATTTCCCCAAACGAAGCAAACTTTACAAATAAACGGACTCAGATTCGAATAAAAAAAGGCTGATGTCAATGTGCCTTTAGCGGTATTCAAATCTAGGCTGTGTTTTCAGTACGAAAAATCCCTCTCTTCTTAATTATTTTCTGATCTAATCTTCACTTCCTAGATGTGCAAAAGAAAAAAAAAAGCTTTGCTGCAAAGTTTGTGTGTTCAGATGTTGTATCATTACTCACACGGCAGTGTGACTCCCCAACATTTAACACTCAGCAGGGCAAATGAAGAGTGTTAACACATCTGTTATGGCTATCACAGCAGCCTGATGGTCAACAGACCTTTTGTAAAAAGCCTTTTTAGATCTCCCCCAACTGCTAGTGTTATACAAACATAGCTTTGCATCAGCCATCTATCCATCCGTCCGTCCATCTATCTATCTATCTATCTATCATCTATCTATCTATCTATCTATCCATCTACCTACCTACCCACCCACCTACCCATACCAAGGTGTTTCTATGCTTGCCAATAGTCTCTTTAGCTAGTCCTGAGTCTGTCCTTGGGCCACCTCCAGGACATGTCCGAAGTACTTCCCCTTGGCTAACCAGATGCCTGAACCACTTTAACTGGTTCCTTTAGAGGTGAAGGCACAGCCCCTCTGAGATGACTCGGGTCCTCATCACTAAAAGCAAGCCTCGCCACCTTTGGAAGTGTATTCTCACTGCTTGTATTCATGATGTCATTCTTTGAGTCAAAATCCACATTGAATGACCACAGGTGAGAGCCAGAATGTAGAAGGGCTTGTAAATCATTGGTTTCACATTCCAAGGAGTTCTCTTTTCACTAAGCCATAACAGTATGTAGTCTACACCATTGCAGATACTGTGCCAGTATGTCCACTTGTCAGTCTTCCAATTCCCTCTACTCACACTCAATGATAAGACCAGAGATACATAAAGTCAGCAGAAGGTGCTACTCACGTTTAACCTGAAGTGGGCCTTCCAACCTTTTTCCTACCCTTGAGGTTTCTGATCAATTAAACCAACAGGGCTGCATCATTTGCAAAAAGTAAAAATGTAATCCTGAGCCAGCAAAACTAGAAACCCTAAAAAGTAAGTGGCAAAGGACAGCCTGGATGCCAGTTCATCTCTATGCTTCATCTTCATCGTGCATACATTGAAAGTAATTCAATGATGTGTAATATAACAGCAACTTGCTAAAAATCTGCAAATTCTGTACAGAAGGTTTGAAGATGCGTCTCAGAAGCATTCTAATAAGCAAAGTCAGTGTAGTCTACTGGTTTATAGGCATACACTTGTAAGTTAAATAATGAGTAAAAGGAGCATTTTTTACAATGTGAGTGGGAAACTTAAAAGCACAGCAAAGTGTTTGTAGGAGGAGGAGGATTGCTGGAGGTCAGTGTGTGAGTTACACACTGAGGAGATGGCATTTGATTGTGTGACAAATGTAGAGGAGCGATTTTGATGTCTCACTGCAGAGCAAAGGGCCTCATTATGTGAAGAGTGGTTTTAATATAGCTTGCAGATGGGTCAGTGAGGCGCTTTAATCTCAGCACTCTTCAGGTTTGCTGTTGAAAAGCCTACGTGTCTGCATTGCATATTCATTTTTTGCAGTTTCGTTTGTTCATGCTGTATCCGAGACAAGCAATGCACTTCTTTTTAACATTTTACTGACATTAGAAAGGTGGCAAACAAATGCATCATGAGCCGCTTTTTTCTATTCAAATTAGCTGGATTATGTCAGCAACAGACAAGGTCGTGTTCATTCGATTTAGACACCTGCAGCCTCGGACAACATACCGGATGTTTGTCTGACAACTGATGTCAACCGCTTTTCACCGAAACAGCATCTGTGCTTAATGAGACCCCAACTAAGATTGCCTTTAGGATTGGTGAGAGATCTTGCGATTAATAACTTTAAAAACAGATCCAGACTGGTTTCTCATGCAGCAATGAAACTCTCTGTAGTCGATGTGGGAGGCAAAATGTCATCTCATAATTACGGATGAAAGGTTTGTTTGAGCAATTTAGGAACCAGCAGATGCTATTTTAAACTATCCTGTTGGAGATATATTACATTTAAAACTCATAGTAATTGGATTAACCATGTCTTCTTTCCCACCCTCCCATACAGACTTAGGTGGTTTACATGGCAAATGAAAACCAAAGGGGGAGCAGTGTGTGACAGAATGGATGTGTATACTTTAATGTCCTTTGTATGCTGTGTGTGCGCAGTTGTGTTTCTTTAAGTTTGAATCCCACTTGCATGTGTGCGTCTGATATTGACTTTTTCTGGAGCTCATTGACCTCAGCTTGGATAAGATAGGGTATCCTTCCATCCCAGCATCAGGCCAGACATTGACATTTTCCTCTTCTGTATGACTAGAAAAATCTGCACAGAAAAGTCTTCCTTCAAGCCACACCAATCGAAAACAGCCCCCAATCATTAGTAGATAAAGCCCCTCTTTCTTGCCCTTTAATCAAACAGGCAATGGCTTGACATGGCTGGTTAGCCCCTCGATAGAGTGGTCATTGTGCCTGTGTTGAAAAGAGCTATAGAGGACTTGTCTGCAAGCAAATCATGGGATCACTGGATGTGCATTCCTCTTTCCCTCCCCCCATCCCTGCCTCCCTTCTCCACATCTCATTCACTTAAAAAAAAAAAAAAAATACTATCACGTTGGCCATTTTTATCACTAATTTGCATTCAGACATATACTCCAGACATAACAGGCAGTCAAGCAGGAGAAAAAAGGATGAAAAATCTCTGGGAAAATGCCTCTTATTGACTGAGAACCCCACAGTTCGTCCACCCTAGCAAACATCAAACAAGACTGATTTGCCTCTTCTTATAGTATTAGTTTTTCAAGCTGCTTTTGTTTGTTTGCTTTCACGGTGAGGCTGGTCTGTTCTCCCATCACACTTTTCCCCACTGAGAAGGTTGCAGACAATAGGCTGCAAGGTGAGGGTAGGCTCCTCATGCCTGCCGTCTAGTTTCCAATGAGCCCTTGGGGACAACAACTCCTGAGTATTGTACTTTTGTTTTTGTTTTTCTCTCTCCCTTTTTAAAGGTTTCTCTGGAGGCAGATGTGCTCAGCTCGATTCAGACCCAGCTGCAGATGAAGAGGAGCAATATTGGGGAGCAAAGCCCGGTTAGATGGAGGAAGAGGGAGGACCTCAGGGGAGCAAGAAGAAAGCCTGGAGAGGAAATAAGAAAGTACAGACACAGCAAAAAATAAAGCAAGTGAGAAATAAAAATAACACAGAGATGATTCTGAACCATATGAGCCAGGTGAGAACTTTTAAACAGAAAAGAGAGAGGGAAAAGGATTGAGGCAGCAACACTTCTTTCCATGTTGCATGTGAGGGAAGAAGAGACGGTTGAGAAACAAGACATTGCGGTTTCCATGATCTAAATATAAGCATGTGGTCGAACCCACTAACTGCTGTGTGTCTCTATCAAGTGCGTCTATTTTTTTTTCTGTGCTTTCTGACACTCAGATGAAGTATCGCAAATGCCAAATGTTATAATACTGGCATGTTTTTTTCATCGAATGACTTTGAGTGAATCAACAGTCTTAGCTGCAAATACATAATTATACACAATGAATGCAAAAAGGAGAGCACTTTTTTTTAGAACACATTGTAAAGGGGAAATTCATTATCTTGGAAAAAAAACTTCAAGACTCGTAGTGAGGGCATAACATTTGCATATGTTTGTATCTGGGATATCTGCCTCTGTTTCCTTATTAATTATCTGTTGTATGGTTTGTTGATTAAATGAGTTCTATGAATTCTTCATTGTTCCTTGTGAACAAAAGTGACGCATGGAATGATATTTTATTTCATTTTGCTCAACATTAGTGTGCACACCAAATGTCCTTGTCAGATGCAATTCTTTATTTAAATGAGAAATCATGTAATCTTAAAATGCATGTAACACCATAGTGTTCTGAAAGTTTTGGGGAAAAAACAACTCTCTGGCTCTTTACATGTTTGTTAACAGACCCAATCAGCCTCAATCTGTTAAAGGGCAGATTTTCACTACATGTCGGAAAAGTGGAGCTTAAAATAGAATATGTTGATAGGTCATGCTTTGAATTCCACTGTGCAAGAGGACAGCCTGACTGAACATATCTGAGGATAAACATCACCAATCTCAAATGAAGGCTGCTACTTCAAAGTTGCACGATTGCTATCGTCTCTCTTCAGGCAGCGAAGGAAGTAACTATCCGGTTGCAACACCAGCTTACATGCCACACAAACAAGAGTCCTTTGACATGTGTGTAGTTTTTAAGTAATTGTTTATTATTTTTTTTCACAATCTGTTTTTTTTTTTTTATCTTATACAGCATGTCTGTTTCTGCTAAGGAGAATCTTCAAAAGCATATAGTGCATGCAAGTTGGATCATTTATTTGCAGTTTGAGATCGACTGTTGATGGCTTGCCTGTGGATAGGCATGAAGAAGACAGAGGGACAATAATATACTGGCCAGCATTCCTCTGAGATACAAGGTCACACGTGCATAATGCCATTCACTTAGAAAGCCACAAGACTTGGTAAGGAAGCTATTAGCCAACATTCCTAACATGTCTTTTGATAAAGTGTGTAGTTTGAGAAGGGAAAGTGTTAAAGTGGCAATCCAGGCTTATTTAAGGGCACACCCCACCCCCCCCCCCCCCCCCCCCCCCCCCCCCCCCCCCCCCCCCCCCCCCCCCCCCCCCCCCCCCCTTTGTAACAGAAAACATCTGGCAGTGTTTCTGCAAATCATCTGTGCAGCTTCTGCCCATGACTTTCAGGAAAAGTAAACTTTTGGAACTTACATGCATGGGATCCAAATGTTTTCTTTTTTGATCAATGTGAAACAGTTAAAGAAATGGTACGAATGCATCAGCAGGCAACAGAATATTAGGCTTGGTAGAGTCAAGGTTGACAGCTTCCTCAGTTCAAAGAGCAGTTTATGCAAGTTAAGGGAAAAAAAACAAGCTAAGTGCATTGTGTAAAATGAGGGAATAGACGCCTTGTATATGTGACAGCTGTTGCTGTCAAGCTGTGCAGATTATTTAATTGTTATGTACACTGCAGCAGAGATAACGCACAGACAAGGTAATTGAAATGTTATCCCAATCTTATCTGAGATGATTACTTAAACACTACATTTCTAATGCATGTTGAATTAGGCAATTACATGCGTTTAACGAGAGCTGGTGAGTATGAGAGAAAGCGTTCGGGGGGGGAGAAGAATTACCAGACAATGGAACAGGAATATTAAGCATTTCAGCCAGCGAGTGTAGGGTCAGAGATCACTCAGTGCTTATAGGCATATTAGTCACTTGGTTATGATAAATTATGATTGTGTTGCTATGGCAACCAGTATACTCAGCCTGGATCATGCAAAGGAAAAAAAAAAAAAGGAAATAGCGCTTTAATGAAGGTGGGCAGTGAAACTGAGGCAGTGATCTGGTGTCAGTTTTGGTTATAAATCCGGTCAAACTGAAATGTAAAGTGTTTTTTTGTTTGTTTGTTTGTTTGTCTTTTTTTACTACTGTTGTCATCTTCTAAACTTTCTGCAAGATGCACTCTCAATCTTTATGTTGTTAAATGGCATTGGCCTCTTAGTTTTTAAATGATGAGAAAATATTGAAACTTTTTTTTAAAAAGAGTTTCTCAACTAGAAAACAAACATGACAGCAGGAGCTGTATTTCTTATGTAGAGTTGATTTTGTGTGTTTATTTGTGCAAGCGCCTGCTTGTAAAATTCTAGATTCCCCTCTGTCTGCTACATTACAATGATTTGCCACTTACTTGACAATTAGACGCAAGCAGCTGGAAGCTGATTTTTTGGGAAGTGGTGGGCGCCTGTCGCCACAGTCATGTCATTTCCCCCGTGAGCTCATTAAGCATGTGCAGAGCGACTGGCTGATTGGCTTGAGATGCTGGAGATGGACAGGCAGGTCTTTGGAGGGGGGGGGGGGGGGGGGGGGGGGGGGGGGGGGTGTAAAATAAAAAAGGGAGAAAATAAAATCATCTCAACCCCCACTAAAGGTATTCTAGCCTTTAACATTGTGTGTTACTTATGTGTATGTGCGTCTGCAAACGTGTAAGCCAACATGTCTGAGTATGTGATGTTTGTAAGTAACCAGCCATGCATGTGCGTTTCTGTAAACATATACACACACATAAACACACATGTCACATGATTAGCTGATTGCGCTCTAACTTCATTACCATGGGCATGTCTTCTGCACACTAATCAATTTCCAACATCCAATAATGGCTTAGTGTGCCGTGCTGGCTGTCAGTGGCAGAACAAGCTAGAGTCCTGTGGGGTGGAAACACGTGGCTGGCCTGCTGTGGGAGGGGAGGGAATGAAAATTCTGATTAGAACAGGCGATTTGTTGGCCCATTTGCATGCAGTCTACGTCTCCAGTGTGTGTTAGTACCACCGCATGTGTGCTGTTTAGCATGTGTCTACCTGACTGCTCTCCTTTAATAGCAGATCAAGCTGCTGCCTGTTAAGACTGGCATTTTTACAGTCTCGTTTAGCTTTAACACTATCCAGTGAAAGCAGGCCAGCAAACATCCTGCCATTTCCTCTGTCTGCAAGTCACACACACACACACACATGCACATACCACCACCATCACCACCACCACTATCCTATTTCTAGTAAGCGTTTTTTTCTATTCATCTCCCTTCCAGATCTCATGCACTGTTAGTGCACTGCTGAACTGTATAAGTAGTGGTTTGATCAAATATTATTTGTAAAAAATGTAAAAGTATATATTATAATACATTTGGCACATTTATGTGGAGGAAATACTTCTGCTACATTGAAACAACATTACCTTACCCAGGTTACAAAAACGGGTAGAGGGATTTTTCATTATGGAGTAAATGAGAGTCTACTTAATGGTAGGTTGACCTGTATAAAATACTGCATTGATTATGCTTGAATTTTTTGGGAAACAAAGAATTCATTTGTACATGTCATTTTAAATTTCAGAGTAAAATCTGTTTGTTTTTCTCAGCCTGCATTGAAATCAGGTTTTGAGCTTCCTCTAGTCCACAGCTGATGAGTCAGCTGAAGCTATTTGCTGTTTGTCACAAACACTAGAAAAAGAACTATGAAACTTCTGAAAACATGTTGCATGTGTATGGATTAAAGCGACCACACAGTGCACCTTTTAACTGTCTCAAGCCAACTGTTGCAGTGCAATCCACATTCAGATCTCAGCCTATTGTATGTTTCTTGGATGCATTTCCTCAGCATTTGTAAACTTTCCAAACTAACGACTGTACCGAGAAACTAATCATAAATATGAGTCTTGCCATTTTTATGCACAAGCTTAGGATCCTGGTTGTGGTGTAATTTTGCATCTTAATGTTGCTGCCCCTCGAAGGCAGTGTGACAGATATGGGTAGCAGTTTAAGGTGTAAGTTTTTCTTGCTTGTGTTAGTGTCATTGCTTGTTCTTTAGTTTTGTTCTGCTCTGAATTACTATGTTGTAAAACTAAGTGAAACTAAGTGCTGAAAAAAATCCATGTCCAGAACAGCTGTTATCTGTGCTTCTTCATTATTTATGATTTTTCACATTGTACTTTTCAAAGATGAAATCCGTTGTGTCATCTGCCTTTAGGCTTAAGATCAATTTCTACAGTTAAGTGTTGAGCAGTGTGAGAAACATATTCCTCTACAAACTGGTCAGGTACGAGCACGAGACTCACTTTTGCACAGTAATATACATGTTGTATGATATGCACAACAGTAAGGCTCTAGTCCTCTGACCCATTGATACAAACAAATAAAAATAATGAAATTCCGGTGGGAATTATATAGAAAAAATAATATGGGTTAAAAAAAATATATAAAATTGAAACATAAGTTGTTCCAAAGTTGTACTTAAAAGACAACAGAAATACACAAACCTCCTAAAAAATTATCATGGCTGTAAGATTAAGTCTATATCGACTAATATTCAAGACAAAGTTGTAAACGCACAGCCCTTTAATGGTGCATTAATCTGGCCTTGGATCTAAAAGGTGTACGAGTTCTCTCAGCTTAATGGAAGCTCAGTACTAAATTGCTTTCCATCTTTCCACCTTTTTTATTCTATTGCACAGTCATGTCGCAGACATTTTTCTCCAAAGCGACTTACATCTGAGAATGAGAACGACGCAAGCAAGAAATCAAACAATAGGGGACATCATGGAGAAGTGCGACTGCTGCGAGTCCAATTGGATGAATGTGTTGCCATGTAGTGCATGAGGCAGTGCAAAATGTATTCTTCCAGGCACTGTGGATAGCAAGAAAGAAGAAATGACAGAATGCTGGGAATCCTTCAAAATCTGTTAGAGAAAGTATTATTCCAGATAAAGTTCATGTTCCAGTTTTATCTGGATTCAGTAGGTCTAACCTTCAGAAGGTGGATGAACAGCTAGGATGTAATGTCAAACACACACACAAACACTCCATATACTCAGTTGGGAATTAAGATGTAGAAGGTAGAAGGGGACAACATCAGCATTGACTTAACAGTTTTCTGATTTAAACCTTTACCTTTTACACTAACAAAATTGGTAAAGGGAGTTTTTTTCTTCCCACTGTCACCAGTGTGCTCGCTCAGGATGGGAGATTGAGTTGGACCCTCCAACTCGACCTGTTGGTTTTCATATATTGGCTATTATGAATTGGCTTTCATTTTGGTTTTTTATCTGTCTGTAAAGCATCTTGAGATGGCATTGCCATGATTTGACGCTGTATAAATAAAGTTGAATTGAATTGAAAATTGAATTAACAAAAAGACCAGAAAAAATGTTTCTCTGTGTTTTTCGGTTTGTTTTGGACAAAAACGAAAAAATTATTTTTTTTTTATAACTAAATGGTTGAGGTGTTAAAAAGAAGAAGTTAATAATAATGTAATAACAGTTAAATGGTTGAAATTTGACACAGTAGTATTGTAACAAACACTTAGTTTGGGTTTTACATACCCAAACCTGTTGTTAGAGATGGCTCTGGCAGGTTTATTTTCACAAATTTTTAAGCAATTCATCAAAGTCACTGCAAATTTACCTGTACTAAATTGTAGACCAGGACCTCAAAGAGTTAAATAAGATTGATGGATCATTAAGTGGATAGCGACTGTATATAAACAAGACAGCAGAGAGAAGTTTAAAGCTCCGGAGTTTTGAGTAAAAATACATAACTTCACTGTCAGACGTTAAAACTGGCCCTTTACATGGAAGCAACATGTTGCTTAAATGTTGGCTGCACATCTGAAGGAGATGAGGGTAGCAGGGAACCTTTTCAAGGATCCCCTTGCATCGTCCAGCCACCGGGCCCCATCAACACGGCCTCCGTGCCTTCGTCCCAGCTCCCTTTTCAGTGATGAGCACCTCCACCACTGGACACAAAGCGGCTGCAAGGCAACCATGAAAGGGGGGGGGGTTTAAAAAGAAATTAGGGGTGTGTTGGAGAAAAAATAGCAAAAGGGGAATGAACTGCCAGCTGTTATGTTTAGTGATGCACTTATAGAGCCTCCTGAAGTAAAAAAAAAAAAGAGAGAGATGGAGAGAGAAAGAGAAACAAAAACCATAGTTAAACCTCAGATTTGCTCCAGGTTGTGTCATTGTTGATGCATCATCTATGACCACTGACCATGTTTTTATATTTGCAAACCAGAGCATTACTTTTGTAAAGGTTTCTATGTCATTTGGATCATTGATACTTGATTGATGCCCTAAGGAGAAGTGTTGAGAGACCAGAAAAGTAACCATGAAGCTTTCTGGGAGCTATTCATCAGTGGGCTGGAGGCAGCTACTAATGCTGTCGATTCAAGGTTAGCCTTGGGAGCAGATATACTGTTCCTCGAAAGCATCACAGAATAATAAGCTGAAAGCCAGTTGCATTAGGTTGGCAAGTATTCTGTTTTCCTGACAGGAACTTTTATTAAGTCAACAACAAAGTGTTTGGCATCATAAAAAGGTTATTTATCATGCTGCTCTGAAAAGGGGCAGTTACTTAAAACTCTTCTACTGCGTTCTCTTGCACTGCCCTCTGTCTCGCACGCAAGATGTTTTTTTGATTTATGCTGTTTTCCTTCCCTACATGAAAATTGCTCCTGTTGTGTGGAGCCATCTGTCAACTTCGGCCTTCCAGAAAGCCCTTTCAAAAGCAGTTTCAACAAGTTCTGGCAGCTCATGCCAAAATTCTTTAACCTTTTCAATCCAAAGTTGTGATAATAATGTAATAATACATTCTTGTTTTTCTTGTTGCTTCATAATGACAGCATTTCTGATTACGTCATGAGAGGCAGTGAAAAAGGGACAAGCCAAATCAGCCCCCTGAGGTGATATGTGTTGGCTGGGCGAGGTGTTCTCTCTTCCTGTAATCTAAAGGAGTGGCACGCTGACTGTGACTTCCATCACCAGAGGCTAATGGCTAATCAAACAGGAGGGCTACCAAGCCTCCAATGCCTTCTCTAGCTATCCCTCATTCGCTCATTTCCTCTACTCTAACTCTCCCAAACTTACATAATTAACACACCTTAGACTTCTTAATTGGTTATTTTTTTTATTGTTGTGTCAGCAAACATTACAAGATACAAGAATTATAATCTCATTGCAGAGATTTTGATTTGCAACATATCAAACACATTATATTCCAAGATAGCTCACTGTTCTGCGTAGGAGGTGCAACTTTTGCCCACTTCTTTTGTTTCCTGGCTTTGTGAGGTGCCACGGTTCAAGGGTCAAAGTTCAAAGGCTCTCTGACCCACAGACCTTTTGAAACGTCACATCCCATCAGTTTTGTGGAGCATTCAGAGGAGGATTTGTATGATAAATCAAAGCCCCCACCACCAGCACCACCTTCTAGTGACCCAAACTCAGCACCATCCCAGCATGAGCAATTCACAGGATCCAGAGTCAAGTCAGCCTGGCAAATTAACTCATTGTTGTGTTAGATTTATTTGGGACTTGATCAGGTTAGTTATCTTTTTTTTTATTTTAAGAAAATGACTAAAACACAATCACTTCGCATTTAAAAGTACAGCAACATATGCATGCAAAGGAGCAGCTTCTACTCTCAGGTTGAATAATGACTTCTGTGGTCTAAAGTGAAAAGCAACAGATTTACAAACTCCTAAATGACAGAATAACTTTACCTTCTGGGTTGAAACATGATTATCTTCCTACACCTGCCTTTAAAATGATAACATGACAAATTCTGACATGATTAAATTTTGCAAGATGGGAAATTCTCACTAATGTAATGTTGTGTGGCATTTAGATATTCCAAAATAAGGAGGTGAAAGGGGTTTAAAGGTTTCCAGCACATTGTCTGAATGGTACCATGACACATCTTCTGGCCCATTATTGTTATATTGGTCATTTTTTAGGACATGTGAACAAACATGTTTTGGGAGCAAATGAAAATCAGTGTAATAAAACAAATGTATTTTCTCTTGCTTTAAAAGAAAATTTCACACCTGGACAACACGGAAAGTAAGAAAAAAAAAAACAGTTCTGATACAAATTTTACAAATAGTGCTGCCATATGTTCTATTTGCTGCTTGTTTACCATTCATCAAAATGAAACCCAAATGTTCACAGCCTGGCTAATCTCAAAATAACTTGTGAGAATTATAGTTTAACAATTAGGGAGCATTCTGCTGCTGCAGGCAGCCTGGATTCAGAGTAAATTGGGTCTTTTACTGTCAAATTGTTTGTGTTTAATGCCTTCCACCCAACAGATTCTTCTGCAGCAATATATTTTAATGATCTAGCCTTGCTTCAGGCCATGTAGGTTGGGTGAAACAGGAGATTCTGCTGAGGAATAGAGTAACTTTTAGTGACAGGAAACAGCCATTAGTTTGATTTTAGAAACGGGTGAGTGTGGGCTGCCACTAACTCAGATAAAGAGTATGAAATGCATATAAAGTAGGAATTCTTTTTCATTTTCTATTATTGTTTTGAAAAAGGAGAAGCGTCTTTATTTTTCTTTTTGCATTCCAAATATGCAGCACACTCCCTTCCACAGTCAGTGGCTGAAGCCATGATATGTGGGGCTCAGTAATCCAGTGAACAAGCTTCAGGACACTCCCCGCTGGTCATAGTCTGCGGTGCCGACCGCCTGTCGGCCAACCTCTGGCCACCATCTGCATCCCATTAGAACCACAAGAGGGCCGCGGAGCAATTCACATGAAGAAAAAAAGGTCCACTGTGTTCCCCACAAAGTCAGCCCGTATTATTTAATCACAGAGCACACTCCATAAAATTTATGTTATTAACGCAGTGGGAGCACATAAAAACCGATTGGATAAAGGGACGCAAATGCTTGTTGGCTGCTGCAAACAAAGGGTCAGGCCAATGATAGTAAGTTCATTTCTGTAAATCTTATAAAGGTATCAGTGGTGATTCCCATCCTCGATCACATGCATTTATGATACCCTGAGTTGAGGCATGATAAATAGTTTGAGTTTTACATCAGTTTGTTGTTGCATGAACGTTTCAAAACAGTTTTTTTTTTTTTTCCAACAAAATCATTCCAATCTTTATGAGATTTATCCTTATGTAACATGGGACAATGGATGCCACTGGACATCTTTATCAAAAAAACATTAAATTAACACAGGATTGGTTGTTTGCATTGTCGACAGCTTTCTCGTCTTTGCATGGAAACTCTATGCCAACAGCCAGATGACTGCACAGGGGATTAGGGGTCACAGGTTTTGAGGCCACACTGCATGACCTCAATCAGTGGTGAAGGAGACGTTCCCAAATAGCTAAAACTATCCAGATGATGACCTCTGACCTCAGCTCTGCACTCAACAACCTCTAACTTAAGTGGACGCTGCCTCTGGCTTTGGGACACCAAAACCCCCCCTGTGGCCTGAGATTGGAGTGAGGATTAGACTTGGGGACGAACAACACACTCATAGAAATGCTGTTTTCTTTTTTATCCTAACTTTCTTTCATGTTCTCTGTCTCGGCCCCCCCCCTTTGCTCGGTTCTTCCCCCCTTTCAGGGAGTGACGTTTCTGTTCTTCACTGACTGAAACGTTCCCCTCAGTTGTGTTAACTAAGTGTCTAAGTGAAATAAGTATATTTCATGTTGTTTATTTGCAGAAATTGAAAACATAACTGTTTACGTGCATATTTACACCTTCGGAAGCTGGAGAAACATGCTAATTAACACAGAGCTGCTTTAAAATGACATTGTGGTGTGTTTGTATTACAGGAAAGTCGATGTGCTTGAGATGGATGAGCATATTTCAGCTTCATGAATTCATATCATGCGAGAAAACACAACTGCCTGACCAGCATATTTTATTGACGCGCCTAGCTGCATCGTGTTCATAGCCTATGCATGTCCCCGCCCCAAAATGGAAATCAGCTGATTGATATTAGGATAGCAGAGGACAAATATTCTGGAATGGTTTTTATCACTGCCATGGAAAGTCAGATGAGGAAATCTAATGTCTCTGTAATGTAAATACAATGCCACTAATTCGAAGGTGCGAGGGAGCCTGAAATCTCCTCTAGCAGGCTTGCAGACAACTCTTAATATGTAATACCATTAAATCAAATTAGAGTGGCCGTCCGACCAGAACACAACATCAGCGTGCACCTCACACTGGAAGAAAATTCAACAAGCACACTGAGAAGGAAAACAGATTCATTTGCACTAAAATTATCCAGTAAATTATTCCATCAGGCATTTCCAATTCCTAAGTGAATTGTTACCTTCGGCAGCAAACAAGCAATGACTATATCATTCTACTTTTGTCAAAGTAAACCCATTTTTGCTATTTGGTTTGGCAGAAGAGGCCTCATACATGACAATATGACCTCAATACCGACCACTGCAGCAGGCAACACAGTGGCTTCACAGCTGCAGGGTTGGATGGTGGGTGGGCAGGTGGGGGATGTTAAGAGTAGTATTGCAGAGACTTAGATATGAGGACAATGTACACACAGAAATCACAAGCACAACATGACGTTGGTGTGGAAGGCATTTCTCAGATTGATTGTCAACTCTTCAGCAGATATTATAGATCTGTGTATCTGTAGTGCATGAGCCACAGAGAAAATCACCAGAGAGAGGGAAAGAGAGACATATGTGTGTATGCATATATGTATGTACGTATATATGTATGTATGTATGGGGGGTTTTTTTGTTTTGTTTTTTTTTTAATGTTGCTGAAATATTTTTACTGCTCTGACCTGATGAGACAACCTCCCTTTAGTGCACAGTGTCTTAAACTGTACAAACCTGTTAACTATACCTGTACTGTCAGTCACCAGCAACTGGACCATGGCTTTAGAATAGTTTCCAGTCTGGTTCAGTTGAGTTAAGTAAATAAATAAATACATTCAAGCAGATAGAAATTTCCCCACATGATTTCAGTATGTGAGACACTGAGCTTTAGGCAGTGATCACCCATATGAGCTTAGCTTTAACTTAAAAAAAACAAAAAAAAAACTTTAACTTGCAAAACAAAGTTTAAAACATGTACATTAACGAGCTCAAATATTTGCAAAAATAAACTAAAACAAGTGATTAAAATTACTTACAAAGGAGGACTTAATTAAAGTACATACTCACAACTATAACAAGAAGATGAAGAAACATGTATGAATAAATTCATTAAAATCTCAACCAAAATATGTAAATGAATACATAAATGAATCAATGCCAGTGAAGAACTGAATAATGGGAACATGTTTGAATAAACTGATCAAGATATTCTTCATTTTATCAAATTTCAAACTGTCTTATATTCTTTCCTAATTCTTTGTTGGACAGCTGCACTTTTTCTTTCCACAGCAAAAGTGTAAAAGCAGCTCTATAAGGTGTTACAGACCTCACTGTGAAACACCGCATACATAGCACACATTTTCAACTCGTGTCTTTTGTGGTGAGCTGAGTCGTTTCGCCTACAGGGCCCATGCAGCTCTTCACAAAAGTGCAAAAAGCTGCACACCTCTAGAGCTGCTCACAGACCGAAGCACATCCCACATTGTCTGTCACAGCTGCATAACTCTCACATCTTCTCTAAACATGTTTTTGTGCAACATATGGGCGTTAATAGTGCTGCCAAGTTGAGAATCATTCAGAAAAAGTTGTCAGATTAAAATGTTACTTCAAAGCAGCTTTTTAAAAAAAAAACTGTCAACGTGCAGATGTGACAAGTGCACCCTTACAGCAGATGTATCATGGGGAACATTAACATGGCTTCAAACCATAAACTGTATCCGTGTCAATGATGATGGTATTTCTAATTATTCCATAAAAAATTTAAAAAAATAGAAAAATGAACCAATTGAATACCACAAATCAGTTCCCCCTGCTCCCTCTCTGCTGTGCTTAGACTGCTTACAAAGCCCATTGTTTTAGCAAGTTTAGCACACAATTACTGCAGTTTTAAAGGTAAAGTTTTAATACAGTACTAAACTAATTTTAACTATGTGAAGACAGATTGGAGTAACTATGTTCTTGAATCACACTTTGTGTTGTAAAATCAGATGTTTTCATGCATGTTCAGTCATGAACAGTCATGCAAGTTGGCTGGAAGCAACCATCCGGATTTCCCTCCGTCCCCCCGTCAAACAAAATGCTTTCACAAAGAATGAGATATGACTAGAGTTGACACTTGTAAGGAAATTAGGAGGCTTGCAAGTTGCTAAAAGAGTTCCATCTTTGTTTTGGCCTGAGATGCAGCTTTTACAGTTTAACCTCAACTCATATATCACATCTGTAAGAGTTATTGCACCAATGCCAACAGGGTTAAATGCCTGGTTCTTATTTACTTGTTTTGCTGTTGTTTAGCTGTTTGCTGTTCTTTCATGTGAGCTGTGTGGTCACACTGCTGGCAGTCAGATGGAGCGTCTCCACAGTGTCCTCATGTGTATTCTGTTCTAATGACACATTGTAAGTGAATGAAACACTGGGAATCACTTCTTGAAACGGCGTGTTGAAGTGGTTCTGTTTTTTGAGGTAAGTTTTTTTTTTCACACCAGACCTTTAAAATGATGTATTGAGTATGTCAGGTCATTGGGTAGCTCATTATCGGCTCTTTTTGAAAGAATATCTGCAAAATATATATAGCTGGTAGGATATAAAACACTGTCTCAAGTGTTATGTAATGTAAGGTTCAGTGTGTGTATGTTCACACGTATGACTCTGCATTCAGGGCAAAGTCATTCCCCAGGTTGTCAACAGGGAGGATTCTGCTGGTGTTTTTATTACGTGCTGAGGTGGAGTGTGGAAGAGGAAGGTTTCCAGGGACGTGGTCAGCTCTTGTTTTCAAAGCATAACAATAAACCGCAGGAATGTTCAGCCAGATACTTCTCTGCACTTGACAGCTGCTATCAGTCGCTCCACTGTTTGAAGGAGGTTCTGGTCTAAATGCTGGGCAACTCTGTATCACCGATCTACACTTTGTATGTATGTATGTGTGTGTGTGTGTGTGTGTGTGTGTGTGTGTGTGTGTGTGTGTGTGTAATTAATCAGATTTTATCCATGAAGTGAAGACATTTTCTTCTTTTCAAGTCTTTCCAGATTTCACTCCTCTTGTTTAAATTTTCTTCTTTACACATTGTACTCCCCTGAAACGTACTCAGTGATTTCTTTTCTATTTTCGCTTGTTTTTCTAAGACATCCCTTTATAACTTTACTTAAAAGTCTTTATGTATAGTTTTCTGTCTTTTTTTTATTATTTAGCTTTAGCTCTTTGACATTAAGTTGATCTCTTCTAGCTTTTAAATAGCTTATTTGGAATATATACATAGATAAAAGTTGTACTTTGTGGGTATGTTGGTAGTTTTTTTGTTTATTTTAATTGTTGTTGTCATACATGTTATATTCAAGTCCTTCTTAAAAGCTTTGACATTTTGAAATTTATATAATGTGCAGCAAAACCAACCATTAAATAAAATAGTTCATGGTTACAAGCACATCTGCAACAGAAGAAACCCAATTCACCCCTGAATTCTATATTAGTGCATCATTAATACAAACATAAACGCCCATAATTACATGCAAACATGGTTTTATGGGCTCCCACCTTTGTCAATAGTCTGCCAGTTTATTTAGTTTAAGCTGTGGGCAAGAGGTTTAGCTGTTTCCTTGTCTGTAGCAGAGCTGTGTGCCTCGAGGGTACAAGTTGAATAAAGATTACATGTGTCATTATATTAAGTAGCAGCTGCTCTTGTTCTTGCACAGTAATATAGGGTGACATACATTTTACATGAATTCCACTGACCGGCTACAGCTCCGAGGTGGTTAACTTCATTTAAGGCTCAGACAGAATTAATTAGGTGAATGTCTCAGAGGTTAATCTTTTTTTCCACTTTCCCTGTTTATTCTCTCTTTAAAGACTTTGATTTATTTTTGCCATCTCTGCTGTGCTCACAGGCTTTGTTTTAAACACACTGTTGTATGTGTCAACTCCCCAGTACTTCTTTATACAATTATTTAATCCTTTCACACTTCCTCTCCCCTGAGTTATAAGAGAGCCCAGGTTAATTTTTCTGAATTTGTACATTTGTACACCTTAAAGCATACCCTCTCACACACTTATTCACACATTTACATACATTTATCAGAGGGTGGTCTGTAAATCTTAAGGTCATGCTGATTAATTAATGCTAACATAGATTAATTAGCTGTAGCAACACTTTGCTCTGAGAAAATCACCTCCATATGTACAGCCAGCTCCCAGTATGTGTCAGCTGAGGGTACTGGGACCTGAAGGTAGGAGTTTAGAGGCTGGATTCTGGTTCTATGTCGTTTATAATGAAACGCCCATGTCCTTTTGACCTAGCAGCTAAACAAACACAAGAAAAGAGCAGAATAAAATAAAAACGGCAAGGACCTGAGGGCATTTTTACATTTTGGCTCAATTTAATTGAATAATTAATATCATGTGACTGTAATTTAGAGTTAAACAAAAACACATTTTCGACATTGAAAGAGTTTTACCACTCCGTATCTCCTTTATTATAAAAAAAATTTTTTTTTAAAAAAAGGTGCTTTTGCTAAAATGTGTTTTTTGATTTGATGACAAAAAAAAAATGCCTCAAAAACTTTGAAGGGATTTATTTTTAAATTATTAAAATGACACACTTAAAATTAATTTTTTTTTTTTTTTCACCTTGCACTTTGGCTGCAACCTGACAGTAACAATAAGTAGTTTCTTTCCCCAAAGGAATTACATTGTTTAAAGCAGCTAACGGACACTTCATAATCATATAACCTAAGTATATGATCACATTTACATCATATTAAATAGCCAAATACCTACCACCCTACAGAAGGTGGTTGGTATTTGAAACAATGCAAATTGTTTCAAATACCAATGCGGTATTTAATGCGGTAAAACATTAAAAAGCCTGTTTATCTTGTTTTAAATTATGTCACATATGTAAGAAAAATGCATTTGTGGGATGAGCATCAGAAATTAGTGTGAGGGCTGCACTCATGAAAAACTTGACATGTACTCTCCTCCAACTCTACTATTGACTGCCATGACTGTCCTTAGCTGTCAGACCAATCAGCAACATCTGCACTCAAACCTGGACATGTAGAGTGATGATTCCAGATTCTGCCTGTGGCATTTGGCTCATGGGGTCAAACTGTGGAGAAAACACAGAGAACAATATGCTGATTGCTATACCAATAAAGAAACAGCTTTTGATGGAGGCAGTGTGTTGATTTAGGGTGGCATTTCCCTGACTGAAAAAAACAAGGAGGTAATCTTAAAGCAAAGAGCTATAGAAATGAGATTCTTCAACCAATGAAAATTGTGTATCCATACAGTCTGGGAATGAACTCTTTCTCCAAGATGACAAATGCTCACCCCAACAACATGAGTCTCTAAGAGACTTTCTCCGGAGTTTGGAAATGGAGAGGATGGAATGGCCTGCCTGTGGACCTGACCTCAAATCCATTTCATACTTGTGGGATCAGCTTAGTTATTCTGTTAGTGCAAGAGTGACCGACATAGCCACTGGCTTACTTGTGCTGTTTGAAGAATGACATGCTGTCCCACAGCAGTGTGTGACCACACTGGTGACCAGCATGAGAAGGATGTCCCAGGCTGTCTTTGCTTCTTCTACATGTTACTGAGATCCATGTTTGTTAAGTGAATAACTTTTGTAATGGCCTATATGTCCTGTTCTTTCAGACTCCAATCCTCCAACCCAACAGCGCAATAAGCTGTTTTGCATTGGCAGACAACATTTGATAAGTTTTTCAGATATTCAACTCCTGCTCTTTTCCCATCCTGCAAATACATTATACTTACAAACATAGAACAATTAAAAGAAAGAAAAAGCAGGTTTTCCAAAAGAGAAAGATTTAGTGTAAGGACGGACATTTAAAGGTGATTTTTGAGTCGACTCACATGCCTTTCAAAATCGATTCAAAGTCAATTAGCTGTGATATCATTGTGATGTCATCAATAGTTAAATGAAAATATACTTTTTCTCTTAATGTAATTGGGACAATTGCTAATTGTAAATTGTGTCTGTTTCATAAACAAATGTTTTTTATATTGTTATGTTTCAGGCTCTAGTGTCCTGTAGTGTACAGCAGGTAGATTAGAAAGTGTTAGGATTGAATCTGGTCTGGCTGGTGAGAAAACACTGCTCTACAGGATCATTCAGCAACAAGAAAACCAGTTATTTTTTGTTGTCTTTCTGTCTGGTCTTTTGTTTTATCCTGAAGCAACTTCTCTATAAGGGCTAGTGACATTGGTGCTGTGGTCTGTTGCCTCCACTGTCTGTGACAATTCCAACAGAAGTCAGGAAGAGGAGGCGAGGTGATTACTCCTGGGCCAAAGCAGCAGCTAGCTTTTGGAGTAAACTCCCTTCCCTTTTCCAATCAGTAGTGAAACAGACCTGTGATGGACTGGCAACCTGTCCAGGGTGTACCCTGCCTTTCGCCCAATGACTGCTGGGATGGGCTTCGGCTTCCTATGACCCTGAATTGGACTAAGCAGTTAATAAAATGGATGGATGGATGGTGATTCAGACACTGGACTAAATGGAAAGTTTTTCACATCTAGCTTTTTAAGCACCAACGTCTCCCTGCTCTGATTCAGACCTGCACTGTATGTCTCTTTTTTTCTCTCTCTCTCTTGCTCAACCATTCTTAAAGGGACATTGTGTAAGAATACTCCCATCTAACACTGAAATCATGTATTGCATTCAAACAAATGATGCATCCTAGTGCCTCACCCTTTCAAATACCTTTTGCACCAGCAGCCACTGTGTATCAAAAAGCCCCGACAACACTTCAACTGGTCATCTCCATGCTGTGTAGTTGTTTTGCTCAACCAGATTAATTCATTATACTTACTGAAATCTCCTGGTTTAATGCATGAGCAGAATAAATTCACGGTATGGAGATGACTGGTTGAAAACGTAATTTCAACATCTGCTATCCAATAAGGACACATACAAAAACACAACAGTACACAAACAATTAAATCTGCTAATAGTCCTTTAGTGGAACTGTATGTTTACATTGTTTCAGTAGCTTTCATAGTTGTGGTAAATGCCAGCTTTCAGTCATGGTAAAGCCAGACTAAAGACTTTATAAGCTGCCTTGTACTATGGCAAAAATCTGGTGTTACTAAAACCATGTGTCACTTTTGCACCAGTGAGGCTGCTGTCTTGTAGCAGGATATACTGTTATGCAGCCTGTAGTAACACTGTCTAACAAAATGGAATAAAACAATTTAGCTTTAAGCTAATTTGGGCAATACAGCTGACTGACTTGTCTGGGAGAAAGCTGGAAAATTCATTTTCCATTTTAAAAAATTTCATCTTCTTGAGCTCCTTTCACCCAGGGAAACCTAACCCAATGGTTAAGTCATCCTGCCTTTTAAGTGCCCTTTTTCACTTTCTTAAGTGAAACCGGTTTCAGCATGGCTGCTGAATATGGTCCTGCATTTTTGTAAAAGATAGTTGGACTGATATTCTAATTTATGGGGTAGTAAGTTTCTCTCACTGATATTCTCCTCCAGCATCTCCATTATTGTGCATTGGTTCACAGTGAATCACATTGGTGCAATTTGTTCCTTGCTGGCAACTGTCATTTCAAGACTGTTATGGCACTTTGTGCTTATAAACATTTCTTAAATTCTTTGCAAACGAGAATGTGCAATGTGTATGTATTTTTGATAAAACACCAATGAAAACCCATATATAAAAGCAGACATCATTTTTAGCGACTAAATATGTGCATATATATATATATATATATATATATATATATATATATATATATATATATATATATATATATATATATATATATATATATATATATATATTTCTGTCCCAAATTTTCTTCAGTCTCAACAGCAGAGAAGATTCTCCTGTCTTCTGCCTGACATCATTAAAAATCAATATGGCTGCTTATTTAGAGTTTGCGTGAATTGGAGAGGGGGAACCCTGACAATTCCCCGGTGCTAAGCCCTCCAAGTCACATGCGGTTTGTCAAGCTTTGTCAGAGGACAAAAGGCAAGAGAGGCTGTGAGGGAGGAAGAGAGTAAAGGTGTGTGTTCCCCCTTCCATGTCGTGTATGTGTGTGTGTGTGTGTGTGTGTGTGTGTGTGTGTGTGTGTGTGTGTGTGTGTGTGTGTGTGTGTGTGTGTGTGTGTGTATGTATGTGTGTCACCAACATAAGGGTAAGAGTGCTGAGGATGAGTGGGGAGGCATAGCTGCCGGGGTCTCCATGGCAATGATGCTAGTTAGCTTGCTAGCATTCAGGGGCCCTGGAGAAAAGTGACAATACAAGGGACTTAGCAGCAGCCATGGCTCAGCAGCCGCACTGCATTAATGAGATTTTTCACACTTAT
Source organism: Telmatherina bonti (assembly GCF_933228915.1). NCBI lineage: Eukaryota > Metazoa > Chordata > Actinopteri > Atheriniformes > Telmatherinidae > Telmatherina > Telmatherina bonti. The sequence continues at coordinate 19,360,729 of NC_136617.1, read as the reverse complement.
TAGACACATACACACACTCCGCAATAGTGCCATAGCAGCAGCAGTCAAGTAATGTCTGCTCATTGTGTGCTGAGGCAGGCTTGTCTTTTATATGCCTGCATGTCTGACATCATCAGGAGCTGCTTACAATTGTTTATGAGTAGATGCAAATGTAAATAAAAACACACTGACAATGTCTGGTTCACTGTATTTATTTAAAAGTGTGGTTGCCATACATAAACACACATAAACTATAACAGTTCACAAAGACTGAAATACAGCACAGAACCCCAAGCAGTTATTCCAGACCTTTTTGATACTATTCATGGATATTGTCAGTGCTTTCAGTGGGCCAGTATGCACCGGTACGCAGTACCGGCACTTTTAAATTGTATTCCTTTTCATACTGTTACTATTTTTTACAGAGTATTGTGCATACTGGGACTTTTACCAGCTCTCCTCAGCAATCAGTATACCCTCCTACAACTTATATACACCACATATTACAGCTTATATTTGTTGATTTTAATAAAAAAAAGTTGCCTCAAAAGAAATGTAGAATGACCGGTTTAGACACACACAACGCTTGCTATTGCCCACAACATCACGCCGAACTTCATGTTGATCACTCTCTTCTGTGTTTACATTGAAGTGGACGTGCCTTGAATGAGAGGAAAGGCAGAGAAAAAAAAAACTATTGCGGCTGTAATGTTACCAAAAGGGCTTGAAGACACGAACTGGAGCAGAGTTGAGTGATGACAGTAGTACTACTTAACAGTCATTATCTAAAACAGACAATGAAGGTCAGATGCTGCAAACTAAGTGTATTGCTGATCAGTATTTTGAGTTTTTGAAGATTGTTTTTAGATTCAAGATAAGATAATATTGCTAAGTGGCATGAATCAGGCCTAATGTTGTGAAAAACAGATTTCACAGAGGAAAATGATAGTAATACTCTGTTAAATTAGTCTGGTAATAAGCTAAATAAGTCTAAATGTAGAACTTTTTTTGTTTTTTACCCTTTAGTGGCCCTGTAGTGGGTACCTATTTACAAGCTTTTTTTTGCACATTCATGAATGAGGATGGTATTTTTGCAAATAAACCACTTCAGCGAATGTTTGTGAGTCATCCAATACGTTTCCACTCACTGGAGATAAATAAATATATGATAAAAATTTAACATAATGAAATTACATAACTTTACCTTTGCAATACATAGGAAAAGAAAATGATATAGCCATATTTTATTGAAGACTTACATTATATAATTATGATTGTATATTATTTTATAACTATTTTCATGCATTATTTCATGCATGAAAGGGTTAATGAACTTTTAGTTTATGCATTTACCTTTCAGTGTTATTTTTAATGTCTATGCAATGAGGCTTGAAGTCCATATAAGTGTCTCCATGGCACTTTGAGTTTGGCAAATGTGGATTTGATTTAGAACTTGCTGTGTTTGGTTTTTGTCATTTTTGTGCAATAAAACTATTAATCTATAGATCAATTTATAGATCTACTATAAGTTTCACCCATGGTTTTGTCCAATATTTGCATGACAAACTGACAGCAAGTCATTAAGAGAGTACCACCACTTATTTTGTTCTGCGTAAAGCACTGGATATTGTGTGGTTTTTATCTCCACTCTTCCACTGCAGGGGCAAGTTCTTATGTCTTTCTCTCTGTTTCATCTCTATTTCTATTTTATTTCCACGTGACATAAAAACATTTAGTTACAATGTTACACAGCTGTTACTGCCTGGATTTTAGAGTTAATCCAAAAAGAAGCATCCAAGTGTTGCCCTACAAAATTCTAACCAAAGGTAACAATGTAAAGTTTTATGTAAAGCAAGAAGGTTGCTGGTCAGGAGTTTCAGTCAGGATTTAGAGCTCATCATAGTACTGAGACAGCATTGGTGAAAGTTACTAATGACCTTCTTATGGCCTCAGACAAAGGACTTGTGTCCGTACTTATCCTGCTTGATCTTAGTGCTGCATTTGATACAGTCGATCATAACATTCTGTTACAAAGACTAGAACAGGTGATTGGAATTACAGGTACAGCGTTAAGCTGGTTTAAATCATATTTATCTGATAGACTTCAGTTTGTTCATGTAAATGACAAGTCCTCCTCCCAAACTACAGTAAGTCATGGAGTTCCTCAAGGTTCTGTACTTGGACCAATACTCTTCACGCTATATATGCTCCCTTTAGGCAAAATTATTAGACAGCATGGAATAAACTTTCATTGTTATGCAGATGATACTCAACTATACTTATCCTTTAAACCAGATGAAACAAATCAGCCCAATAGGCTACAAAATTGTCTCGTAGACATAAAGACTTGGATGTCTAGAAATTTTCTCCTCTTAAACTCAGATAAGACTGAAGTAATTCTCGTTGGATCTGAAAAACTCAGAGCTAAATTTTCCGGTTTTGTAATGAACCTGGATGGCATTACTTTAGCTTCCAGTGCTACAGTGAGAAACCTTGGAGTAATATTTGACCCTGACCTGTACTTTGGCCCACATATTAAGCAGGTTACTAAAACAGCCTTCTTTCATTTACGTAATATAACCAAAATTAGGGACATTCTGTCTCGGAGTGATGCAGAAAAACTGGTTCACGCTTTTGTTACTTCGAGACTAGATTACTGTAACTCTCTATTACTGGGCTGTCCTAAATATGCCCTGAAAAGCCTTCAGCTGATCCAGAATTCTGCAGCCAGAGTCCTGACCAGAACCAGCATGAGAGATCATATTTCTCCAGTTTTAGCCTCTCTTCATTGGCTGCCTGTTGAATCTAGAATAGAATTTAAAATCCTTCTCCTTACATATAAAGCCCTCCACAACCAGGCACCACTATATATCAAAGACCTCATTGTTCCTTATATACCAAGTAGAGTACTTCGTTCGCAGACTGTAGGCTTACTTGTGGTTCCTAGAGTCTCAAAGAGCCGAGCAGGAGGCAGAGCCTTTGGTTATCAGGCCCCTCTCTTATGGAATAAGCTCCCAGTTAGTGTTAGGGAAGCAGACACCCTCCCCACCTTTAAGACTAGGCTGAAGACTTATCTTTTTGATAAGTCCTATAGCTAGGGATGGTTAGCATCCCTTAGTTATGCTGCTATAGGTTTAGACTGCTGAGGGACATTTCCTGATACACTGAGCTTCTTTCTTTTTCTCTTTATCTCTTTCTTTTACCCCCGCCCCCCCCCATAACAGTGTTGCATCATTAACATGTATGTCTCCTGTCTCAGCAGGTCTCCCTGGCCGGGAGTAGCAGTTCCTGTTGTCTGTTGTCTTTCTGTCCTCTTCCCCCCACACAGCAGAGGCAGATGGCTGCCTGTCCTGAGCCGGGTTCTGCCGGAGGTTTCCTTCCTGTTAAAAGGGAGTTTTTTCCTTCCCACTGTTGCCAGTGTGCTTGCTCAGGATGGGAGATTGAGTTGGACTCAACTCAATCTGTTGGTTTCCTTATATAGGCTGTTATGAATTGGCCTTCATTATGTTTTCCCCTCTGTCTGTAAAGCGTCTTGAGATGGCATTGCCGTGATTTGACGCTATATAAATAAAGTTGAATTGAATTGAATTGAATTGCTGATTCAATCCTTCGCCCCTGGCTGGGGTGAAGCTTGGACAGTGGCCTTTTTGTGTGGAGTTTGCATGTTCTGCCTGTGTATACGTGGGTACTCCAGCTTCCTCCCACCATCCAAAGACATGCATGTTAGGTTTATTGGTTACTCTAAATTTCCCATCGGAATGAGCGTGAGTGGTTGTTTATCTCTGTGTGGCCCTACGATGGACTGGCGAGCTGTCCAGGGTGTACCCTGCCTTACGCCCAAAGACTGCTGGGATAGGCTTCCCTGCAACCTTTCATCGGAGTGAGTGGTTGAGAGAATGAATGAATAAAATAGCCAGCAGCTTATTTCCACCAATATAGTTAAGAATCCTTCCAGATCTGAGATGGAAGATGAAATCTAAGTTAGACGAAGACACATTCTCTAGGAAATAAGCATACCCAGTATCTACCCAATAGTTTTTATGTAAAGTTGCTAACAGACACACAGATAAATGTGAGTAAAAACATAAGCTTCTTGTCGGAGGTAATAAAAAAAGCACTTACGATGAGATAGTTTTTAAAAAGTCAGTCAATAAAAATTTACATTAATACAACATAATAGTACTATCACTTACATTTATACATCTAATCCCATATGTTTTCAGTCATTAATTATGGTTTACGAAGTATTCTTGACAACCTCATAGTTTGTATTCCATGTGGTAAATAATTTGGTCTAAGTTCAATTTTGATTACCTACTGTAATTTACACTTAATTAAACGACATGTGCTATAAGAAACACTAACTTTATGACACCCTGCTTCACAGAATAATAAGACATAGCCACAATGAAAAACAAAGACATGCAAAGGAAATCAGGATGTGATTATTCATGAGGACTCTGCTGTCTGGCTGCCTGCTCACGGATCAAAGAATCTGTCAATAAAACAAATATTTGCTCTTTTTTACTTTTTTTTTTTTTTTTACTGTAAGCATTTATGTGTGTTTGTCCACATCACATGTATGTGAGCACACAGCGAGCAGTAACTCAGAATGAAGTGTAGGAAAATACAAGTCAAGGGGGGGGGACCTCTGCTAATGCTCTGAGTGGCAGGTCCTTTTTGCTTTGCTGACAGCACATGTAGCCCTCAAGAGCAGCAAAGGGCAAGGGCCAAAGTGCAAAGGGCATGCCCTTATCACCATGGTAACATCTTTCTCTGGGGAAAATTCCCATCAGTGTGAGGTTAGAAAATCCAACCAGTGTTAAGATTTGACATGTAAAGTTACATCTGTGGAGCCAGTCATCCCTGTTAAGTGGAGTGGGACTGCTGGAAATGTGACTGACCCTCACCATTTCTCTCTTCCAAAACTGCGCACAGCTTACACGTAAAATTCCCTTTCTCCTGTTGCACAGATAGTCATATTCTATCCAACATTTATACTTAAAAATAAAAAATTCGTACCCTTAAATTGTTAGATTTTTTTTTTAACAAACTTAAAAAAATTAAAACCAATTTCTTGATTTTTACAGTAGTTTGGTGTGTGTATGTGTGTGTGAGTGTCAGTGGAGAGTACATGTTTACAGCCCCTGTAAGTGTTTGTGTGCCTGCGTATGCATGTCTCACCTCCTCCTCACCCTGCTCCGCTGAGAGATGAACAGATGGACACAGTGGGTGGGGGAGGACGGAGTCTAGCAAGGCACCAAGAAATAAAGCAACGAAGGACGGAGCTCTCTATCTTGTCTCCTTCTTTACTCAGTAACACAAGGCACCAAGCTGTGCCACAGACGTGTCAGACTAACAGGTGATACAGAGGTGTCTTTGAAATAGCATTTGGGTGACAGTAGGACATCGCAGGTAGCAACCTGGATGACAAAGGAGACAGTGTGCTTGAGGAAAGATAATGGAAGGCTTCACAAGTAGCAAAAATGAGATTTGGAAGGTGCTCACAGGTGAGGCAACAAAGACATAAATTAGGAAACTGACCTGCTTGGTATAGTATAGAAAGCATTTGTCACTATTCACATCAACTTTGTTTTTAATGCAGGAGTCTGCAGCTCTTTATACTCACATTACTCAAACAAGGTACCATCTTTAAAATACAGCTCTGAGTTCAGTTCAAACAGGAGACAAGGGCTACCTACTCTACCAAACATGACATGGAAAGGGGGCAAGCCTAAGACCTTAGAGTGAAAAACAGATATATTGATAGGACAGATCAATGTGAATCCACCCCTTCGGCAGGGACTGTTACCTCACGATGAATGAATACCAGTACGTGTTTTATAGGAAAAAAAGAGAAAGAACAAAACTGGGAATATAACAAAATAGGCCTCAGCTTGAATGAGTGAAACTTTAGTTTGGTTCTGTGACCTCATAAAAGCAGGAAATGACTCACATCTTTAATCACAGACCATTTTTGTTCACATTTTCATAGATCGTCCATGATCTCTGTGGCACTCTGAGTTGGTTTCACTTGACTACATTCTCTGTTGCACAAGCTTTGCAAACTGAATGAGTTTTAATGGCTGAAAGGGAATATGACACTCGACAAAGCTTAAGAAAAACTAGACACAGTGGCAACATGATCACATTGGTACTGTGCAGCACAAAGCAAAACAGAGCTGAATGCGCTCAAGCTGGTGCTGTTTCAAGTTTGGAAATATAAAAACATGTCAGACAAGATCTTCCTTTTCCTTTTTTTTCCCTTGTACTCTTGTTGCCGATTATAGTCCTCACCCAAACAGATCTGTCACAGATCTCTCTCTGTAGCACAAGTCTGTCAATGCAGATTATGCAAAGTACACGTGCTCTGTAAAGCACCAGCATGAATTGAATCATCAAAGACTGTCACAATACTGTTTTGTTTTTTTTATCTTCCCAGGTCAATATTCAGCACAACAATTGTTTCTTTTACACACTATATAAACAAATATCTGTCTTTCACCACCATGGATGCAAGGTTTGAATTACACTGAGACCCTTATTTTCAGGCATCCACAGCTACTTTACTAATCACATGCTTGCACATAATGTTCATGTACCCGGCTGAAATTTTCAGAGGCATCTTGTATAGGCATGGAAAGTTCTTTCAGCAACAACAAAACAGGAACAAATGAAGTGGTTGCTGTTCAGGCAGCTCATAGCAAACAACAAACAAACAACGCTTTGGTTCTGTCAGGAAACAAACAGAACAAAACACCTGTGTAGTTAGGAAGATTTAATTAAATGAATAAATAATTTAACTTAAGAAAGATGAACCTCATGGGAAAAAAATAAATTACAACCTGAAAGTGGACTTTGTTCTCACCATTACATATGTGATTCATACAGTTTCTGACACATTTGGCATCACTTTTTGGTAAAAACTTTGCTCAAAATCCTGTAGAACACATTCTGATTTTTGCCTTCTGCCCCTTAATGGACCCCAGAAAACAGAAGATTACACTTCAAAAAATGTTACATATCACATGGTCATAAATCATAAATAACGCCTAAAACATTTTGGTACTTTTTTATTATATATTTTGTTAAGGGGACAATTAAAAACTTTTTTTTTTTTTTTTTTTAAATCTTATATTTTCATGAGTTGGGTCTTTTTGGTTTAAGTCTCAGGAGAATGTTTTCAGGAGAGCCACGCTTCCTTTAGCTCTGCCGTGTTTGACCCATTAATGTATTAATAAAAAAGGTGATCTTTCATGCATTTTCCAATAACAAATTCAAGTTCAAAATGTTGAAAAACATTTAAATTAGCTTGTAAAATGTCTCAATGATATTAAAAAGACAGATTTTTTATGAGGAGATTGAAGTGACAACTGGAGTTGGGTCGGCAGTTTTGTGTGTTGTTGTGACTTTAGCAAATGTAAACTGATCCACACCACTTAAATTTTGTTAGAAAGTTCTTCTGGAGTACCTCAACACAACCCTTATAAAGGTTTAATAGTCATATAGTCCCAATGCAAATGAAGCTCGAAGAGAAATTAAATATGAAGCATATCTGGAAATATGACTAAAGGTTAAACTAATGTTAAACTAATGGTAACAGTCATCCTGCCCAGACCCAATACCATAGACTTTATTTATTTATCTATTTATTTATTTATTTGAAAAATAAATATATATATTTTTTGGCCTTTCACAGAGAATTTCACTATGCATTTGCAGGGCCTTGCAAATACTATCTGTCTTTTTTTGTATCAAATCCTGTCATTTAAATAAAAATACTTTTATTTATTTTATTTAAAATTAAATCCAAGTTTGAAAAATCCAATTAACTGAAAATAAACAAGGTTTAAAAATAGATAGACTTCATATATCCAGGTTCCTTTAACTAAAGTCTGATGCCTCCAATTATCTTCAAAATCACATAATTCATGTAAAGTCAGTTTTCAGTGTCTTGAAATAAAGATAGATAATAATGTGTTCTACTTATTTATTTATCCATACAGCTTTAATATTCTTTCACTCTCGTGATTATAAAAGCATTTGTAAAAAGTCTCACCACAGCGGTAGAAAATAAACTCTTTAGTATTTATTGTCTTGCATACAGAGTTGCTTAACCACATCTGCAACTCACCACAACTTCAACCCACAGATTATTGTCATAAGACATACGCTTAACCATTCAACACAGACTCTCTACCTTGTGTATGCATCTTAATGCAGCAGCATCTTACATTTTACATCTTCAGGAACTTCTTATTTATTTTTCTTTTTTTTCTGTCCCTCTTGAGAGCAGATGGGTGCAGAAGCTGCAGATTCAGTAGCAGTTTGTGAGTCTTTAGTGCAGCAACATCTGCAGACCAGGCAAATTGAATAATAGCATGGAGCATGTGCCATCAGGGACGGTAATATTTTTATGTAATTGACAGGATGAATGTGTATGTGTGTGTATATGTGTAGATGTATGTGTGACTGTGAGTGTAAATCTGCACAGAATTTGATTTAAAATGGTTTCATAATATCATTATTACATGGATATTTTTTATGTTTGATCTTAATTTAAGGTTAAAAAAATTGTATGTAAATATGACGAATAAAAAATCTTCGACAAACCCACCAAAGAAATCTGGTGTCCTGCTATTTCTATGTATCTTTGTACATACACACTCGTTTGCTCTTCTTGTGTGTCAGCTTTGGTAAACAGACAGACATATCTGGCCTGGTCTTGCAGCCTAGAAGTGCATCTGATAGTTTTTTTTTCCCCAGTAAGTGTCAGCTCTGCTTTGCTCTGACAGTTCCCTCAGTTTAAGCAGGAATTAGATTTACTTTCCACTGCCAGCTTCAGTCTTTCCGCAACTCAAATACAGGCCAGCAAGCCAACAACTGACAAGTGCAGCATAATCTACAGCCAGATCCATCATTTTTAACTTTTTTTAATGGCTGACAGCAACAAGGTATAAATGTAGAGGAAAAATACCTGAGATGCACAACAGTCAGTGGGGAGATGTCGGAAGGACACTGAAGAACAAACACAGTATGTAGCAGTAAGATGTCACTTTAAACTTAAGTCCAACAGGAGTCTTTGGTGTTTCTATGACTGAGAAACACGTAGCTACAATTCATAAACTTTATACTGATGTACTATTCAAATTTATGCAAAATATGGTATTTTAGTGTTTGATTTTAGAGCAAAACAAAGCAAATTTAAGTAAAATCTTCAGGATTTTTTCTTCCTTTCTTCTTATGTTGCAGCTCAGTCAAATGCTGAGTGGCTAAAAGTTAAACTTGAAGGATGGGACTTAAATTTCATGTCATATAGAGGATAAAGCGTGGAAAAATAATAAAGAATGTAGGCAAGCTCAGACAAAAGCTTCACTGGTACTTTAGTTTTACTTCCACCACGTAGCATATTGTTGCACTCTGACTTCTATCACTCCATGACATTATGCGCACATGCTTTCTGAAGAGAGACACAAACATAAGCAAAGGGCTAAGTAGGTTAAATATGGTCAGCAGCTACTGTGATCTGTGCAAAACTCAAAAGAAGATCTTTGACTTTATAAAAATGTGATATTCAAACAACCTGTAAAAGCCTGCAAGCCTGATGTCGCTGTCACACAATATCACACTCTGTTTTATTTAGACTCTCACAGCAGCTTCTGCAGATGATATTTAAGTAAGTCTTTTTTCGTTTACGTCTTCATGTTAAACAGCTCAGAGCAGTGTATGCATGACTGAGGAGAATGAGTTCTGCTCCTGCAATGGTAAATTCCCCCCTTTTTTGTCGAAAATTTCTCAAAGATGCTTATCATGACACACAATTCTTTCAGTCCAGGAAAATTTGTGGTACCTTTGGAACCAGCTTCCCTCCTTATTTTTATAACATCTCAAATCCCTTTGCACTTTAAGTCACCCATTAATACAAAATATGGGGCTTGTCTTGTGTACTTACAATCATCCTGCATTTCAAGTTTCAGTTTCTCATGCGAGGATTTGATGGAGAAAGCATCTAACTAGTGGACAACTTTCTATATTACTTTAGCTCAACTTACAAATAACTAACTCTATGTTTGCGACTGGGTCCTTGGCATATTTTTTGTGCTTTCTCATCAAACTATATCAGACACAAGCTGAGTTCTTGCCATTCCAGTGCTGCTTGCAGCTTTGTTCCTATATGTTTATTTTCTGCAGTGGAGTTGTGAATTGTTTAGTTCAGCCTCTGCAGATAGCAATCGTCTCTGCCGTTATTCACTTGCAGCCTTCCATGGGAGCCAAGATGAATACACTGGAAGAGTCTTTTCATAGATGAGCAAAATAAAAACTTTACGCTCCACAATCTGTACAAAAATGGATTCCTTTGCTACCCGAAGGTGTGTCTCAGAAACACTCATAATCCATCTGTGGTTGTTCAAGCATGGGACAGCATGGCAGGTTTGCCTCTGGTGGTGAATTCCTTCTACTTGTGTGTGTGTGTGTGTGTGTGTGTGTGTGTGTGTGTGTGTGTGTGTGTGTGTGTGTGTGTGTGTGTGTGTGTGTGTGTGTGTGTGTGTGTGTGTGTGTGTGCATGTGAGTGGGACATTTGCATTTACTGCCTGCATATTTCATTTTGCGGTAACTGTCAGGATATTTTTATTTAAAGTTGATTTGCTTTGCACTTTCAGGACACTTGCTCAATTACACGGAATATGTTCAAACAAGATTAAGTATATCCTATTTTACTATCTCAGATGGTGACACTTAATATACAGTTAGAACTGATAACAACCTAATTAGGTACGAGTAGCTGAAGTGACACAACATGTTACAGTGTGATAATAAGAACCGGATTCTCTCTGCATCTCCCAGCAGTGTGCAGATGAATCAGGTTTTTTCTCAGCTAGATAACAAACTTCCATAGAACAAAGAAAAAAAATGGAGCACAATGATTAGGCTTTTGCAGCTTTTAATTATGTAAACAGACTAATATTTCAGCTTTGTTGACTCTGAGCTGTCTGCACATTTAAAACCTGCAAAAATAATCACGCAGCTCCAATCGTCCTTTACTATTTGAGATATTTCAGTTGAAACTTCCCACCAGCAGGCACGAACTGTGCCGTAATTGTTGTGATTCTAACTAAAACAATACAATAAACAGAAACTAGCAAGCTGATTTACATGCTTGACAGAGTACATGGTAATTATAGTGTGAATTAGTCATATTCATTTAGTCAGTCTTGATTTTCTATGTGCACAGTACATTTTGAGTGTGTACATTACAGCACCTGATTACCCTAAGATGAAGATGTTAATAGAAACTGCCTCTAGGCAATCACTGAATATTCACACAGATAGACTACATGCACACACATTCAACATGGCACTCGTAAACAATGGCTTGTAAATACAAGGAAAATAACCAGCACAGACATGCAAAAATAAAATCAAGCACCAGCACAGAACCCTGCGTCTTTGCTGGGGATGATTAATTGTAGTGCCTTCTGGCTTTCAAACACAGGCATGAAGAATTACACTGATAATCTTTTCGTTCTACTGTTCTTTAAGACATGCTTCTCATTTGCTTTGGCTTCTGAGATCTAGATCCCAATAAGACAACTAGGAAGCACAGCATATTTATTGCAGCTTTTTTTCTGCAGCTTATTTTCTGCTTTGCATTTGTAAAGAGTGTGTATGTCTTGTTTAACACCGAGGCCTCATTGTGGTGCTGCTTCGTGTTTTTCATCCAGCCTGCACCGCTGCGCAATCTCTTTATGTTTGGGTTGAAACGTCTGTGTCTGTGCAGTTGCAAAGGGACACGCATGTTTGCCGTGTGGTTGAGACACTGCAGTGGTTTGACATATATTCTCCTGTGTGATCACACTCAGACACAGGATGTAAGGTGGAGCCTGCATGAGATAAAGGTGTTTACACGCATTTTACAAGTTGTCTAAAAACACATGTCTAAAGTAGATGAGGTGACAGTAGCATTCCCATGGCAATATGTGAAGCACACATAAAAAATCATCATCTTCAATGAGGTATATATTATGTGTACAAAGGGAATCCCTGTTAGTGTGTACAAAGGCAGTAAGAGTACACATTATATCTTACACAATAATTCATTACCCACAGTTATGCAGATGCTACAGGAGGGGTAATATTTAAAAGGTGCGCTAAAGTAATTGTAATTTTGATTATTATATTAAAATTATTTTAACACAAGGCCTCAATAAAACATATCCTTTAGTTAAGGCTAGCAGATAAGACAGAAAAAAACACTGATAAAAGTTGTTGGGATTAAACAGAAATGTGTAACAGCAGTCCTGCTGCAGTGCAGTTTGTATGTAAATATTTGCTTGTTGTATTCAGGTAATTCTTTCACAGATTGCATTTATTCAGGTACGGGTATATTATTACGAATATTTTTAGTTGCTTCAACAGTTTTTTTATATGTTGTAAAACAGAAACTGTTATTTCAGATCAAAATCTATCTATCTATCTATCTATCTATCTATCTATCTATCTTTAATTTATTCATTTTTTCATTTAATTGCTTTTTCAGTTAATTTGTTTATTTATTTCAATTTATTTTTTATTTCATGCAATTTTGTTGTTAATTCATTTAACTCGTTTATTTAAGTTACTATGGTCAATTTACTTTATTTAAGGAAGTGTTGACATTATCCACAAACTCCTTTTTCTTCATCTTTTTGTTAAGAAGCTGCACAGTTTTGATATGTTACTGAAGTCCAGCAATACTAAAGCCATTTGAGATGTCACACTTAACAGTCTTAAAGCTGCAATGGGGCTCAGTTTTACCACGTTTAGTCCAGCCACCTTAACCCCCCTACCATATAGATTTACTGAGGATAGTCCATAAAACCTCATATCACTTTTCAAACTATTATCATTCAGCAGTTGAAATAGGAGTCTTTTAATGATACGTATTAAATGGCTAATTGAAGTGTAATGTTCTTGGGTTTTATTTCCGTTGTAAGTGATAGTGACACATGACGACATAAACCCACAGACCATTAAATGGGTTCAATGAATTAATTTTAATGCCTGCACATGTATGCAGGTGTGTGGGCGTGTGTGCATATGTGTGTTTCTAAATGGTTAAATATTTGTAGGACATACACTTATCTGTGCATATTTAAAGAGTGTGTGCATTCTTTGAGTAAGAAAGAGGTTTTGCCTTTACACTGTGCTTTGCATGTGCTTCTTTGCACATGTTTGCAAGTCTGGTTTTGTTTGAAAGCAGCACCAGCCCTGAGCCAGTCTCTGCCTTCCCCTCATCAACCTGCTAATCACAGTGATTAGTGACTCATTTCATCATTACAGGTTTCATACCACACACTGCTTATTCCATTCAGAGCCATTACCAGAGAGAACTTCACCCACACACACACACACACACTTATAGAAAGACACACAAAAGCCTGGCTGTTGATTACACACTCCTCCACCTTCACCCCTGCAGTCTGCCATCCATCACACTGCCACAAGGGAAAGAAAGGCAGAGAGACGAGAGGAAAAGACCGGCAAGAAGAAAAAGACCAGAAGAGTGAGACAAAGGAAAGGGCGACCATGTCTGTCTTTTTACCTTAAGCTGGGCCTCTCTTAATCCTCACTGTGCGCACACACACACACACACACACACACACACAAACGGAACAAGACATGTGAAACCAAAAAGCCTAAAAGGTAACCATTTCCTCAAAGGGCAGCAAAGGTGCAAGAGTATGCAGCAAGGTGCAACAAAAGCTACACAAAATTATCTTTGTGTGTGTGAAGGTGCTGCAGATTGCATGCACACACATGCAGATATCTACATAAACATATAGATGTGTAAAGCAAAGACACCTAAAATCAGAGTGAAAATAAATCCTGCAAACTGATTCCATGCATAGATGTTTTTTTTTATGGACATTAACGCCTATATTCCAAACTTTTAAGGACATGTAACTTATAAGTTGTTGAATACTCCACTATGTCCATCAGCTAATCACAAACTTTAGCTGCCTAAACAGCTACCTGCTGTGGCTGAAAGGGAGAACAATTATTAACCAAAATACCAATGTTCCAAGTCAGAAAGCTCAACAATGAGCTGAAACTCAAACTACAGTATAAATAAGCTGAAGATAAAGGGGATTTTCCATAGTTTCATCTCTTTTAAAAAGTCCTTTCATGAAAATTGGATTTGCTAGCAGGTCTACAAGATACAACCCAATGTCAAATGTTACTGATGATTCAGTGAAGTTCACCAAATGCCTCCAGCAAACACCTTTAGAACAAAAAAAAAAAAAAAAATCAAAAAACTTTTTCATGGTTATCGAGTATTATTTGCAAAAGCATCAACTGTCTTTGCACATTGTTCCCCTGCTCATGCGGCGTGTCACAAGCTGAGCCAAAATACCAAGTCAGCTTTCTTTGATAGCTGTTCCTACATCTGTGTTTCGATGGCACCTTGTCCAACCTGTTCTGAATGATCCAGCCAGGCAGACAGTACAGTGAGCCGATTACTCACCTTGTGCCAAGAGACTGTCAAATAATAATCCTGCTTGAGGTTAAAGTACATTAACAGTCTTTTTTATGAGGTAGTGTACCCCCAGAGCTTTTCGGTGGGTAAACCTTCAGAACAATAGACTGTTTCCATAAGGCTCTGAAGCAAATAAACTCAGTCTGTGGGGACCTTTTCAGGGCACATGGCATTCAAACTGAGCTCCTGTAACTTTTCAGCAGCAGATAAGTTTTAAATTCTAATGCTCTGAATCCCTGCTGTGTATAGTTGGCCATAGAATGCCCACACATGAAATAAAAATAAGGCTTCAAAGGAAATGTAATAGCTATATACTGAGAGGGCTACTATACAAATCAGGCTGAGAACAGGTGTGGGAGAAAGATACTAAGACAAAAAAAACCAAGTCTAGACTGTGGATACAAAGCTATAGAGTTGTAAGGAACTAATCCTAACCAGACCAGCTTCATCTGTCTTCAACCAGAGCCACCTCATAACACCGAAGTGATTTTTAACTGTGTGTGTCAGAGGAGGTGGGGACTGGTCTGCATCATGCTCCGACTTTTAAGAAAAAAAAGAAAAGAACAAAAAAGTGGGGGCCTTTTCTGCACAGTCTGCAACCTCTCCCCTTCACTACCACGATGTGCAAGCCTGTACCTAAGTGTTTGAGTGTGTGTAGGCACTCGCGTGTGTGGTTTATGAAAGCCTCTCGCCATATGGGCTGTTTTACCAGGTGACCCAGTAGACTGCATTAGTGGGTGACAGAGATGCACAACAAGGACTCATCCGTCTCCACATCTGTAGTGCAGACAAGGAGGGGGTGTCAGTGAAGATGGATAGGATGCAGTTTGCTGTGGAGTTTTTTTTTTTTCTTTTTCTCTGAAAGAAAAAAGCAAAACACAACACCGCAATTAAATGCAACTTCTTTGCAGTATTAATAATAGTTTTTCCACTTCTCTTGTTACCAATTTCCCATCTATGGTACAGCTTTCATTGAATTGGTGACGTTGACTTTTAATAATACTAATAACTGCGGATGTTCCACAGAAACACCTTTAAGGAATGATTCTCACCTAACGGGTAAACAGGTATACCTTTTTCGAAGGTTACTTAACGCATTCTGCCCTGGGATGTTTTACATTAGCATGGTTGTTAGACAGCACATCCACCAGAGAGCAGTGCAGAGTTCACAGTTCACTTCCAAGTTCTGAAATCACTTTTAAACAATAGCAAACATAATGATGGTTCTCAACAACTGCAACTTGCAGAACTGTGTTTGGCACATATGTCTCAGATTTTAGGCGTTTCCTTTTTCTGCCAGAAAACTTTTATTCACAGCTTTTTGAAGCCTTTCTCCCTCACTTTCATTTCTACTTCATTGTAAAACTCTGAAATGTGCTGTCGGTTGTTCCATACTGTACCATCTTTACCAGAAATTAACTGGTCGCATGTCTCTCTACTTCATCTCACATAAATGTAAAAAAGTGTTTCCACTACACTTTTGCGATATACTTCTGTCAAAACATCTGACAAACCATTTCACAAGACCGTAAAAACCTTTTAGCAATATTTGAAAGTTTTTTTTTTTAATGTAAATATTTCCATTTACATTGTTTTATTGAAATATTTAGGTTTTGAGCAATTCTAGATGTAATGGGAATGCAGCTTCTGTTCCCATGCACTAGTGGGGTAACATGGAGGCATTTGCAGTCCCATATATTTTTGCACAGCCTTTCAAAATGTTCCACCCTTTTTATTTTTATTTATTTATTTTTTGATACTTTGTTACAGTTGCTTGTAACACATGAGCTACAGTATATTTTGCAACGCTGCTCCCATGATTTCCAGTTGCAATGCTTTTTTTGCTGTGTTAGGGTACACATCTGCAAACTACCTGATGTCAAGTCGGGGGGTGGGGATGTGGACCCAAATGCAGAGATGAGCCACAGGGATGCAGATTCAAGTAGATTTAGTAGGGACTAAAACAACAAAATCCAAATGTACAATGTTGTAAAATGTGTACATGGATAGATTTGCCAGAGTGTAGTCCATCTCCCTACTAGTAGCAACTGGGATGAGTTCCAACCCTCCCCAGGAACCTTAATTGCAGTACAAAATATATGGACGGGTTGATGGTTAGGGGTAATAAGTTTCCCTGCTCGCATATTTTAATATTCAGGAGTCAAAGATCAAGTACAGTGAAAAACACAAAGCAACAGCTTGGCCATACATTCCCATCTTACAGTTTCTAACTTTGTATCTTCCACTAACCCATTCATACACACTCTCTCCCAACAGCTTGGGACCATAATGTAAACACATTGGCTGATTTTTGCATCAACAGTAATAATAGTAATATTAAAAAAAAAAAAAAAAAAGAAGAAGTCACGCCAGCTGTTGTTTCTAAAGCTTGATATTCTGAAAAGGGAACATACAATCGTCTATCATCTGCAAATGCACAACATTGGTCTGTCCTGCAGCTTTGTGTCTTAGCATAGCCCTGGGGTGCAACACACAAAGAATGTATGTGAAGAAAGTTAAATGTGTTTTGTTAAATAATTTAGACTTTTCTGCTTTGCTGTTATGTCTTCTCAAAAGTTGTTATGTTTTGCATCACAGAATGCAGTCTCCCTTTGTTTTGAGTGTTACAAAAAAAAAGGTTACTTGAAACTGCATGTGTTCTTTTTATTTACTTGGCAGCAATGCAACCTTATGATTTCTAGTTGTAAATCCACAGAAAGCATGTGGAGATGATACCCTAACCTTTCAAATTGATCTGCATCAATGCATCCTTCTTATTTTTTTTGCTGCATCTTCAAAGCAATTGCTGAGCTTGAAGCCAAACAGCGTGTCCAGAAAGCAGCCCGTTGGCAAACAAACTGAGAAAGAGGAGAGGAGGAGGAGTAAGGTGAGGGCTGTGGGAGCTGAGTGGGGCAAAGAGAATGGGGGCATGTTTACCTCTGTTCTCTTGGGGCACTGCTTCTGAGTTGAGAGGGGGGTTCCCTAAAGGGAGGAGGAGTGGTTTTGACTGAGAGGGATGGGGGAGTTGTGGAGAATACTTTTGGAGGGGTAGTAAAGACAGATATGTGGGGGGAAGTGAAGCTTCTCTAGTCCTCCACTGCACTCTTGTATGTAGTTTTGATTTTGCAGTGGATTTAATAAAAAATGAGAAATTTCAGAAGGTTTTAGCCGCTCTCCTTAACAATTAAAATCCCACACAAGGAAATGTTGCAGAAGCACATTTCCTCCTCTCCTTGCCTCTCAGCACTACTTTCATTTGAAATGTATGGAAACAAGGTTCAAATATGAAGGGGGGGGGTCATTTATTTAGTAAAGAGTGACAATAATTGAAAATGAAGACTTAACAAAAAATCCACAAAAACATCCCTTTTAAACTTAAGCTCACACTTCTGGTAACACTGCTCAGAGCTTGATTTCTGTTTTTCTCTCACACACACACACACACACACTACTGCAGATACTCACACACACACCATAGGCCAGTGCCAACAAAGAAAAGGGGCAGCAGAGGAGTGAGAGGGGCAAAAAAGGGAGAAGCAGGAAAATCCACGCTTGACTAATTCTTATATTTAGGCAGTGGTCCCTTCCCCTCCCTCTCCTCTGACCATGTAAGTATCTGTGTGTGTGTGTGTGTGTGTGTGTGTGTGTGTGTGTGTGTGTGTGTGTGTGTGTGTGTGTGTGTGTGTGTGTGTGTGTGTGTGTGTGTGTGTGTGTGTGAGAAAAAGAGAGAAAGACAACTGGCACACTCTAACCTTGACATTTTAGCATTATGGGGGCGATGAATGAAAATGACCACAATACACTTTGGAAGGATGGGGACGTGGGGGAGGGACAGTAGGAGATAAACATAACAGATCCTATCAACCTATCTGTAGCTTTCGATATGGACGGCAAATAGTGTGTAGCTGCTGTTTGTACACTTCTGGTTTTGTGTGTTACTGTGTGAAGGAGCCAATGGGATCCTTGCTCTAAACAGCCTGCCGGTTATTTAAAGGCCTTGGGGCCTGTGCTAGATTGATGTTGTTTTCTTTCAATCAAGAAGCCGTGTGGGACGCACTCATGCTGCAGACTGAGCGTTTAAACACTCTTTACTGCTCTTCTAGGGAGGACGACAGGCCTAGACACTGTGTCTACGTCTCCCCATCTCCCTTTTTTTTTTTGTAATGCATTGACCTCATCAGAGATAAATGGAAACTTTTTTTTATAAACTTACAACACACTACATACAATATTGTGTGTCCTGCATTTGCATTTGTAAAGCATCTGATCCAGAATAGCTCTAAACTCCTCCATATATTTTTTACAACTGCATTATATTACATGATAAGGACAGCATTACGATCACTGTGGAGAAACATCGATGGTGATTGTGCAAGTCTGCCTTTTACATTTGGTACGTTTTATATTGTTCAACTGTTTGCCAAATCTTCTGACATTATTCCTTATTTTCTGTTCTGTATGAACCAGTTATGGGATGCTTTATGTAGTTCCACACAAGGAGAACTTTTTTATGCACCATAAACGCTGCTATAATCTGCATTACAGCTTCATGCCTGATTAAGACTGAGCCGATTAAGTAGGCCTCAAACAAAACTCCATATGTGGAAATGTTACACTACAGAAGGTAGTGCAGCACCCATGCAATAATTAAAATATCCTACATGGACAATTGATATAAACAGACACACTTATAACTGTCTGAAGGCAGAAATCGTTCAGTTTTACAGATTGTCTTAAGGCCAAAGTAATTGGGGAAAAAGAGTCAGGACACAAAATATTATAGGGCTATTTGTAAAATGTGTCTTTATTTTTTAATTACACAGTCCAGCAGAGGACTCTGCAGCTCTAATTGTTCTGTTGTCTACAAGATGTCTGAGAGAAATTGTACATATCCAGGGTTCAAGGCTAAAGAAAAAATATTCAAACTTATACTTTGATTATAAGCAATTGTTAGATCTGTAACTCCCTTCTCACACATCTAAAACTGAAAAAAGTTCAAGTGAGAGCTTTGCCAGGTCAGCTCTCACTTTAACTCATTACTTTTCAGGAGACAAACAATCTCAACCCCTGTAGGCCAAGAAGGGTTCAAATCAACAACCTGAATTTCAGCAGATGTGTTTGTGGAGAGCATCCTGATAATGCAAAGCCAAGTCTAATATACTAATTCATGCAGTCTCATGCCCCCTTCATTTGATTTGGTGAAAGACATAAGAACAAAAAAAGAAAAACTTTTAGTCCATTTAAAGATTCCCCTTATGGAAACAGAAACATCAAACTGCTGTTTCACTGCAAATATGTTATGCTGGAGGTGTGTTTGTTTGGCTAATAGGCCCCATTAATATTAGGTGTGGGTGACACTGGCTTACCAAGCTGTGCCAACACTAGATCGCTTCACTCACCTAACTTCCATGACAACAAACATTCAGAAAGCTCACCTCACACCCTCTTTCAAAAAATATCAATGATATCTATATCCATGGATTAGATAAGTAAGATTAAATAAATCATTTTCTAAAGTCAACAGCACATATTATCAGTCAGTACAGCCACAGCTGAGTTGATTATATTGATGCAGCTGCAGAAGCTTCAAACTTAATTTTGTTTGACAAATCAATTTACACATGTTCAGTTGAGAGTAGTATGGTTTGGTTTGGATGTCACAATTTAACAAGTCACATTTCTTCCACAAAGATATATACAAAGATATATATATGTATATATATATATATATATATATATATATATATATATATATATATATATATATATATATATATATATATATATATATATATATATATATATGATATTCTCCTCCAGCATCTCCATTATTGTGCATTGGTTCACAGTGAATCACATTGGCGCAATTTGTTCCTTGCTGGCGACTGTCATTTCAAGACTGTTATGGCACTTTGTGCTTATAAACATTTCTTAAATTCTTTGCAAACGAGAATGTGTAATGTGTATGTATTTTTGATAAAACACCAATGAAAACCCATATATAAAAGCAGACATCTTTTTTAGCGACTAAATGTTACACAATGCTACAGCACTGTGTCTCTGTATATATATGTGCATATATATATATATATATATATATATATATATATATATATATATATATATATATATATATATAAGGTGATGGCTCCCTGAGCCGTCACCTTATCGTGGTGGAGGGGTTTGTGCGTCCCGAATATCCTAGCAGCTATGTTGTCGGGGGCTTTATGCCCCTGGTAGGGTCACCCATGGCAAACAGGTGTCTAGGGGAGGGACCAGACCAAGCACGGCTCATCGACCTCTACGATGACGACCAACCTGGGCATGAATGTTCCCTTGCCCGGACGCGGGTTACCGGGACCCCCCTCTGGAGCCAGGCCTGGAGGTGGGGTACGAGAGCAAGCATCTGGTGGCCGGGCCTTCGCCCATAGGGCCCGGTCGGGCTCAGCCCGAAAGGGTTACATGGGCCCCACCTCCCGTGGGCTCACCATCTGCGGGAGGAGCAGTGTGAGCTGGGCGGCAGCAAGGGGCGGGGACCCTGGCGGTCCAATCCCCGGCTGCAGAAGCTGGCTCTAGGGACGTGGAACGTCACCTCTCTGGTGGGGAAGGAGCCTGAGCTTGTGCGCGAGGTTGAGCGGTTCCGGCTAGATATAGTTGGACTCACCTCGACGCATGGCTTGGGCACTGGAACCAGTACCCTCGAAAGGGGCTGGACTTTCTTCCACTCTGGAGTTGCTCATGGTGGGAGGCGCCGAGCAGGTGTGGGCATTCTCATCAGCCCCCAGCTTGGTGCCTGCACGTTGGGGTTTACCCCGGTGGATGAAAGGGTAGTTTCCTTCCGCCTCCGGGTGGGGGGACGGGTCCTGACTGTTGTCTGTGCTTATGCACCGAACAGCAGTTCAGAGTACCTACCCTTTCTGGAGTCCTTGGAGGGAGTGCTGGAGGGTGCTCCTTCTGGGGACTCCATTGTTCTGCTGGGGGACTTCAATGCTCACGTGGGCGATGACAGTGAGACCTGGAGGGGAGTGATTGGGAGGCATGGTCCCCCTCCTCTGAACCCAAATGGTGTTTTGTTATTGGACTTCTGTGCTCGTCATGGATTGTCCATAACGAACACCATGTTCCAACATAAGAGTGTCCATATGTACACCTGGCATCAGGATTCCCTGGGCCGCAGTTCGATGATCGATTTTGTAGTCGTATCGTCGGACCTGCGGCCACATGCCTTGGACACTCGGGTGAAGAGGGGGGCGGAGCTGTCAACTGATCACCACCTGGTGGTGAGTTGGCTCAGGTGGTGGGGGAGGAGGCCGGTCAGATCTGGCAGACCCAAACGTGTTGTGAGGGTCTGCTGGGAACGCCTGGCTGAGTCCCCTGTCAGAGCGAGCTTCAACTCCCACCTTCAGCAGAGCTTCAACCATGTCCCGAGTGAGGCGGGGGACATTGAGTCCGAATGGGCTGTGTTCCGTGCCTCTATTGCTGAGGCGGCCGGCCAGAGCTGTGGCTGTAAGGTCGTTGGTGCCTGTCGTGGCGGTAATCCCAGGACTCGTTGGTGGACACCAACAGTGAGGGATGCCGTCAAGCTGAAGAAGGAGTCCTATCGGGCATTTTTGGCCTGTGGGACTCTGGAGGCAGCTGATGGGTACCGGCGGGCTAAGCGGCATGCGGCTTCGGCTGTTGCCGAGGCAAAAACTCGGGCATGGGAGGAGTTCGGCGAGGCTATGGAGAAAGATTTCCGGACGGCTTCGAGGAGATTCTGGTCCACCATCCGGCGGCTCAGGAGGGGGAAGCAGTGCTCCATCAATACTGTGTACAGTGGAGATGGGGAGCTGCTGACCTCAACTCGGGACATAGTGGGTCGGTGGAAGGAATACTTCGAAGACCTCCTCAATCCTACCAACACGTCTTCCGATGAGGAAGCAGAGCTGGCGGACTCAGGGGTGGACTCTCCTATCTCTGGGGCTGAAGTCGCTGAGGTGGTCAAAAAGCTCCTTGGCGGCAAGGCCCCAGGGGTGGATGAGATCCACCCGGAGTTCCTTAAGGCTCTGGATGCTGTGGGGCTGTCCTGGCTGACACACCTCTGCAGCATTGCGTGGACATCAGGGGGAGTACCGCTGGATTGGCAGACTGGGGTGGTGGTCCCCCTTTTTAAGAAGGGGGACCGGAGGGTGTGTTCCAATTACAGGGGAATCACACTCCTCAGCCTCCCTGGTAAGGTCTATTCAGGGGTCCTGGAGAGGAGGGTCCGCCGGATAGTTGAATCCCGGATTGAGGAGGAGCAGTGTGGTTTTCGTCCTGGTCGCGGAACAGTGGACCAGCTCTATACCCTCTTTGGGGTCCTGGAGGGGGCATGGGAGTTTGCCCAACCAGTCTACATGTGCTTTGTGGACCTGGAGAAGGCATTCGACCTTGTCCCCCGGAGGCTCCTGTGGGGGGTACTCCGGGAGTATGGGGTACCGGACCCCCTTGTAAGGGGTCCCTGTACGACAGGTGTCAGAGCTTGGTCCGCATTGCCGGTAGTAAGTTGGATTCGTTTCCGGTGAGGGTTGGACTCCGCCAAGGCTGCCCTTTATCACCGATTCTGTTCATAATTTATATGGACAGAATTTCTAGGCGCAGCCGAGGTGTTGAGGGGATCCGATTTGGTGGCCTCAGGATTGGGTCCCTGCTTTTTGCGGATGACGTGGTCCTGTTGGCTTCATCTGGTCGTGATCTCCAGCTCTCGCTTGAGCGATTCGCGGCCGAGTGTGAAGCGGCTGGGATGAGAATCTGTCAGGATTTGGGTTTTTTCCCTTTGCTTTGTTTTCTGGGTTCTTGTTTTATTTTGTAGTTTTCCTGTTTAGTTCCCTCGGTTCTCGTTTAGCTTCATTGATTTCCTGTTATTGAATTCACCTGGTTTCATTTTGTTAATTACTTCACCTGTCATTGTGTTCCGTGTATTTATACCCCTCACTTCTTGTCTTGTGTTGCTGGTTCATTTGTTGGTTTTTGGCCCTCACTTTGGCATGGATTAAAATGATGTCTGATTCCTGCATACCGGCTTCCCGACTCCTGCATTTGGGTCCACATCACTACAGCCACCGTGACATAATGAACCAGCCACCCAGGACCCAGCAGGAGAGGAGAAAGGGACACTCCAGGCGCCATAAGCAGAGACCACCAGAGACCATGACCTGTGACGAACTGGTGGGTATTTTGCTTGGGCTTGGACCAGCTCCTGAGCTGGTGGAGAGGGAGGTCCGGTCGCAGTTCTGGGGAACCAGACTGGCTATCAAGCCACCAGCTCTACGGTCCACGTCTCCGGCGCTGCAGGCTCCCACGCCAGCGCCCAGAACCCGTCCGGCGCTGCAGGCTCCCACGCCAGCGCCCAGAACCCGTCCGGCGCTGCAGGCTCCCACGCCAGCGCCCAGAACCCGTCCGGCGCTGCAGGCTCCCACGCCAGCGCCCAGAACCCGTCCGGCGCTGCAGGCTCCCACGCCAGCGCCCAGGTCCACGTCTCCGGCGCTGCAGGCTCCCACGCCAGCGCCAGGGTCCACGTCTCCGGCGCTGCAGGCTCCCACGCCAGCGCCCGGGTCCACGTCTCCGGCGCTGCAGGCTCCCACGCCAGCGCCCGGGTCCACGTCTCCGGCGCTGCAGGCTCCCACGCCAGCGCCCGGGTCCACGTCTCCGGCGCTGCAGGCTCCCACGCCAGCGCCCGGGTCCACGTCTCCGGCGCTGCAGGCTCCCACGCCAGCGCCCGGGTCCACGTCTCCGGCGCTGCAGGCTCCCACGCCAGCGCCCGGGTCCACGTCTCCGGCGCTGCAGGCTCCCACGCCAGCGCCCGGGTCCACGTCTCCGGCGCTGCAGGCTCCCACGCCAGCGCCCAGAGCTCGTCCACCTCCCTTGCTCCATGTTCCCGAGGGGGTCCCAGGTTGGGACGCTCCTCCTCTGTCCCGAGTTCCCGAGGGGGTCCCAGGTTGGGATTCTCCTCCACCGGCCCCAGCGCCAGCCCCGGTGTCCGAGGAGGAGGTCGCTCCTTCTCCTCTGTCTCCAGTGTCCGGCGAGGAGGTCGCTCCTTCTCCCCCGTCTCCGGTGTCCGGCGAGGAGGTCGCTCCTTCTCCCCCGTCTCCGGTGTCCGGCGAGGAGGTCGCTCCTTCTCCCCCGTCTCCGGTGTCCGGCGAGGAGGTCGCTCCTTCTCCCCCGTCTCCGGTGTCCGGCGAGGAGGTCGCTCCTTCTCCCCCGTCTCCGGTGTCCGGCGAGGAGGTCGCTCCTTCTCCCCCGTCTCCGGTGTCCGGCGAGGAGGTCGCTCCTTCTCCCCCGTCTCCGGTGTCCGGCGAGGAGGTCGCTCCTTCTCCCCCGTCTCCGGTGTCCGGCGAGGAGGTCGCTCCCTCTCCCCCGTCTCCGGTGTCCGGCGAGGAGGTCGCTCCTTCTCCCCCGTCTCCGGTGTCCGGCGAGGAGGTCGCTCCTTCTCCCCCGTCTCCGGTGTCCGGCGAGGAGGTCGCTCCTTCTCCCCCGTCTCCGGTGTCCGGCGAGGAGGTCGCTCCTTCTCCCCCGTGTCCGGCGAGGAGGTCGCTCCTTCTCCCCCGCCTCCGGTGTCCAATGTGAGGGATCCAGAGCCGAGGCTGCCCCCGTCGTCTGGGCCTCCCAGCCGTCCTCCAGAGCCGAGGCTGCCCCCGTCGTCTGGGCCTCCCGGCCGTCCTCCAGAGCCGAGGCTGCCCCAGACTGTTTCCTGAGCTGGGCCGTTTGGACTCTTCCCCTGGACTTGTGCCCCTGGACTTTGTTTTTTCCCTTGGTCCCTCCTCCGGGCCCCCTCCTCCCACCCGTCTCTGGACTCTGAACTTTTTGGGCCGTCCAGTGGCCGGCCCTTGTGGGGAGGGTACTGTCAGGATTTGGGTTTTTTCCCTTTGCTTTGTTTTCTGGGTTCTTGTTTTATTTTGTAGTTTTCCTGTTTAGTTCCCTCGGTTCTCGTTTAGCTTCATTGATTTCCTGTTATTGAATTCACCTGGTTTCATTTTGTTAATTACTTCACCTGTCATTGTGTTCCGTGTATTTATACCCCTCACTTCTTGTCTTGTGTTGCTGGTTCATTTGTTGGTTTTTGGCCCTCACTTTGGCATGGATTAAAATGATGTCTGATTCCTGCATACCGGCTTCCCGACTCCTGCATTTGGGTCCACATCACTACAGCCACCGTGACAAGAATCAGCACCTCCAAATCTGAGACCATGGTCCTAAGCCGGAATAGGGTGGATTGCCCTCTCCGGGTCGGGAGTGAGGTCCTGCCTCAAGTGGAGGAGTTTAAATATCTCGGGGTCTTGTTCACGAGTGAGGGAAAGATGGAGCGCGAGATCGACAGACGGATCGGTGCGACGTCTGCAGTAATGCGGGCTCTGCGTCGGTCTGTCGTGGTGAAGAAGGAGCTGAGCCAGAAGGCGAAGCTCTCGATTTACCAGTCGATCTACGTTCCTACCCTCACCTATGGTCATGAGCTGTGGGTCGTGACCGAAAGAACGAGATCTCGTATACAGGCGGCTGAAATGGGTTTCCTCCACAGGGTGGCCGGGCTCACCCTTAGAGATAGGGTGAGGAGCTCGGTCATCCGGGAGGGGCTCAGAGTAGAGCCGCTGCTCCTCCGCATCGAGAGGAACCAGTTGAGGTAGCTCGGGCATCTGGTCAGGATGCTTCCTGGATGCCTCCCTGGTGAGGTGTTCCAGGCACGTCCCTCTGGGAGGAGACCCCAGGGAAGACCCAGGACACGCTGGAGGGATTATATCTCTCGGCTGGCCTGGGAACGCCTCGGGATCCCCCCCGCAGAGTTGGCAAATGTGGCTGGGGAGAGGGAAGTCTGGGCTTCCCTGCTTAGGCTGCTGCCCCCGCGACCCGACTCCGGATAAGCGGCAGAAGATGGATATATATATATATATATATATATATATATATATATATATATATATATATATATATATATATATATATATATATATATATATATAATGTATGTATGTATGTGTATTTATGTAGAGAGAGAGAGGCCAAATAAGACTTGTTGCTATTATCTAACACTGTACCTTTTTACGGAGCTGCATGTTGGACTTAACTCCACCAGAGGTCTAGAGGAGATTATTACAGTCATGGTGGAAAATAACTGGAACAAATTACAGGATGTGCTGGATGAAATTATTTAGATAGGAAAAAACACACACACACACTAGAACACACAAGAGAACACACACATGCACTTTTGTCACAGCAGTAACGTCTTTGCCTTTTTCTTTCTAATCGACCAGAGCTATTGATGTACTGAATGTCGGAAGGCTGGATCAATGAACAAGAGGAAAAGCTTTTTTGAGGGGAGAGTGGCTGAATTGAAAGGTGCATGCACATGCAGTCGATGCATCTTTACGTGCATTTGCATGTGTGATGTGTGCATGCAGTCATGCATCGAGCTGCACATTTCTCTCTGCAGCGACTCTGGCTGTGCACCATCTCTTTTACTCCACTCACATCTCCGGTCTTCCATCTAGATGTGTAGAACTGACTCGTTAATGTTTAATGCTTTCTCAGGAAGCAGACACGCTCAGTGAGGTTTGCAGACGCACACACACACACACACACACACACACACACACACACACTCCTACATCCCCCTAGCGACGCCATCCTCATTACCAGCCTGAGGTTTGACCTTTCACCTCTCAACCAGATGGCTGATGTTTTCATTCTGGAGGGAGAAGAAATGAACCAAGAGTGGCTCAACATTGCACAGAATCACAAGAAATGAAGAAGAACAAGTGTGTCGCAAGATGATGGTGTGTTTGTCTATCAACTGGGGATCAAACAGATGTATTGCTGAATCAGGCCTGAACACAGGTTTTATATTCCTGGGGAAGAAGTCCGAAAAGCCAGAAGGCCAACACCAGATTTTAGAAGCTTTTAACAAAAAAAAAAAAAAAAAAAAGAACAAACTTTATGTCTTTTCACAAATTTAAAAAAATGCATTAAGATTAACAACTCTTGGAGGGAATGAAACCCGAATGTGGACTCAGAAGCCAGTGTAAAAGCATCGCTTTGCAGTCTTATTTTCTCCACTGGCCTGAGGGCTTCACTGGCTTCAGAAAGTGTGACAAAGTCCAGATCAGGCTGCAGGCTTTTACCACTTTACACATCAAAAGATTCCACAAATCACACAGTCAGGACAAGGGGCAACATTTGCACGAGATTGAAAGTAAGCAGGCAGCAATGCGTGAGAGGTGGCATTGTTAGAAAGAATGTGTGTGTGCTGTGAGAGGGAGATCGAGACAATGAGTGAAAGCAGGCCTGTGTACGTGCCTGAGCGCATGTGGGTGGGGAGTTACTTGTGCGGCGTTGGCTCCCTCAGGTGGTGGCACGTGCAAGAGGGTGGCTTCTGTATGACCATGCATTCAAGCATGTTTGTTAAACTCTATCATTCATGCTGATGATGCGCTTCATGGAAAGTGGCTCCCACATTTTTGATCTTGTAAAAAAAAATGGTCCAAATTTTTTTTTTAATAAATAAATCTTACTCCTTGTGGTCCTAAATAAAGACAAAGAACATCAAGAAAATGACTGTACAAAGGAATATCATTGATAAAACATCACAGACTCTCTCCTGGTATTCTGGCATCCTCTCACCCTCCATGCTGGTTATTTTAAAATATTTGTAGGAGTGAGTGTGAATGGTTGTTTGTCTCTGTGTTGGGATGGGATGGTGACTGCACACTGCCTCTCGCCATCATGATTGCTGGGATAGGCTTAATTGGACTTAACCAGTTAAGAAAAGGAATGAAATTCATTGAAATTTGGGCTAAATGAGGTTATAACCCAAAATGAGATGATAGGCAGATGGTTGTGCAAAAATCCCCAAAGGACTCAAATATAATAAAATAAGTCTCTCAAAAGTATAGACTTTATGTAGAAATACCAAGCATGGATTCTTTTTCTTCTTTTTACAAAGCAAAACAGAACTAAAGAAACAGCAAAGGCTTTCTTGGAATAACAGGAAGCAAGAGAATACTTATGACAGAGATATGTCTTCCCTTTGATTAGCAACATTTTAAAGAGAGGATCATTTAAGAGTGTCTTGTAGATACTCGCTGCAGTTGATTTAGTGCATGATGTCACACACATTAGGAACACTTGGATTTACAATGCCTGGACAAGACACATTTGTTCATACTGCTGCTTGCTTCATGTTAACAAGGGATTAACAGAATACAATGTTTGGATTAGTTTTTAAAAGCAGAAAACAGTGAGGGACTTTCTGTCTGAGACACTATGTCTGAGTTTTAGTAGTATCACAGTACTTTTAGATAACCAGTGTTAACACTGATCAGTTGGACAGTTTATGGAAACCAAATTAACCCCTTAAGGCCCAACCCATGAGAACCCTGTAAGAAAAGTCCAGTTGTTTCATTTTGAGGTCTTTATTTGGCATTTGAACAAAATGTAGCAAAGGACATTCCACGTTTTTATAGGGGATATTTTAATTTATTACAAGGCGATTTGTCAAAACTACTTCTGCTTCCTGGTATTTATTCGGTGACAGAACATATCAGATTGTGTTCATCATAAAATGATGTAAAATGTCTTAGAAACTGTGTATCAAATATGATATGTTTAGTTCTATAGGGTTAAAATAATTGCTGTAGAGGAAAATCACAATATATTTTACTGTTTTACTGTTCTATTAAAGAATAAAACTAGCTAAAAGCAGAAAGAAGCTGTAATAACGGCATGTACACTGTAGGTTTTTCTTTAAATCTAATGATTTGCTTACTTAGCCAAGTCACCCACACAGGTGAGAGCCTTCCAGACAGACAACAGCTTTGCATGTGTTGATTTCTACCCTCCTCCTGCTTCCCCTTTCCGCTGTCTCATACATAAATATATGGACTAATGCTGGCAAAAACCAGGAGTAGACCTTCTCCCATTGTCGAGGAGGCATTTATGTGCATGTCAGAGCAGAACAGAAAAGAAATGGACTATTTTTCTTCAAAATGTCAATGGAATCTGGAAGGATTTGCACATTTCTTGGCAATTTGAATATCAGTGGAAAACTGATGTGGTATGCAAAGGAGACAGAGAAGACTGCTACTGTCTGACACTGAGGGGGGCAGTGGTTTGTCCACTGGTGGCAGTATGTTCTTAGTGGGGTAGCATTGGGGAGAGCAGAGGAAATATGTCACGTTGTCAAGGCCAGGGAAACTTTTTAGTCCAACTGTAGTCTGTTTGTTAGGTAGTCATAAATCCAGCTGGTTTTGAAACTGAACAAAGGGCTGAACGATGGGCTTGTCGGTGGAGGTAAGAAGAACCAGATTATGACCTGATCTTCCTAAAGGAGGCAGGAGATGTATGCATTTTAAACATTTTTATAAAATAATACCAACATCTCATTTTCTCTGGTGGAGCAGCAGAAAAATGGTTGGAAATGTTTTGGAAATTTGGTAATGTTGCAGAGAGAAAGATATCAGTGGAGTCCTCAGAGATCACAATACATGAGGAATCTCTGTTTGCAGCCTAGCCTTGCAGATAAGACACCCAGATAGCCGTTACGCTGTCTATTCGGCAGATACATAATTAGGACCGTCCACCTCAGTAATGGCAACGACTTCGCATTATTCTGTACAACAGAAGTATGCTATTGAAGAAAGAGATGCATTTCTGCATGTCGCCGCTTTCTCTGCGTCTGCATTGCATTTTGTCTGCTGGTCAGAGAATGAGTCTGATGGTGAGTCATGACCCAGTATGATACACTGGAAAAGCTTCAGCTCTGTCTGTGTTGAAGTACAACCATGTTGTGTGTTTAATATGACCTGATTTCTGAGATTTCTTTCTTTCTCTGTATGTGTGTGTGTGTGTGTGTGCCCTTCTTTTTCTTTAATCAGGGAGTGAGTGAAGCAGAACAGTTCAGAGGGTTGAATCAGTGGCCTTTGTGCCGGTCTGCGTGGCTTGAGGCTGGCACTCCTGTAGTCTAAATAACCAGCTCCGGATGTCTCTTTTTTTTTTTTTTTTGGTTTCTTTCCCCTACACAGGATGGATTACTGTGAGTATCTCTTCATCTTACAGTAATTGTCTCCTCTCACATTACCACCAGAGGACCACCTCAATTCAGGCTCACTTAGCTGGATTAAAACCACCCACCACTGCAATGAGTTCTGAGCAGATAGTGACTGTCTGCTGCACCTTTTGATGCACAAAGCCACAGTGGTGGGAACAGGAGAGCTGCCATCTGAAAAAACAATGATGCTGCAAGACTCACTCTTTTTTTTTGCTGCCTATTTTACAATTTACAGTCATTTCACTTTATACTGCTTCGTTCCCTTGATTTTTAATTCTGTCGCTTCAATTTACTGCCTTTCTTTTTCTTCTTTTATTGCTCTTTAATGCAGCACATTAACATCAAAAACTTTGCTGTAATTATTCAAGCACATATGCATATTCATATACCCTTAGAAAAGAGCCCATTTCTGAGGAATAAGGTACAGAAATGACCCATTGACTAAACATTGGAAATCATTATTTAATTTTGAAAAGACCAAAATACAGTCATGGGTACATAATCACACCTTTATTTGCTCACATTTAAATAATTTCTTCCTCTTAAGTACTTCCCCCAAAAGTAGCATGAAAGAAATATGCCCCACATGAGCATCTCTACAATAGGACAGATGTCATTGTAAAGGCTATCATTAAACCAGCCACAAAATCATCACAGGAAGGGGGGGGGGGGGGGGGGGGGGGGGGCATGAGATCAACTGTCCTGTCAGTGTTGCACAGGCGCTTTTCTCCCCTCCTACTTTAGTTTGAGCTAAAACATGACTTAGAATGAAAGACGGATCCTAGTTTGCCATGTTTACATGGATGCACTACATAGAGCTGTGTAAAAAATAAACATGAACCAGTATTTTAAGATAAAGTGTTCGTTGCCACAAGGTATTTGTTGGCTACTTTTCTGGGGCTGTTCAAACACCTTAGTTTGAACAGTGTGTATACAAAAGCTCGGGAACATTTTTTTTATTATCAGTTATCAATAATAATGAATTACTTAATTAATCACACTGAAAACATTTAAACAGCATCCCAATCATTATGTTGAAATGTTTGGTTACAATTATCAGTTGTGAACATTTGTTCTTCTGTCTTAAAATCTAATTTTTATTTAATAAAGGGAATATGTCGCTCTTGTTCTATTGGGCTGTAATATTTCCCCATTCTGAGTTGCTGAGTCATATGTGATGAGATTCATTTGAATTAAACATGAGCAAAGTTAATTTGTATCTCGTACTCTTACTTGGTGCCTGACAAAGGCTCTTTGCACCAGCTGTGCTTTCCTGTATGCTCTTGTGAGGGTGTGCTGGTCCCTTCTGGTCAAGTAAGGAGTTGCACATATAACCTGACAGTGGGATTCATTCAGGAAAATGACAACACCCTTACTATGTTCAGCGATCAAAACCCAAATGATCCAGCCAAAACACATACATCCAGACAAATGTGAGCAGGTGACGTAAAAAAAAAAAAAAAAACAGAACATACAAATAAAATTTCAAAAGCTAATATGTTTGATGGTAATGGTTAATGGATAGTAAAAGGACATGGAATTTGAATTTTATTTAGCATTTATGCAGATTTTATGATTATAAAAATCAAACTGTTTTGCATGTGTACATTAATTTGTGTTGAAATTCTCCCCTGAGTCTTTTCTTCTATAAA
Source organism: Telmatherina bonti (assembly GCF_933228915.1). NCBI lineage: Eukaryota > Metazoa > Chordata > Actinopteri > Atheriniformes > Telmatherinidae > Telmatherina > Telmatherina bonti. The sequence continues at coordinate 19,328,523 of NC_136617.1, read as the reverse complement.
GACTTCTTTAGAAATCCATTTCCATGACGTGTAAACATGTTGCAAACAGACAGATATTTCCCTTCTGCGACTCCTTTATACCTTAAAAAATACCTGACAGGATATTTAATGACATATGTTGGTGCTATCAGCACTACTAAGCTATTCCTTCAAACTAATTTAACACTGAGCCAGTGAAAGTTTCTTGTGTGATGGTTTTTGGTTTTTTTAATTAGAAACTTTTTTTTTAATTGAATAGAAGTTTGATATGATTAGTTTAGCCAAAATTTTTATCAAGTCTACCCTGGCTGGCTTCAAATGTGCAACACTCACTTTTGGTTATGTGTAAATCTATATATTAATTCATGGTCATTTGTGGTGATATTTCTTCCTTTTTATGTCTTATGTGCAATACTCATATATAATTAGCTCAGACACTGGTCATCCTAAATTTCTAAATAAATAAAAAATAATTAACCTGAACCAAATCTAGTGCTCCAAACAGTCACAGAAGAAACACTGCAACATCTAGAGGGAACACCTGCAGTGAAGGTAGCAGTGCAGTCCTACCTGAGTTTGGATTGGGTGTGTAAGCAGTCATCACATTCCTGAACTGAGAAAAACAGCAGTAGCTGCAGCTTCTGGGAGCCATACAAGGTGCAGCTGTTGCACGCAGGCGGCTTCACAGGCCTGAGAATGTTGTAAAGCAAAACAACAGATATTTATTAACCCAACTGATGAAGACTGTCCCTGATCAGCTCGTAACACTGTTAACATTAGATTTATTCAAACCAGAAGCTACTTTTATTATCTTTATAATGAACAACAGGTTTCGCAACACAACACCATACTGACTCTCCTCAATTATTCTGCACTGGTTTTAGTTGAAGTGATTAAAGTAAAATAAATGTAAGTGACACTTAGTGTTGGCCAGAATTTGTCTTCTTCCTTCATGTTCCCCAGGACTTGAAAAAATCCAGGCAAGCGTCCTGCAGCTTGCTAAAGGTCCAGATTTAGAAGTGTTATGTCATATCTGAACAAATGAATAGAATTAAGTCTGAGGTTATTTATTGTTAATTATTGGGCTTATATTGATTTTTTTTTTTACCTTTTACTTTTCCTTTTTTCTGCATCTGCACTAAAACTTCCAAGATGTGATGGAGATTTAAAAAAAAAGGAGAGAGAGAGAGAGAGAGAGAGAGAGAGAGAGAGAGAGACTGTAGAAGTCCAGGCATATCCTTATTTTTATGCTTAGTGTTGTGATTTTGGATCAGTTTTTAGCCATCTAAATATCCATGTTTGAATTTTGTTTTTACTCTTTGTAGTTTTACTTCAGTGTCTTCTGTTTTGTTTTACTGTTTGTTTGTTTTTTGCTGTTGTTGTTGGGGAGAAGTTACTTTTAACTTTTTTTTCGTTTAAAATGTTTTCATTACACCTTTTGACGCTGACCAACATCATTTCAACCATTTGTGACTTTCTCGGTGCCCAATGTGTCTTTTTTAGTGGCATCCTTCAAGTGATACTCAGTGTGTCCAGCATGGGACTTATGAAGCTGGGGTTTACGAGCAGTACTTGAACTCAACTTGGGAGCCTTTTTTTCTTTTTGGAGCGCTGATGTCATTTCAAAACTTATCCCACACTCCCGACTCAACGCGGCGAGTTGCTCACCGCTTATCCTCCTGTGAAGTCCTCCCTCAAGCCTGACGGAGGATATAAACCTGAAGACACGGAGAGAAAAAGAAAGAAAGAAATCGGAGACCAACACAAACTTCAGTGAAAGAAACGAAGCAAGAGGATTCCTCAGCAGAAACCCGAGGACTGGAGCCCCTCTTTCTGCTGGCGAAGGCGGCTGAACTTTTCTCTCCCCCTTTTTTTTTTTTTTTTTTTTTTTTTTTTTTTTTAATTATAAACTCAAACCACAACATGAATCGGAGCTTTAATAAGTCGCAACCTCTGCGAACAATTGATTGTAACGCCGTAGAAGTGAAAAGCAAGGTGAGTGATTCCTGTGGAGGAAATAAATGTTCACATGGAGGTCCCGTAACGAAGCTGCAGCTATGAGAGAATCTGTCCTCAACCTCTGAAGTCTGAAAAGCTGTGAAGTTGAGTAGAATTTGCGGGGTTTTGGACGCTGCAGTGATCATTTCTCCTGCATATTGCGCCGATTTGGCTTTCCCTCCGTGTCACTAAGCACTTGGAGGGTTAAAAACAAAAAACACCCGCTGCTTTGAGATTGTTTTTCAAGAAATCAAGCTTTTGTAACACTTATTGTAACGTTTCACCTGTTAAAGCGGATGTTTTCCCACATGAGTTACATTCAGGCTACTACATAGTTTCAGCCTCCGCGGTGTTTTAGGGCTTGTTTACCTGTTGTGTTTACCTGTTGCAGTAAACGATCGATATAAACTGTTGCTTATTATATCGATCGTTTAGTTATCCAGAGTTACGCAGGTGGGCGCAGTGCATGTCTAAACCATTTGGATTTTTATTATCAAATCAAATTGTAGGACTAGATTACTCTTGGGAGACTTTACAGAAGATTTTGTTTCTTTATGGTTTATTTAAAAGTTGATTTTTAAAAAAACACTCAAGGCCGAACCAGAAAATTATATTGAATTTAGTCAGATTGTGCCAACATTTCTTTCCACATGCCAGCACACATGAGTGAGTCTGGATACATGAATAATGAGTTTATCTTTTAAGTGGCATTAAAGTGAAAAGTGTGTCGCATGGGGCGATTCTTTGTGTTCAGAAGTCTAAGCACTCTTAGTTTTGGTTTCCCAGTGCAGTGGATTTCTGCTGGGGCCATGACCTGACCATGCTGGTAGATGCTTAACAGACACACTGATAAGGTGGCTGACAGAGTGTCCAGGACTGAGCTTTACCTCAAAGAGCTGATGTTTTTTTTTTGTTATGTTTTTTTTTTTTGTTTTGTTTTGTTTTTTTAAAACCAAAGCTGCATCAGTTCTTGGTCACTGCATAGCCTCCTGAGATTGTTTGTGGGTGTGGATGACACACTGGGAGCTCCTTGGCAGGAACAGACAAGTTTTGTTACTTTTTTCTCCTTCCCTGAGAATTTTATTTATCCTTTCCTGTTTTACAGTCTGTTTATTGTGCACTAGAGACAAAGCATCTCCACACTACATCACGTATTATGTTCAATTTGGTCAGAGTAATAAAATAAAATTTAAAAAAAAGAGGAAGGTGAGGGTTTAGAGAGAAAATAAGTGTTGCGAATCAGTTTTAGTTTCACCTGAATGAAGCAAAAGTTTCTGCATAGTTACGTCACCGTGCTTCATTCTGATGGGAGAACGAAAATTGTGAGTTTAATATAATCATTAGTAAAGTTTCCTGCAAATTTTTAAACTAAAATATTTTGGGGATGTTTTTACTTTATTTTATTGATATTTGATATTAGAATTGTGTGTTTGGACGATAAAACAAAGTATTAAGACACTGACTTTTATTAAGACCAGAAATGTGGATCTGTCACCATGGAGACCCCTGATCCCACCCAGTGTGTATCTGTTTGTCTGCATTTCATTGTTAGAATACATCGGAGTGTGATAAGCTCTATAAAGAGGCCTTATCGACTAAACTTGTGCAGCGCTCTTCTGCTTTGTTACTGTTTTACCAAGTTTGGCTTTTCTGTTACAGTTTCAGTAGCATCAGTTAATTCAGGCTGTCCACACCAGGTCAGTGTGTTCTAACCCACTCCTATCTGGTCAAAAACTTTGCTTGGTGGTTTCCATTATATTGGACAAGGTAAGATAGAAATTGCCAGCCCCAATCAGTTCTGATGCACTGGACATGTTTCTCACAGGACAGATCAAATAAAGGGGCCGTTCTTTCTTTCACCGCACAGGAGACACAACCAACAGTCACCGACGTGAAGGAGGAAAATAAATACTGAGTACCATCCTTTTGATTTGTGTGTGCACAAGGCAAGAGGTTTTGTCTGCTTCCATTTCCACTGAGTTTTGTTTATGGTTGGTGTCTACTTCTCTGTTATTACAGCTATGTGTAATGTAGACTATGATTTTTCTACAAAGCAACATTTTAAACATTTGCATCTAATTTGCGACATCAGTTAATGGAAACTCGGCTTGTATGACACGGTTTACACCTAGTTCAGTCTGGTATGAAAACAAGCATAACATGATCTAATCCAGTGCAAGTCAGGCTTACGTAGCCAATGTAAATACAATTTCATTTTTTTCTAGTCTGTCCTAAAGGTGTCTAAATCCAATTTAACCAGTTTTAAACTCAGTTTGAATAGGGTGCATCATTTACAGTTTAGTTAGAAAGTAAAAATGGCCTTTTTTTTTTTTATTTCAGTCTTAGCTGGTGAAGAAGACTTTAAAGTGATTGCATTTCAAAATTGTCTTGTTTTTCCTGATCCATACAGTTTAATCATTAGATTTATCAAATGATGGGTTCAATAATCAGCAATGGAGCACGTCCTGATAAACACAAGAAGCAGCTGTTCTGCTTAAATGGAATTCATTTCAAAATCAATCCATCAAGACCAACCAGAACTGTGGAAATTTACAAAATATCTTCATTAATGAAAGTGTCAACTTGCCGAAAGTTGTGTCTCCGTTAGGACTGTTATGTGATTGATGTTACAAGCCTGGTTTTTAGTGCTTTTCATTTGGTTTTCTCAGGAGAAACTGTGCCGATAAGCTTATCAGAAATAACACTGGAGGTGTCTGGCTGCCTGTCACAGAGCCTAAGCACAGAGCTGCTTTAACTCACTTAAAGCTCTTATCCCAGAGTCTGTGAGGGGGGGGTTGGATGGAATCCCTCCACCCACACACACACCTCTTTAAGGTGTGTGTGTGGGTGGAGGGACCTCTTTATGATACTTGCATTTTCATATCTATTTTTCAGTATTGGTATATGGATTATATATACTTTTTTATTTCATTCAGGTTGCAAGAACCTTTTGGAGTTATACTCTACCTGCAAAGTAGGAAGTAACAAGGTTGGGGGTTATGTTGACTGAAGACGTTTGTCGGTTATCCTCCATTTTCACTTGTGTATCAGTTAAGAGGCTCCAGACATGTTTCAGCCTGTGTCACATCACTTTTTCCTGATAGGCCTGGCAGACATGTGATGTCACGTTTGTAGTGATTTATTCTTAGTATTTGGATGGAACCATCGAGGCTCGGAATTAATCCTGTCATGTTGAGACTTGCTTGTAGCCGAGGGGTGAGTTCTGCAAGCAAGGACAAATTGTTCTCACATATCATGAGGTATAGTACCGAGGAAGGTTTAATAATCGGAGCAATGGCCAAGGTTACTGTATGCACGATTCGGATGTTTAGTAAGTCAGGCATAGCATGTTGAAGTTATATGGAATTAATTATGCTTTGTTAGTGTCTTTGTTTCACTTTCCATCATTTTAATAACACCCACTGAACACTAGCAAAGCCTGTTAGTCAGCTCCTTGTGTCATTCTCTGTGGGTTGAGTTTCATATTAGCTAGAATCCAAGTGGGGCACCAGGCTTACAAAATGCTGTCTCACATGTGCCTCTGCTGTCTTCAGTGAATCTAGCAGCAAGTTACACCCTCCTGGCACCTCCTGGCCTCCTAACATGCCTCCTCTTAAATTCATATGTCATCTTCTAATTACAGAGCTGGTTAATATACCCCCCCACCCCTCTTCTTTCCTCTCAGGCAGTGTACCACTGCCACTATGTCAGCAGTTTTTCCTCTCCCTCATCCTGCTTCCTGATCATCTCCCGTCTCTTCTCTTTTGCTGTCAGCTTCTTCTAACAGGGGCTGATGATTACAGAAACAAACAGCACTTTCGTCTACAAATTAGACAGTGTGATTCACTCACCACTGCTGCTGAAATTGTCTGAAGCAGTGCTTTGTGCTTTGGCTGCATCTTTGTGCACTTGTCTGAGTCACATGATGTGTCCACCATTACCCCTGTCACCCATGCTTTCATTCTTGCTCCAGTAACTCCAGTCAGGATAAGCTGAGGCACAACTGTTCAGGCCTGTGAATAAAATGTTGAGTTGACTCAAGTGCCTTTGTATTTTATTTACGTTACTAGAGAATTTACTCATCTACTTACAAAAAGTTTAAAATAAAAAAAATAAAAGAAATGTGGTTACACCTGCAAAAACAAACCAAAGTCTTTTCAGGTTGTAGCAGTTATCAGTGCTGTAAAAGCTCAGCTTTCTAGTCCATCATGTCTCTACCTCCCAGAGGACACCTCGCAACATAAGGGGCTGGCAATACACTGTATCCTGCAGACTGCTTCTACTGATCACAAATCCGAGATAGTAAAGTTTACTTCTTCTGACTGGACCACAGATGTCAACACACTTCAGGGGAAACGGGTAATAACCTTACAGCTGGCTTCCCTACAGTTTTTTGTCTTTTTTTTTTTTTTAAGAAAGAAATCGATCCATTGCATAGCTTTTTGTCCAGGAGTCATTGCATTGAGTTTCAGATAGAGAAAAAGTGAGCAGTCCCCATCTTTGATGCCCTCACCACAGGATTCACCAATAAAAATTAGTGTGTACACTCATGTCCATTAAACCTGAGTTGACTGGAGTCAGTTAAAAATTAGCATCTGCAACAGTCATTTGACATGAGTCTTCACATTTGTACTACTGGGTGTCAGATTATGTCTTTTAGACAAACATAAAGTGAGCTTAGAAACAAATTGAGGTGAGTCCTCTATAGTATTTTTTTAGTTTTTTTTTAGTCTTATGGACATTTCATCCATATTGAACTGGTATTTTAGGACCCTAAAGAAGCTAACTTACAAAACAGAGTCCCAAAGTTTAGAACAATCCAGTCTGGCATGCCAGGCTAGCTAAACCTACAACCAGTGGTTAGCCTAGCTTCATTTACAGATTAGCATAATGAGAAACTACAAGCTTCTTTTCTTTTCTTTTTTGTGAAAATTTAGTAAAGAAAATATTTACCAGCACCTTTAAAGCTCAGTAAAAAGACCAAAATTATGCATTTTACAAATTTGTGGCTACAAGCATCTTTAGCATTGACACAGCACAGTCACAAGAGCATTATTAACCATACTGTTCCTAAATTAACCAACCATTCCTGTAATAAGGTGGCATTTGATGAGGACTCTTTATTTTCTTTAACGTTAATGTTAATGCAGATGTTTTTAAAATAAAAAATAAAAAATACTAGGATGTGTCGTAACTGGTTGAGCAGAGGCGGTTAACGTATTAAAACATTTATGCCAGTGTCGTATTTTACATGATGTCATGACCCACATGCTTATCTTACTTGCATTACTTCATTTTATACGTGTCACTCACTTCCTAGTTTCCTGTTCCTGTTTACACTGACTGCTCCTTTAATTTTGTTTTGTCTTTTTGTCTTATTTTTATGTTTCTCTCACTGCAGTATGGAGCAGAGTTCCGCAGGTTCTCAGTGGACCGTATCAAACCCGGAAAGTTTGAGGAGTTCTACAAGCTCCTCCTGCATATTCACCGCATTGCCAATATGGAGGTGATAATTGGCTATGCTGATGTCCATGGTGACCTGCTGCCAATAAACAATGATGACAACTTTTGCAAAGCGGTGTCAACAGCTCATCCACTGCTTAGGATATTCATACAGAGACAGGGTAAGTTTCCAGAAAACTCTTCTATGTGGGATGACTTTCTTTGTCTTTTTATGTTTATCCCTCAAGCTTACTGAGTTGTCTTGCCTTTAAACTTGCTATTTGTTTAAATAAACACGGGTTTAATATTGCTTTTCCACTATGTTGTAACTGATAAATCCATAAAGAGATCATCCATAGCATTAACTGCATCTTGGGGCACAATGATTGTTCTGCTTTGAATCAAGTTTTCCCACAGAGTATTTCCTCATCTAGTTATGCCTGCCTTGCGTTCTTTTGTTTACTTCATGCATTGCTTGTGTGTGTGCATGTGTGTGTGTGTGCTTTGGGTTTCCTGCCCTCTTATTTGCTGGATCAGTCTCAGTCTGTGTCTGTCTGCCCAGCTAAGTCCTGTGCCTTTTCCAGAGGAAGGGCTTGCAGGCAGATGAACACAAACATACACGGAGAGGACGGTGCCTCGGCAGCCCCATAGAAATCAGGTCATTGAGCAAAGCCTGTATCCCGGCATACCAGACATTACTGAGAGACAAAAGATCTGCATGAAAATGGAGACTCCTTACCGAGCTCCCTGCGTTTTGTGAATTTGTGTGTGCTTGCATGTGAGTGCATATTTGCTCAATGCCAACACAACAGTACCCTGAATGGGAACCAAGTCCTCTCTCCATGTCTTTCTCTCTCAATGATTCCAACTTTGGAGTGGGCCTTGACTGCCTGCCAGCTGGTCTGCAGGCTTACAAATGAATACATCAACATTCACATCTTTTCATACCCTCAATCCTTCTTGGAATGTCCCTCACTCAGTTGTGTAATGAACATGCACTCTCCGGGGTATTGTTTTAATTGTTGTCCAGTGGTTCAAATTATTAAGTTTTCCACCAGTGCTCAACAATGTTGATGATTTACATTGAGAAACTGGACTCAGGTATTGAAGAGACCTCATCAGACTGTGACTTGTAGTCCAAAGAGCTCGTAGCCAAAACTGAATTAACCCATTCTAAGTTGATAAGATGTCTGGCAGCCATGTTTTATCTAAAAACATTGTAAGGCTGAAAGATTTTTTTCCCCTGAAGTTATGTAAACACAATACTTTATCAAAAATAGCTCAAAGGTAAGAGATAATGATCATTTTTATTGTTCATTTAAAAAAAAGATTTATATATATTTGTTTTATCAAAACACATTACTGTTGTTTACTGTAAATTATAGTTTTTCATTGGTTTTTTAAATCATTTTGGAAACATCAGAGATTTCTACAATAGAATAGTGTCTTTCTAACACAAGTCGCCCGAGGGTCCAGAGAGCGTTCAATATTGATTTTTAGGTTTGTCATTATGTATTTGAGTTTCTGCAGATTCTCTGAGTCTGTTACTGATACCACAAAGGATATATGACGAAACCACCAGATTGTCTGCAGTTGTACTTGGAAAACCTATATTATTTCCCCATGTAGTCTTTAACAGAGTGGTTATTGCTCCCACAACTATTTGAAGGACTTGATGTCTTTAGGATGCTCATTTTTAAAAAAAAAAAAAAACAGGTACACATTTGACTTTTTACTTGTGTAATGCTTCACCAGGTATAATTACCTCTGCCAAGGATGTTATGTTTTTACTGGCTATCTGTTTGTTTGTTTGTTTGTTTGTCTGTTTGTGTTCATGATAACTCAAAAAAGTAATGGATGGATTTTTATCAAATTTCCAGGAGTTGTTGGAAATGTGAAAAGGAAGAACTGATTAAATTTTAGCAGTGATCTGGAAGACCATTTGGATCCAGGATTTTTTTTAAAAAGATTGTTTTACATTGTGCTTGGCAGAGGTTTGCACTCTCCAAATGCTTTTTCTAGTTTTGTACTGTTGTTCTTGCCCAAAACATTATAAAACTCCTTGCTACCATCAAATTTAAAATTGGCTAATAATTTGAAGAAAGAACATACTTAATATATTCTCAATGAACCATTTTGTTAAAATATTAGCTTGAATCCTTTCTTGAAGTATATTAATGGTTGCAAAGATTCTTGACCTGTCCTGTGCTCGGTCAGGACACCATTTACGTCTTCTATACATCCAAATAGGTCTGTGTTCCCTTGGATTGTTTTACTAATTTATGTGTTTCTTCTTACTTTTACTGCATACCTTTCTATAATGCTCCAGAACACTTGTTTTGAGACAAATTTTCCAAAAGAAGATGCTCTGAATGACAGGTGATTGCTAAAAATGCAAGAAGGGATTTATTGTTTTGGTGATGCTGTTTACAACGGGGTACTGAAGGAATTGGAGCATCATATGTGTCTGCAGTCTTTTGTTAGCTGCTGCACAATGAGATGAGTGTGTGACTGCATGAGTACCTCGTGTTTGAGAAGAAAATGCCCTTCACACAGTTAGCCACAGGCATGAGACAGTGTGAGGGATAGTGACTGTATCAGACGGTACCAGCCTGCTGGTGTGGGTCATCGGTGGTGTCACCATGTATCCTCTCTGGGCGGGGTCTGCAGACCACCCAAGTTGAAAGAAAAGACCAAAAATAAAGCCATTTTACCACCTGGGAACATCAAGGAGATTCTGTCTGACTTATGGTTTTGGCTTTTGTGTACTTTTAAATTTTAGAAAAATAATCAATCACTTTGAGTAAGCTTAGCATTTTCTAGTTTCCCTTAAAAGGATGAGAAACAATAAAAAAGAAAAAACAGACTTGATTACCATCATCAGAGTTAATAATTTATAGTTAATTAAAACTAAGCAAGCTGTGTTCTCTACTTAGTTATACAGTTTATAACTAACAGCTTATAGATCTGTTAAAGAAGAACTATTTTAGTTTGCTTTGTTACTCGGCAGGAACAGTGACAGAAAACCCCCTCCTCCCTGAGATCAAGCAACTTTCTGTGGCTGTTCCTGTGAGTGTGCATCCTTTCCCACTCATGCTTCATGCAACAATAGGTGTAACAGAATGCGCATGCCTCTTATCCACTTGACACTCCCCTCCAGGCTTACATTTCCTTTTCTAGGTAAAAATCACTTGAGCACGTGCCACAGGTTTATGAAGATACAATGATAATCCTGCGGATGATACGCGTCTCTTCGCTGTGGGTGATGACGGCAGTTCTTAACTGATGACCGTCACCCAAAGAATACCAGTTTGCACTTTGTGGCCCATTCCTAAGAATACACAGTAGCTTCTCAGTGTAGGTAATTGTAGATAATTGCAGGGTCCGTGTCTCTGCTTAACTCCTGTGTTTTTATGTTGCTCAAACAAATCACATTTCTTAAAGGGGTCCTATTATGGTATTTTGAGTTTTCTGAGCTTTCTACAGTGTTACAGTATTGAATCCTCATCAGACATGTGAACGGCACTGTTTTTTTATCACCTAAACGCATGTTTGAGATTGAGTTCCAGCCCTCTCTCCGTTCGGTTTCCATGGCGACGAAAAACGCGTCGTTTTAGAGAGTTTTTTCTACTTCGAAATCCTTGTGATGTCCCGGGGGATAAGGTTCGGTGATTGGTTACCTTCTACTGGTTAACAAGAGCATGTACAAATACATCAGGCGGGTGGAAAACGTCGGATAAAGTTATTTCCAACGATGGCTGGTGAGTTTACCAAAGAGAGACATCCTGCTGCATTCGTTGATGTGGGTTGCTGTTTTCCACTTCGTTTTCAGGGTCTGATTCAGGTTCCAACATGTAGGGCTGTATGCTACGCGTTGACATTGTATTTTGTTTGTTATTGAGTTCATTTTAGCCCAATCCTTCTGTTTATGAGATTTTACAAAACTACTTACTACAAAAGCAGTTGCGGTGCGCGCTCTCGATGTAGTGCAGTGGCGGGAGGCGGGGCTTAATGCGGAAGAGTCTCAATCCACTCGTTTTGCCCGCAGGCTGATCTGACAGCCTACGGAGAGGGTCGGTCTGAAGTAAATAAAGCGATTTGTGACAATAACTCGATCAATCCCAGCCCTTCTGGACTCAGAAATAAAAATAAATTAGCCTGAAATGCACATAATAGTTCCACTTTAAAGTTCTTCTGCATGTTCCATATGGATAGTGAAATAGCAAAAAATTCTTGCCTGTGGATTTTGAGTTTACCTATCACCCTTATTCAAGTCATCTGTGTGTCCTTTTGCATCTTTAAAATCCAGATTATGTTTCCTGGAGTGATTTATGGCTATTTTTCCTGCTCAACAGACTTCACATATCCATTCTATATTGAACATTATTAAACAAAAAAAAAAAATCATATCAGATATCATGACCTTGTATGTTTAATTTCTTTTACTTTGTTTTTTAAGAGTAGGTTATTATCCAGTTTGCTACCATTTTAGAGCTATTTTGTTGTTGTTAAGGCAACTGGTGAAAAGAGCTGTTAGTAGAGACATAAGAAGGGCACTGACGCCACAGAGTAAAGTTTTTGTTTTGGTTCACTTCTATATTTCTCATGCGTGAAGAATAATGAAGGGGAGGAGTGTGAACGTGAAGGGAGAATAATGGGGAGAATCAAAAGATTTGTGGGAAAAGAGCAGCTCCATATGTGGAGGTGGCCTCTCTGTCTGGTGGAGTGTTTGGGTTGCAGTTGTAAAAGTTAAGTCATGTGGAGTCAGATGGTTATTTATTGTGAAGTGTTAATCTGAAGTTATGTGTATATATTTCTGTTTGGAAGTGCTTTGTTTGGTCTGGTACATCTGTATTCCTCCCAAAAGCCTGATGTTCCGTGAAGGAAAAGCATGCAAGTACAAACTGCGTATTCATATTTCCACTCAAATACATGCAAATTTGGATACAGATAAGTTGTAGAGCAGGAAACGCCAACAGTTTAGGCAGATAACGTTTTAACGGGAACTTACAGTTCCACATATAACCTTCTTCTTTTACTGTTAATTACTACAAAAATGTTTGTGGCCTGTGTTTGTCAAGAAATGCTGGACACATTATATCTAAGCTACTCCCGTAAATGAGTCTTTCGGGTACGATAAGACCTGTCACTGTTAATGTGCTGAAAAACTTGCAGACATGGCAAACTTTGACACAGTCTAACAAATAGTGCATAACTGCTAATTTTACACACAAGAGTAACAACTGCAGTTATCTTGATAACTTGTTTTATTTTTTGATATTTTCTCATATGTATTTCCACTGTATCAGACAAAGTTTTTGTATTGATCCAACCAAAGAACAATCCTGCTTTTCAAGCCTCGGTTTTCTGAGGAAAGTGCAGCTGTTTTTGTAAAACTTACCAGTGGACTGCACACAGACTAAACTTTCAATGGAGAGAAAAGACCCCACGCTTGGCAAAGGGCTAAAAGTTTAAATAAATAGAGCTGTCAAGGTAAAGCAAGGTTGCTTCATATCTCGTGTTTTGTATCACTTGGTGCTGGACTTAAAAGCTCCACCAAGCTAACTGCAATCCACACCTGTAAAAACAGGGACAGAGATACCAACATCAGGCAAGCTACAGAGAGATGTGGTTATACAGCACAGCCAGAATATATCAGAAGCTATGCCAGTTCCAGCTGTGCTGTGCTTACATCCAGACCAGCTCTGTTTCACAACAGCTTGGACAGCTCAGTCATACATAGTGTACTGTAGAACACATAATGTTTCTGTGACTAACCACACTGCACCTCTCCTTCTTTTTTTACATCAGAAAATCAGGCTGCAGATGTCAGGTTCACTTAAGTTACACTCAGTTCAAAGGAAGTACAACAAGGAAAAGTACTTTAGCCTGTCGAGGGGACTTTAACAAAAAGTTCACTAAGTGTTTTACTGTATTAGTCATCGCTTTAAGGAAGTTTATTCATCCATTACAAACTATCAACACTTCAGAGGAATTTAAATTTCTGCTAAGGAAAAACACACACACAAACTTTTTAAAACTTAAAAGCAGGAGGTATTTTGTCTTTAAAGACACATCAGGGTTTTGGATTATGGACACAAGTTTGATCTTAAACTGATTTGATCTTTTCAACTCATTTGGATTAGAAGCAGCAGCTCTGGACAGACTTTAAAGTCCTTTAACAGCTCAGTTTCTCATTGAAGTTGGTAGTAAAAGATTCAGTCTGCTTCTATGTACATTTAGAAATAGATGGCCATACAAAGAAGCAGTGAAAGTCTGGAAGGGTAACCTTTATTTAAGTGTTCCTGATCAATGTTCCCTTTTAAAAGAATAAGAGAGCTGGATCGCCATTCACTTATTCTTTTTTTATCACATTAAATGTTGGACGTGAATGGCTTAACTTCATAATCATAAGAGCCCACTGTACAGGGGGCTACATAAGCATAGAGCATAATTTATCTATCTGTCTGTCTGTCTGTCTTTCTGTCATAAAGCATGTATAAAACTGCTGAGGTTCACTTTTTAGCCTTTACTTTTGCATAATTATTCATTCAAATCAGTTTTCCACTGTGTTCCACTTTAGTTTATTGACACAGTAACATCTTAATTCTGACACTTCTGTGGTAATATTTATTTATTTATGTATTTATTTATTTTTTCATCTAGATAATTCATTTTGAACAGGTAATAAGTAAGCAATAGTCATATGTTAATGGACAGACAAACATTACTGGCAAGTAGGTATTCTATTTACATATCCAAAAAGGAGTGGTGGGAAGAACAAACTTATTATCCCACCACTCCCAATATCACATGTATTTTCTCCTTTTTAGAGACGTGATTTGAACATACAGCCCTTGTAGTTATAAGACATACTCCATTTGTTTTGAGTAAGTCATTTTAATCACTTTAAACAGAGGGTGTGTCGAATTTCTAGTTTTTACAGTAATAGTATGGTTAAGGCTTCAGAAAACCAGCTCAGCAGAGCTGTTAACCTGTTATGATACTTCTGTAGACACATGCTTTCACAGCTGCAACTGGAGCACATTTTAACCCTGATATTCTTACTGCACTTTGTGGTGTGTATGTGTGCTTGTGTGTTGGTAAGCATTTGTTTGTTTTTAACACACAAAGCACTTTGTAATGCATGCTTTGTGTAAAAAGTTCTATATTAAAGTTTGAGTTTGCAGAAAAAGGGTCTGGTCATATTCATAACAACATATAAAGAATTTTAAAGAGGTTTTTTTTTTTTCATCTGAAAGATGACAAGTGTATTTACATGAAATCCACATTTAAATCAACCCACAAAAATGAGTTTGGCCTTCTACCTGTCAGTAAATACGCCAAATCTGTGAGTGTCTAACAATAATTAATCTTTGGTGAGAAAGCTGCACTGATTCTGTCAAGCATGCATAAGTTTAGATGGTCCACACTGATTTAAACTGCTCGTCATTTGATAAGTTGACACCAGATTCTCCCACTTCTATGGTTATGTCCACGTAGGTGCTTCATCACCTAAGAATCACAGTCTTTGTTTTGTTTCTCTCCCTCTTCGTGCTGTTACATTGGCCAGCTGTAGGGATCCTGTCAGCACATCTGGTCATTTTTGGACCATGTCCAAGAGAAAGAGTTTGTGTGTGTGTTTGTGTATGTATACGTCCTTTTCAGTGAATGTGCCCTTTGCTTCTGGTAACTGTAGTTTAAAGCAGTGACTTTATGTAAACAAGAGAAACTTGTACAGGTTTCTTTGTGATTTTGTTTTCTTCACTCACTTGCATTCTGGATGCTGTTTAATGAATTAATAACTTACATTCCACCCCATCAATCAAGTGCTTATGAGGGGAGGAACATAGCTTTTCCTCATACCACTAGATCTATTTTAGTCATGTGAAGGCACCGCCTTGATGGTCTTCTCAAAATGTCTTTGTGACTTTATTTGCTTCATGACTTTCTGCAAAATCTGTAACGTCAATTTTGTTATACTTTGAGCTGCCTCAGGCTGAATGTGAAGGACCTAGATTAGTTCATGGGACTGCTATTAAACAACCTGACACCCCCCACCCCCCCACCTTGCTGCTCCTTAGCAGCTACAGCAGTTTTTCCTGTTTCTTATTCTTGTTTTCTAATTGGATCTCACTTTCTCGTCTTGCATCTTGCTGTCTCTGTGTGTTGATCCTGCCACAAGGATGGCAACAGTGCAACCCATCTGGTTCATCATCTTGGTATGCATTCAAGAATGTTCTGTAAGGTAGCAGCTCAGACTAATCTTCATTCTTTTCATATGAGAACTCAGGCATGACTTAATGATCAAGGGCAAAAAATGGGGGGGGGAAAACCACAGCAGACAGTGGGGAGTCGGCCTGACAGTAACATAGATAGCCAGGGAGGAGGAGCGGAGGGTAGACTGCAGATTGATCTGTCTGTTTTCCTCTGGACAAACAACCTACAAGACGAGGAGGAAAAAGCTGTAAACAAGTGGCATGGTCAGCAGGGAGCAAAAGCTTTTTGTACGCTTTAAATAGGTACTTTGATGATGCATCTGGGTCATATTCAACATGGGAAAATATGCTGCTTTTCATCTCGGATAAGTGAGGTGTTTAAAGACTCATTACTGTCGGAAATTGAAGCAAATGCGTCCCCACACATATCTGCGCTATGCTAAATCAAGCTCTCACTCTACTGGGAAATTTTTCTGTACCATTAAACCTTTTTAAGTTGTGTGTGTGGGCTTCTCAATAAACCTTGTGTGTGGGCTTTTCTTTGAACGTCTGCAGACAATGCCCGCCATAGTTAAAGTGTGATGGAGATCCCTGGTTCCTGCCAGGGGGCCGCACAGAGCACCAACAGGCATGTCTGATGGGGAGCTGCCTCTCTTTGTGCCCCTGACTGCAAAGATGCTGCAAACCAGCTTGAGTGATGCTGTAAATCACATCAGCTGGGACAAAACGCAAAGCGCAAACACAGACTTTTACAAGTGTTTCACATGCAGCAAGTTTATTACAACTTCACAGACCTTGGGTCCTGGTTTTTTTTTTGTTTTTTTTTGGGTGGGGGTAGTGGAGATAACTACACTATAGATGGACTTTACCCCAATGTCGAGCACATGCATCCATCTGCAGCTGACGCATGTATGTCTGCCTTTGTCCTTGAGTCCTGGGAGGGGAGCTTCAGCATTTTAATTAAACTTCCGTTGTGTTTGTCAAAACTATATTGGTGTTTGTGTTCCTCTAAGCCCCTGCTTTCATTTTGGTTTACGACCTCACTTTGAACCGCGACCCCCACTCCCCCTGCCACTCTCCCACAATGAAGTTTCCAGACACTGTGGGACAGGAGTGTCTGTGTCACAGAGCCACTCCTGTAGTTTGCCAGTTTTAATTAGCTTTTCACAGATTTACTTCTTTCTAAACCTTGAGTCAACATTGCTCACGCTTTGGTTTTGACTTGTTTAGTAGAAAATCATTATAATAAATCGAAGCAAATGTTTTTCTTGTATTTGACAAGCAAATTTCCTTAAGGACACAGTTGGTTTGCAGCTTGTCATATCTGCAAATACCAGGTTTATACACAGCTGTTTTTTTACTTGAAACTGCTGTTGACCATTCACAAACTTTCTGTTGTGGCTATTCTGAATTATAAAAACTCAGTGGCTAACTCAAGATGAACTTCATCCTGCAGCTTCATGAGCCCAGCTCTGGAAATTGTGAAATAGCTGTGATGGATATAGCTGGTCCTTCTGGGACAAACAAACAACTTCCTAAGCCACTACAGCCGCCACAGCCACTCCTCAGTAGCCTGAACCTTCAAAGAGACAAAACAAGCTTGAAATGCTTCGTTCTTTCCTTGGTTTATGGCCTGAAAATGGAATGAGATCCTGTGACGTGTTTGTCTTGGAGTTTCCACTGTGTGGATTTCGGTTCTTTCTTCATGCCGTTAATTGTATGTTGCTACAAGAATAAATAGCAGAGCTCTGTTAGGGAATTTTTGTTGTTCTTAATTTTAGCAAAGTGCAATGTTTCTCTTCATACACTTGGAATTATGTCCTATTTTATTCCAAACGTGTCTTTGTCTTATTTTAAAACAATGTTGGAACCAAATGTACCGATAAATCCTGCTAGCTGCTAGGTAAGCCATTTTTACGTAGAAACATCATGAAACACCAAGGAATAACACCTTATTTGTTACATTATAAAATGGGGAAAAATACAGTTATTGTTTTGAATTTGTTTAATCTATCACATTTGTGGGTACAGTAGTGTAGATATGTCATCAATCTATTTATGTAATGGTATCATGTAACATGATCCATAACAGAGGTGTGGGTATGAAAATGCTTCAGTACTTATGTCACTAAAATGATGGTCTTCTTGTTTGTTCCGTTTTAGCATTAAAAAATTTGACATGAGGCTTTAGGACAGGGATTCTCAATCACGGTCCTCAAGTAGCAGTGTCCTGCAGGTTTTCCAAGCATCCCAGCTGCAACAAACCTGATTCGAATCAATGTGCATTTAGCAGACGTATGCAGAGCATGTCTGAGTCTAAAGTCTGGTGTGTTCCATCAGGAACACTGGGAAAACCTGCAGGACACTGGTCCTTGAAGAACAAGATTGAGGATCCCTGCTTTAGGACACCACTGTACTTAATTTAGATTCTACAGACTTTTTTTCCTTGTGTTCCTTTATTCTATTAAAATACAAATAATCTGTAGACTTCATATGATAATGCATTGTAAATCTCCATCAGACAACATTACATTTCAAGTAACAGTGTTGGTCTAGAATGCAGATTTCACCACTAGAAGCAAGCTGGACATCCAATGTACCAGTTCGCTGAAACACTGCTTAAGTAGTACAGACTTTTCTGCATTGGTATAGTAATGATGCAAACCAACACTTGTATTTAAATGCAGGATGCTCTCTGTGCTGGAAAGGACTTGCAGCAAAACCTCATCAAACCTTTAAAATGCAGGATCTGATTTTCGACCTTTTCTGTTCAATCAGGGGTATGTATATCCACAGTTTGAACAGTCAGATTAGCCTTTTCTTCCCATCTTTTTGCTTAAAAATAAGCTGATAATCATTTGACTGTAGCTTTATATTTAGTGGATAGACATTAAAAGGTTTTGTTTTAACACTCAGCACACATTTGTCCCACTTTTGACCAATTCATAAGCCGTTTACAGCTGTTGCCGAAAGCCTTGAAGATGACTAGAAACATATTTGCTCTACATTAGTTCCTTTTAATTATTAAAAATGACCCATAAATGATCAATAACAGTGAAGTTCAGAAGAGAGATGACGCTCAGATGATCAAATACAGAGAGAGGAAAATTCCCAGGCTGAGTTTGGGCTAAGACATGAGCAATGTAAGTGAAGACGGTGAAGATTTGGGGTTAGACAAAGCGGGGAGTGTGGATGCTGGGTTGGCGTTAGCGGGTTTTTTAGGGAGGAGTTACTGGTTTTGTGGAGAGACTGCTCGCTGTGAGACTGTTCGCTGCAGTTCCTCCTTAATTACAGCTCTGCTGGTGGACAAGGTCAGGCATGCTTTGTGTGCAACAGAGGAAAACTCACACTAATTCTCACATGTGATAGTTATCAACACAAGTGCAAGCTTGAGCAAAGTATTCTTTTGAGGAAATCCAAGTTTACCTACTTTTATCAGAGTACAAATTGGCTTAAAATGCATTTGTGCTGTTGTCACTCTTGCAATCGTCAAATAAAACGATTGGCCTTTTGCACTTTTTAGTCATCTGTCTCGAGCTTTGCCTTGTCTTGTTGGCTATGCCACATAGACAGTTTGAAATATTAAGTAGGTTTTGGATCTGTTTCCCATTTGAGCTTTCAATAGATGACACTTCTTATGGCTTTTATCAAAATCCTTTATAATCTTTTAAGGAAGTAGCATTCATCCCCTTTCTTTGACTTAAGACATGCAGCTTTCCTGCATCTTAACTTCAACTAGCACAACATGAACTTAGGATTGTCTTTGTAAAGACTTATTTTGAGACTCCATAATTACAAAGTAGGGGACTGACTGCTTCTGGATAGCTCAGCTGCAGCAAACACACTCACCGCTGGCATACTTGGCTTCAGAGCCACCCAGCTTACTGTAAGTAAGCTTTGTCTTGACTCCAACAACAGGTTCACTCTAGCAGCTGGTAACCAGGCTAACATGGATAGCAAACAAGAAAGTCTAAAATATCACTCAACACATTGAAATAACTTTGTGTTGTGTACTTTGCTTTGAGGCACAAAGCGAGTATGTATTCTATAAATACCGAACATTCATTGGTAACGTGCACTCTTTACTCAAAATTGCAGCTTGTGAGGTTCATGATCCTTGAGGCAAAAACCATCTATGCCTAAAATTCACTCGACATAAAAAGCTTGCACAAGCATACTGTACGAGCTGTGTGTAGCTGGACTATATGATCGTTGCCTGTACGACTTCTTGTTTCAATCTCTTTGAGTCAGGATCCGTGTTTGTTTTTGTGGAACGTCATTCAGTGTTGTCTCTAAGTTTAAGCACAAGCAGTTTCATGTCATTCACAAGCACCAGCATGAACTAGTTTTACTCTGAATCAAGTGCGATGATAAAACATGATTTTATTCATGCACAGTGTTTTTTCTCTTGAAATGGTCCGAGCCGAGCTGCTGAGAGGGAGTTGACCGTTTCTTTAGGGTTGTTTACTTTTCCTACATCCCCTTGTGGCCAAACCACTCTGAAGAAATAAGAGCCTGTTTTGTTGTTTGTTTTTTAAAGGGGAAAAGGAGGCTGTATGCATGTGTGCGAGTGATTTCAGTTCAAACTGCCATGGCCTTTTTTTCTTCTGCAAGGTTTGTATGTCTTGTGTGCAGCATCTGCAAATTATAGACACAGTAAAAGCCAGCTAAAAATTCAGTGAGTTGCCTGATGTAGGTCATGTCACTGCAACAATAAGGCAAACCCCCCCCCCCCCCCCCCCCCCAACTGCTCCACTACTCTGGCAGTTGTCAAGCCATAAAATGCACTGGAGGAATTTGATTGGCTAAAATTGAGTCCAAAGTTTGTCATGATTGGTCATTACAAATCAGCAGCGCTTCCACTGACCCTGGCGGTCATTGTTGCAAATTTCATTTAACATCCAAGGGAATCGCAGGCAAGATCTAAATCCTGTATCCTTAATATGTCTTGAGTTTTCACACACATTTCACCAGGGTCTTGATTGTCAGTCAATTGGTAGAAATCGACAGTTTTTCACGGCTGAGATTAAAATAGACCCAACACAGCATTTATGCCTTTTTAAATTTCGACACACAAGGATAGAAAGGTAAAGGAGGTTTAAAAAGCAGCCCATGAGCTTGCTTTCCCTTTAGTCCTGGTCGCGTAAAGGTCCGGCTTACAGTTCATTATTGAGCTCATTTTGGATGGATGCATCATCTGTACACTCAGTATCAAAACAGCAAAAACTAAACCACTTTCATAAAAAGCTTTATCCTGAAGCCCGACTCCTCAATAACGTCTTCTGCCTTCTAAACTGCTGAGCTGACTCACAGATGCCTGGCAGGAGGAGATGGACACCCCATGAGAAGACACCGCTCCCCCTGCCACCCGCACCTCCCCTCCCTTCTCCAAACATGTGGGCCACGAGTTGGTTGATTCAGGCCAACTCAGCAGTTCAGGATAGGAGAGGAAGGAAAAGAATGGAGGAGGGGAGGAATGAGCCCTGACTCTTGTCCTGATATGAATTGTGTCCCAGAGACTCTGTGAAACAATGGACACTGACAGCTCATGTGGAAATACTCCCACAGACTTGACATGGGGTGTGTGTGTGTGTCTGTGTGTATGAGAGAGAGGGAAATTGAGAGAGAAACACAAATGAAGTAAGTGGAGCAAAGAAGAGCAAAAAGAGCCAAGGATATGTGTCACCACACACAGGAAGTGTTGTGTTATGCTATGTGGTTGTGTAATAGAGGGAGTCAGTGTTTCAGGTGCAGGAGAAGATGGGTGACAGGCATGTTCAGGCTTGCAAAAGATTTTGCTCAATCATTCTTGGAGAATAAAAGCCCCTCACTTGGAGATTTGGGAAGGGGATTTTCACTCACCCATGTTTATGACTGACTGGATCTTAATGAAGGTGGTCAAGTTAATGATTGGAGCACGTAGCAGTACAAAGCATTTCTGAGGAATGACAATAAAGGTAGATGTGAAAGAGTAAAAAAAAAAAAAAAAAAAAATCTGTTGATTTAAACTAAAGCAAAACACATTTTCCTGCTGAGGTCATTGGTTGACGAGATGGATGTGCGAACGTGTATTTGTCTGCTTGGATTGGGATTAAAAATGGTCTCATTCTCCCCCTAAGAGAACATTTTCTTTGGCCACTTATTAATCAGGTTGTAACGCAATGTTTTCTTTTGTTTTTTCTTTTTTTGCCAATGGTGCGAATGAGAAACGTAACAAAGGATCGCTTTTCCTGTGGGTGGAAGTAGGGCTCTCAGCGAGACGTCTTCAGATACACACTTTCTCAGAATCTTTGTGTTTTCTCTGAAATCTCCAGTTTAACACAAACAAAACTGAATTTAGCGCGCGGCCAACACGATGACACGGCAGTCTGCTGCTGTTTACAGAAGACATTTTGTCAGTCTCTTTTATGTTTGCTCATATGTGTGTGTGTGTGTGTGCGCTTCCTTGGCTGTCTCATTTCCTTACCTGTCTGTCTAGTGTTTGCATCCTCCAGCATTTCTCGGTCTGTCTGTCTGCATTATGCAGGAGTGTGTGTGTGTGTGTGTGTGTGTGTGTGTGTGTGTGTGTGTGTGTGTGTGTGTGTGTGTGTGTGTGTGTGTGTGTGTGTGTGTGTGTGTGTGTGTGTGTGTGTGTGTGTGTGTGTGTGTGTGTGTGTGTGTGTGTGTGTGAGAGAGAGAGTGAGAGAGAGAGAGAAAAAGAGACATGCAGAAGACACCATAATCCTCCTAGTCTGCTTGCTGTCTCTTAACCTGCAGCTGATGAGATTAGAAAGTGATTTCAGTTTAGGTTAGTGTCAGAAGGTTAGAAAGGATGACAATGAAGGTTGCAAACAGCAGAAACACAAGCTTTCAAAGAGTTTGTGTTTGAAGCACAAAGATTGAATCCAGCTATGAATTTTAGGTTTCATTAAGTTTCCGTTGCCTGATTTTGACTCTTATAGAGAAGATGGTTAATGGGAAACAAATGCACAAAAGAATTTCTAGGCTCAGTTGAGGTAATTTTTGCCTGTGTAAGATAAAATGCGGAATAGATTTTAAAAATCATGTCTAGCATGACAAAAATAAAATTAAAAAAAAAAAAAAAAAAACATGACTGAGCTGTTTCCAATCAAAAACAATAAGTTGGTTTTACTGACCGACATCTTCCTAGACGTGATACATTAACGAAGAAGAGGAGCTCTATCCATTTTCTTCTGGTAGATATCGGTGCTTTTCTGCTCAGGGTTTCTAGTTTAAATTCCTGTTAAAATCTAAAATCTAGAACTATTTCCAAAATGTCCACCAACTCCTTCTTGCAACGCCATGCAGCCCAGTTTAGTTGCTTGAAACCAAAGACTCATTGCCTGTTCTGCTGATAAAGTAGTGTCCAGTAGCACAGCTAAAGCATTAAAAAAGAAGAATGAAACCTATTTTGGCTCAAACAGTGATGTTTTTAACAAAACCTAAGAATTGTACCACCTAAACTTAACATGTGGTTGTAAAGTCAAAGGAAAGAAGCAGAAAAGCCTTGTGTCTAATGATAATTGATTGTCATCTCCCTTCCTCCTGATGAAGACTTTATGGTTTTATAAACCATTTCCAATGAAGTTTGTTGCATTTTCTGAAAGGAGTCATGAGCTGGGATG
Organism: Telmatherina bonti; assembly: GCF_933228915.1. Classification (NCBI taxonomy): domain Eukaryota; kingdom Metazoa; phylum Chordata; class Actinopteri; order Atheriniformes; family Telmatherinidae; genus Telmatherina; species Telmatherina bonti. The sequence goes on along the minus strand of NC_136617.1, from coordinate 19,305,260 downwards.
TAAGCCTTGGATTTATGTGGCTACTTTGATTAGAGGACTTACAGTTTGTCTTCAAACCAAAGTAATATCAGTTCTGACGTTGTACGGGATGATAGTCAATCGAGGAAATGTTTTGGTAATCAGCAGCCTACATACAAACATGTGCTACTAACCCAAATGTAGCCTAAACTACTCATTTAATTTGGTTACAGAGTGTTGTACAGGTTTATGAGATCACAAATAGCCCAGTAGTATCTTTTTTTTTTTATCGCTGTTTATTGACTGATTATTTATCATCATGATGCCTCAGACGTTGGATGTGTTCCCAATAATTTACAGATATTGTTAGATTACTGCTGCATCTCAGAGGTGTACGGAAATGCTTAAATGTTTAGGAGTCCATCCCTTATTTTTTGTATGGCAGAACAATGGAAATACACAAAACGGACCAACTCATAAAGCAGAAAGAGCTAGAAGGCTAGTACGTCTGTGTCCATATCTGGTTTCCCAATAATGCTGAGAAATTCCTTTATGCAAGCAGAACATGTGTTTCTGCAAGTCTCAGTGTTCAACTTAAATCAAGATGTTTTTGTTTGGTTGTTCTTTTTTGTTGTTGTTGTTGTCGTTGTTGTTTTCACTAAAGAATATTTCACTTCGCCCACTCTCCACAGCAACCACTGCATTCTTTTTTACTTGAGGATTTATTATTTTTTTAACTCTCTCCTCCCATTTTTACATTTTTGATCATTCATTCTTTTCTTTTTTTTTTGTCTATTTAAATACCCAGAGTGATTTCCTAACAGCTACAACTTCACTTAGTTTTATAGTTCAGAAAATAAATAAACCTGTGTCAGCCAGCAGTTGCAAATGAACCGTGCTCCTTTCAGCCTACGTGAAAGATATGCACACAGGTCTCATAAACACAAATACGAACAGTAAGCCATGTGAAGAAAATCCAGTTGGAAGCACATCTTTTCAGCCTGTGACTCATTAAACATCATTTGATGGTCAAAGAGGCTCAAGGCTGATAAGCCTGTTTTAGGGTGAGTAAATGTGAGTGCTCAATATAGAGTTTATAATCTGCTGCAACTGTTTAGTCGTAGCATCTCCTCTGCGGATCTGTCCTGTAATATTCTTGAACCGACACTGAAGCCCAGTGAATATATCCAGTTTCTTTGTATCTCACGGGACATTTAGTCATTCTGTTTGCTGCGTTAAGTCTTTCTGTATCTCAAGCACACACACCCACTTAGTGTGGCTCACGTGGACTCGGTCACAAGCATAAGGCCAGACAGGTGGTGAGGTCTCATGTCCAAGTCCGCTGCTGTGACTGGTACCACCCTCACTCTGCTCAAATCCATTTCTCATCCCTCTTTCTTTGTGGTTCTTTGCCTAAATGCATGTAAAACCTACAACTTGTCATTCGCTTTACCATGGCGAAGCGTTCCAGTTCAGCTTGTGTGGCTGAAATTAAAATGAAAACTCTGTCTACTGCTTAAGTGTCACCTTGCGTCGTTAGCTAAGAGTCTAAGATCTGCATTTGCTTCCACAGCGGCGTGTATTTATTTAACATAAATAGGAAGCAGTGAAAGCAGCCCAGGTACCTGTGGGCCAGATGGCAGTGGATACTTTGGGAGGCTTAAATCAGCAGCATGTGTTTTAGAGCTTGGAAGCATGCATATGATCAGCAAAGAGGCAGCTGCATTAAAAACAGAGAAAGATGGAGGGAAGGAAAGTTGGAAAAACCCCAGCAGCACTTTATGAGTGGGAATTTGATGGGGTGTAGATTGTTCCCTTTCAGAGGAATGCAAGACCTGCCTACTTCACCGCTCAACTTCCACCCTCTTTGATGCTTTACCCTCCTCTCTCCCCTTTGCTGAATGTCTTCCCCACCCGCTCCTACACACAGATTAATCTCCTTATGAACACGCACATACTCCCTTTTTCTTTAAATCTCCTCCTCCTCCCCTTAACCTCGACTTTCCTCTGTGATCTTGCACAACGTCTACACATTGGTGGTTTGTGAGGATGTGAGTGTGCTTGCATTTGGAGGTGGTGGTAGAGGCTGATACCTGCAGCGAATCCTAAACCTGCAACTCGCTCCGCCCCACCACACCGCACAGACCTGGCCAGAGTGGAGCAGACAAGGCAGCTCCATTTAACTTGTCCCAGATGTTCAGCTTGGCCTCTGTGTGTCACAGCAACTTCTAGTTAAACGAGTGAAGGCAGTGAGGGAATGCCTAATGCTACCCAGCTTATACTGTAAACGCACGCAAAGGTTTCAGAGCTTTGCCTGGTTTTATCTGGAGATCAAACTTTTTTTTTTTTTTCCTTGTTCACATCTCACCTGACCTTGTAATCCCATGGTTTCCTTTTTTTTCTAGCTGAAGCATGAAACCAATACAAATTCAGGCTAAACAATGATTCCAAGTCTGCATGACAGTTAAAGCCTTAATCTCTTTTTGCAACCATTTGTGTGGAATGAGCAGGATGAAGGGGCTCACATAAAAGTAAATGCTGTTATGCATGTGCAAAGACACACTAGTGAAATAACTTCTTCACTTACAGTGATTCTTTTGGTTAAAGTTGGAAAAAAAACCAAAGTACTTACATCCACTAGTTCAGCTTCAGTTGACAGTGATCAGCAGACACAAAATAAGAGCAATACGGGGTTTTTTTTTCCAGTTAAAAGTGGCTCAGAGCTCAGACTTCATGCTAACATGTAATGTGTGTTTTGCACATTTGGCCCTTTTCCATCAGTATCAGCTTGTCTCAACTTAACTCGCCTTGACTCGGTTTGTAGGGTTTTTCACGAGGCTTTTGTACCTGTTTACCCGTACTTTTTTGTAACTCCTCAGCTCAGGTTCTAAGTTGGGTTGTGTGTGACATTGCCAGACTGCATGCCTGGCCAATCAGAGGTCAGGGTCAGGAAGTGACATCACTGGAAGAGCGACTCCAACTTGTAACTTGTTTTCATCACGTGACAAGCAATGGCACAACAAAAGTCTGTTCCATGGTCCAACACTGAGGTGGAGTAATTTCTTTGTTTGGTTGCGAGGAAAGGATACAGAGGGAACTAGATGGAGGGACACGAAATGAAAAAAATCTATCGAGGGCTTTCCAACTCAATGGCTACGGGAAGCAAAGGAGTTTTCAGCTGTGTCGAGAGAAGCTGAAAAAACTCAGAAGTGACTATCAGCAGGTCAAGGACCACAATGGTTGGAGTGGATCAAACGGACAAGTCTGGAAGTGGTTCCAACAAATGGATACAATTTCTGGTCAGCGACTGGCGAGGCACAGACCAAGTAGCAGATTGCCTCTGGGTTCTGTGTTATTATATAGAACTTGTCGTGCACAACACTGACGTCACAGTGATTTCACACAAACCCCGCCCATTTTAGACCTGGTGCTAAATTGTTATGGAAAAGAAGCAGGACCAAGCTGAGACGAGTTGAGGCGAGTTAAGTTGAGGCAAGCTGATACTCATGGAAAAGAGGCATTGTTATATTTGTATCAGGCACTTTACGTTATCTGTATTTTCTCAAAAAAGAACATCTGTGTTGCTCAGAGATCACTACATGCATGGTAGCTCTCCAACGTATCCCAACACCGATCACCAAAGTCCGTGCTCAAGTAATTCTCAGTAGTGAGTCATCTAACCAGCATGACACAACTCATGCAAATGATGCAGAGAAACACAAATGTTCTTTTGTTAAAAGTAAATATCTCTGTAATGTAAGTGACATGGTGTAAAATGAACAGCTTTTAGCTGAGCTCATCATGCAGAATTCACATTTGATCTCCAAACTGAGACTGTTTCACTGCAAGTAACTGATAAATGCTTCACAGCCCTATTTAATATCACTTAGATGTCCTCTTTCACAAAGGTAGTGATTCCACGATGTGAAGTATAAAATATTCACAGCTTTGGCATGGATGTAGGCTACGTGGAGGTAAAACTATTTTAACAGTACAGTCAGAATGTATATTGAATCTGTATAAAGCACGGCACTTCTTTAAAGTGTTTTTACTTGTGTTTGAATAGGAAATGTGGTATTACTGCATTAACATGTAGCCTTTGAATGTGCAAACATTTTATTGATGCAGCTTATATAAACAGCACATGGATTATGAAACCAGTCTAACTAGTAATAGCTACCAGTAGGTGTTACATATCTTCCTCAGAAATTGTTAACTAACCCTATAAAATGCAATAGAAACTCAAATACTAAAGCAAAATTATAGTTCTGAAGTATTTATAAGATCAATTATTACCCACTGTTGCATGTATTTGTTGTTTTCTGTACCACAAAAATACATGAACCACATCAGGGAAACTTCTCAGTTAGTACTGAAGCCTTTCAGTGCAGCCGTCTGTTATAAACTTGTATGTTTATTGTGCTCCTCCAAATTTCCACCCAGGCTCTGCCCCAACCTCCCCTGCAAGAATGTGAAATATGTTTGCATGTTTAAAAAAAAAAAGTTCTTTATTCTGTCTGGATTCTTTTTCCATGTTAGTGTTAGCTGGATGTCTTGGCAACAGCCTGAACCTGAGCACACAGATAGACATCCCAGTCTCCCCCAAGATGACTGGTTGTTTTTCTTCATCTTGCATTTTAAATTTAGTACTCAGAAAAATGAAATCCTGAATAGTCAGCTAGTTATTGTGGTTCAAGTACATTGGAAATACTTTTTGGATATTAAGTCAAATTCACCTGATTGTTTATAAAAAAAAAAATAATAATAATAATAAAAAAACCTGGAGAGTCATGAAAACCCACCACGTTACATGTGATACAAAATGTTTTGCATTTCACTGAATGTCTTTTCTAATGTCAGCGGTACAAAAAACCTGAAATGTGAAAGGAGGGGTCTGCCTACAGTACACTTGCAGAACAGCATTGTCCTGCGCTGCCTGGTTTTGTCCTGCTCTGTCATGATGTTTCATCCCTTGATTCTTTCTGTCATAATACTGGTTGAAAATGGGGAAACTTCCCTATTCTCAAAGTGTGTATGTGTGTGTGTGGGTCCCAGGAATAAAGCCCACTGCCACAGCATCTAGTGACCTAATGCAAAAGGCAGCAGGGTCGAGCACTATTCACTATTCTTTCTATGTGCCTCATCTCCCCCTCGACTGTGACTGTGGTCTCTCCTGTCACTAAGCACTTTGTCATGCTTGAATGAAGACCATAATGGGGGCTGGAGGGGGTTGTCGGGGTGCAGGAATGTCAGACACATAGATGGACTGTAGCTGGATGTGCTTCGGACTGAGCTATAGGCCAAAGGCCAGAGACTCCTGTTTGATGGCGTGAACTGTGTTGCTCAGTGTATCCAGAGTCCTTTTCATGAGTTTGGCAGAATTTTCTCAAACTTTAAAATAATGATTGCAATATTTTTATGGAATTTGCAGACTGTGTGGTGTAAAGTTGACACGCCAGTGAGCTAATTTTGCTGACTAGAAATGGTGCAATAGTCTCACAAAACTTTGCAGGATGGCATATTTTCTAAAGTCTCTAGCATTTTGGAAATACCGGTACATACAATCCTCGTCCATAATGGGCATCAGAATCAAATAACCACAAGTTCAGATAGCAGCATAGGCTTTGCTTTTGTGGTTGAAAGTCTGCAATATGAGTGTGTCTGCAAAAAGAAGTTGGATAAATATTTTTTTCAATAATAATCTTTTACAAATGGCCAACTGTGAAGTAGCATATTCCGTGCGCTGGTGTCAATGTAGTAGTGTGTGAAGCAGTTTGAAAGGGGTTGTGTGTTTTTTAGAGTTTCTCAGCTGGTCTGTAAGAGTCTGGGTTGAATCAAAGGCTAAAAAAATATCATCATTAAGGTCATACCCCTTACTGGCCTCTGCTAAAGCTGTAGGCAATGTGCTGAGGTTATTACCGTAACTGTTAATGGAGTACAAGAAGGTCTTCCACTAATACAGTTGGGTTTTACGATTATTTATGCTTAATATTTTATGGAATAAAATCATTTATACTTTGTTCTTTTTTTTTTTTTATTATTAATGTTTTGTCTAAAAGAGATGATAAAAGGATGCTGTGCAGTACATCCTTTCACCAAACTTTCATAGATTGTAGAAAACAAGGAGAAATAGGGGTGAAGGGTCCTGCTGGTAACTTGTTTTTTGTCTCCTTTTCCATGTACTGTTTTTGATTTTGCTTGTGTACAGCAAAGATTTTCAGCATGTTGTGCCAATTTTCACTAACCCCTGTGTGAAATATCACACATGACTCTGGCCTCAAACACCTCTTCAAACATCATTAGTCTGAACGTCTGAGTGGGGATGATGGTGCTGAGCAGCCTGTTACTGTAGAGCCAGGAGCTTATGATTGTTTGTAATTGGGCGTCTTCTTATTTGACGTCCTTTTAAAAAAAAAAAAAATAGAAGCAATACACACATTAAGTGAATTACCCTGCAATGTGCTCCATTCATGTTTGTGTTCTGTGCACATTACTAAACATAAAATCTTTCTTTCTTTTTTTTTTTAAAGAAAAAAATGCCTAGAAAGCTTTTGTAGGCGCTGTGTCAGTTGTTGATTCCTATCGCTTTGTTTTCATTAGTGGCAAGTCGGCGGTGAATGTAAGAAGACCTGCCAGGAACAAGTGTGCAAAGATGTCTTAATGATGGACCATAAAACTTTAAGATTCATGGCTTTTATGAGAGATTCTGGAAAAATCTGTAAGAGTTTAAAAAGACTTGTTTTCACAGCTTTACTTAACTAGAGGTGGGCTTCACTGGAACAAAGACTGTTTTTCCTCTTTCTCTTTTCCTTTGTAAGCTAAAAACAGCATGGGGCATTTAATAGCAACTGCAAATTATACTTAGAAACATTTAACTAGCTTCTCGTTGGTCTGATTGTTTTGTTTTCGATTTTCAGTACCGCAAAACTTTAGGATTCAGGCAGTTTTTCTTCAGAAACTGTGATGAAGGTTAATCGCATACCAGAGATGGATCACTTCACTCTAACGGTATCGCACCAGGCGCGAAGCCCACGCCTGTCTTGAGAAGTTATGCAGATCTTCAAGCTGCTCGGAGATATCGCCGACTACGTTAACCACCACATTCCTCCAGTGTCAGAGCTTGCAGACAAGCAGGCATCCATAGATTGTTGAAGTCATCCAGAAGCTGTCTTTTCACCTCCGACCTCCCATCCCCTGAGGGTTGGTTAAAATGGTGTTTTCATGTGTCATGAAGCTGATGCTTCCACTACTCTGAATGAAATCCTTTTCAGTGATTATTATGAGAAAGAATGATTATTATTGGATTTGTACATCGTTAATATAATTATATATCCAGTGCTGTGATCGGTACGTAATAGCATGAAAATAATGAACAAGAGTTAATCTACACACAAGGTTCTTTAAATAGGATTTCACTCAGAGGTTTAGTTGAGTCTGCAGATGTCTTGCAGTGACCTGCCAGTCTTTGATCAACAGGCTCACATTCGTCCACCATCATGCCCCTGTGTAGCAGGGATTACATTTGTCAGATGTAGTTACAATAACCATTGTGTGATCAGCTGAAAAATGCTTGTTTTCCACAGTTGGCAGAACACTGAACCAGAAAGCTGTGACACCTGTTGGTTCATCCTTATTTAGCTCCTTTTAAAGGGATATTTGACCCCTTTGTGAGATTGGGTAGAAAATAATCTTTTCATCTAAACTTTAAAGGATTTTCTTCAAGTCTTATTCTTATATAATCATAGACTGCAGTCACATTTAGTTAAAACAGTATGGAGTGTGCTCAGCATGGTGTTCCCCTGATTGCATTATCTGAACAGCATGAAAATGTGTGCGGTGGAAGGGTAGAAATAACAAAACATTCAGGCAGACCTGATTTTTAAGCCACAAGCTGCTTGTCTGAGTCTACCTCCCAGCCTCGTTTGTTCTGGATGACAGCTTGCAGTTGTTTTCATCATCTGTTCTTTTGCTTATTAAGTTCTGGATTAATTAAATAAAGTTTTCATGGAAATTGTTCAGAAATGTTCAGAGCCCAAAGCGGTTGCTTTCACATGGTTTGTTTTTCCCCAAAACTCATGGAGATGTAATTTACTGCCTGCCAAAGACAAAGTATACTTATCAGCAGCTTCCAGCTGGTCATCAGGCATTTTATCCAGGTTGGGAGTCTTCTGTTTTGACAACCTTTAAGCTCCACATTTTCAGTCTCTCACTGACTTTTTCATTAAATTGTCACATTTGAGAACCTGGAACAAGTGTATCTAAATGCATTTTCTGTCAGTCAGCTGTTCCACTAATTTAATCGTTTAGCCATTTCTCGTGTTCAGGCACACAATGCTTTTGGCAAGGGGGTGGGTAGTTACCCATCTGTGGAGATAGTTAGTGTTCTATTAAAATTTACCGATGTTACCTAAAAGACTCCCATGCTCCTGCTGGATAGTTGTAGAATTCATCCAAATTACTTCAAAGTAGGCCCTTTATTTTGTAAACTCACCAAGTACCTCAGATAAACTGCTGTTGAGAAAAATCAACATAACTCAGGCTTGTATGGATTTCCTCAATTTCCAAGTGAGGTATGAGTGGCAACTTGCAGCGGACCTGCAACACCTGTGGCTGTTTTCATTCAAGTGTTGTGAAATAGCCCTAACTTTCTTGGCTTGCATGCTTCCATTAATTCTGCAGAATTCCTTCACGTTTTTTAATTATCTCTGAAGTTGCATTTAGTCTGATAATGTGCAAAGTGGCTTTGTGTAATTGCATCCATCAGATTACACATTTAATTTAGGTTGTTAGGAGCTACCTTTTTCTTGTATTGTGTCAATTCCCATGAGCCGTGTCCCAAACTCTTGCTCAGCTCAACACTTTTTTCTTTAATAATTGGCATTGGATTAAACACTCCCCCCAGCTTTTTTATTTGTAGCTTTCTTAATCTGAATCATATTAACGCGCTGCTTATGGCGTTCTGCAGAACAGCTGTGAGACATTACACGTTGACTGAAAGATCATTTGTCCCTCTTCATACCCAGATGATGTGGAGTGCTGTGCGGTGTGGCTTTGGCTTTCATACCGAGGTGAGGGTGTGGAAGGAGGGCGTTGCAGCAAAAACCTGTAATGAGACTCTGCTGTAACCCTTCCCCAATATGGTTCTCATCAGGAAAGACTTGCACTTGTGGCAGAAATTCCAGCCCTTTAGCAAATGCCTTGTCTGGATTCAATCAAAACAACTTCTGCCACAACATGCATTGAAAACTAAGAATAGCCTGCTCTTCAGGCTTGATGATGTTCAAGGGGTTTGGATGGGGTCAGTTCTATTTTGTTATCAGACACAGGGGCATGGTATGAGTCTTTGAGCACTTGACAACGTTGTTTTATGCTGTGCCACGAGAATTTAGTCTACTTTTTCAGCAGGATCGTTCATCACTCCTATTTTTGACATGTTTATGGTTTTTCCCTGTTTGCCAATTTTCCATGTGCGCTGTGGTCCACATCGATTCCCACAAGCTTCCTCTCTTCTCCTGACATGCACCGCAGAGGCACACAAAATTCCCCAAGACGCTCAATTCCCATTTTCTTTTCCTCCGCAGTAAAACATGCATTGCTTAGTCAACAGTCTGCTCAGGGAAGAGCTGGAGGAGGACAACATATATAAGTGATGTGTCAGCACTGCATAGGGAGATGTATGGCATACGTCCACGCTTGACTTCGACTGGGAAATGACTTTCCAACTGGCTATGCTCAGAGGTTCTAGATTTATTCCAGGAAGGACTTGGTAAAAATTAGAGAGTAGACCCCCAAAGCAGATGACAGTTTCTTTTCTTTTCTTTTCTTTCTTTTTTTTTTTTTTTTTTAAGAAAAGAGAAAAAGGGTGCCCCTAACAAAAGGGCAAGCATGACTCATGGAAGTGCAGGAGCTGATGCTCCCCTGGGGAGCCTTCACTTCCTGTCACATCAGGCTTTACTGTGTCCAGATTTCCTGTCTGCATGAGCGAGGAAGATTAAACAGATATCAAGTTATTTAGTCTCCACGAAGCACAGTTTTATCCGTAGCTCACACACTTTATGTCAGAACTGATTGCATGAATTCATTTGGACAGTTTTACTGAGTTTTATTTGCCTGTTTTATTCAAGTTACTGTTGGATAATGTTCAGCAGTGGCTGTGTAATTTTGAGGATGTTGCCTGCTTATTAAGGGGGCTGATCTTGTCCAGCATGAAGGCTTCTATTGTTCCAATGATTGCTCTAAATTTCTGTAAACATCTCGCTGTTACTGAGCTTACCACACTGAACTCCAGTCTGAGCTCATTCCTTTCACATCGTAGCGTGCTGTTTTCCTCATGCGAAGGATGGTACATGTATGTGCTTGAGTATGTGAGTGCAAAAAAATGCAAAGTGGGAATCGCTGCAGCTGCTGCCTGGTAGTGGAGGGGTGGGTCACCTCTGTCAGCAGAGGAATGCTCTGCTCACTCAGCAGATTTTACAAAAATTCACACAACACACTCGCAGCTTTCCAGTTGTTTGTCGTTTTTTTCGTTCACAGCATGGATTTGTCATCCTTGTTGGCATTGTTGTTGACTAACTTGTAGAACAAACTCAGGCCATACTTTTTTATAAAACAGTTTTGTCAATCTGGGATAAAAATGGTTTTATATGCAGGCTTTTCAAACCGATCTGTGTGCTGTTATGACAACGGTTGCTGCATTTGTAAGGCAGGTGGATTTATTTCGCGATGGGGTTAGTACCTGAAAAATCATGCACTGGTCTCGTGAGTTGTAGTTTACAAATACGCCTCTTTTAACTGTTTTCTGTATTTCATTAGCTTTTACATAGAAAATTATGCATATCAAGAAAGACTGCTCTTCCATGACCTGAGCATTAAACGTCTTTATTTTTCTGTCCCCCTTCCCTTTTCTTTTTTTTTTCCAACAGAAGAGGTCGACTACACCACCTTTGGTACCAACACAGTAACTCGTAAAAAGAAGGCCGTTGTGACGCTGCGCAACAACGAGATTGGCCGCAAGCGTCCTCACATCTGCATTGGCATGCCTCGAGACTTCAGGCCTGTTTCTTCCATCATCGATGTGGACATCCTACCTGAATCTCACCGCCGTGTCCGACTGTATCGTCACGGCTCAGACAAGCCTCTGGGCTTTTACATTCGAGATGGAACCAGCGTCCGCGTGACGCCTCACGGCCTAGAAAAAGTCGCAGGTATCTTCATATCTCGGCTGGTGCCTGGAGGGCTGGCGGAGAGCACGGGGCTGCTAGCAGTCAATGATGAGGTGTTGGAGGTGAACGGCATCGAAGTGACGGGAAAGTCTTTAGATCAAGTGACAGATATGATGATCGCTAACAGCCATAACCTGATTGTGACGGTCAAGCCGGTGAACCAACGCAACAATGTGGTACGCAGCAGCAGAATCTCTGGCAGCTCGGGCCAGTCATCAGACAGCAGCGGTTCAACGGGTTTGCCAAGTTTGTCGATGGCTTCAGCACGGGAGATATCGGTCGGAGCACATGGCTACCAAGATGAACTGGAGAGTGATGAGGATGCAGATATTGTCATTGAGAGCAGCCTCAAGCGGCCTTCTCAGCGATCTAATGCTTCTCTGGCATCTAGCGCGTCTCGCACTCACCAGCAGACTCTGACAACAGCGTCAGCGCCGGTGGCTCCTCCGAGCCCTCCTACGCGTCCATCGTCAGTGGTCTCCACTGCCTCCTTCCACTCTCAGACAAGTCTCAACGGAGGGTCCCATCACCACCACCACCAACACAGCAGCCTGAGCTACCAGCTTCACAAAGACCTGAACCTAAAGCACAACCAGCAGCAACAGTCCCAACACAGTCAACACCCCCCTCAGCCTCTGCATCATAGCAGCAACCCAGCTCTCCGCCACAGCAACGGCAGTCTGCACAAAATTCTCAGCTCTCTGAAAACAGACCCACGGCACAGTCTCGCACTTCCCAAGGGAGGGGTGGAGGAGGATGGCACCGTCATTACCCTATAATACTTACAGAAACATAAACATCTGAGCTGCTCAGAGACTAAACTGGAACACCAGGCCAGCTCAAAATGAGCATGTGTTTTGTAAGATACTAATTGTGTAACTTCTGTTGGTTTTTACAAGATGATTGATAATAGGAAGTTTCCAAAATGTATGTATATTTGATGTATTTTTAAGTCCTATGTTTTACAGAAAATTTGTACTTAATTAGCATCAGAAAATTTCTCCTTTTTTTTTCTTTTTTTTTTTTTCTTTTTCTAAGGCAAGTCCACTGTAGCCTAGCGTTCTGAATGTGCCTACAGCATGGTATCATTTCTTAGTGACCACTTATTAAAATCCTTTTTGTTTTTAGTAATGGGACCAACTTGGGGTTGTTCATGGATTTCTTCTCTTTTTTGAAGAGTAAATCTATATTTCTTATATTCTGATAAATGCTGTCCAGAGATTGTTTTTAATAGCTCTTTTATGCATTTTTGATTGTGATCAAATCTTTGTATCTGTTCCAATAAATTATTATGTCTCACATTTATGCAAACTGAAAATTTTAATGTTTTGGTTCAGCAGATCTGACAGATAAAGGAATTGGCAAAGAGACAGACATAACAGCAGTATTTAAGTTTTAACTAACATGGAGTAACAACCATAACTTGCCTTTTTCCAGAAATTTCTGGAACGTCTGATCCTAAAAATGAATATTATCAGATATTTAAAATGGCATTATTTTAAGTTGAGCATTGTGTGACACTTTAATCCAGTATAGCTAGAGGTGGTAATTTGGTTGAGGGGTGTGTTAAAACATTAGGGTCAAGTTTTACAAAATAATTTGCTTCAGACATTACAAAGTGAAGATAAAAAGTTTGAAGGTTGAATTCCCCAATTCAGGCACAACAAGTCTCGTCCTCTGGCTTTTTTGCTGCAGTCAGCCTTAAACAGGAATGCAGCTTTATCCTGTGTTGAAGACCTGCAACAGCAGTGGCAAATTTCTTTCACCTACCTGTTAATGAATGTTTGTCTGTTGTTTACTCAGGATGGCAAAGTGCTTCAACACCTAATAGATCTCTGACACAGAGCTAATATGAACCACCATGTATGCTGGAGTTTAAACAGGAGACCTGACACCCTGACTGTTACTAAATCCATCTCTGTCATTAATGTGACTGTATAAGTAGAGGAATGTTACACTTAATTTCGGCACTAATGTTTAGAAAGCTCAGAAAATATGTTCTCCTCATCAGAAGGATGCAAACATAATTGTTTTACAATTCACATAGAATTTGATCAGGAAATACAAATGTTTTGTCGAGTAAATGAAAAAGTGAGTAAAAAGTGCTTACATTTAAAAAACATTTTTTTAAAAATCTTGTGGCCACCACTTCAATGCCACTTATGAGATTCTTGATCAAATGTTTACATTTAGTCAATTTTATTATGAGTGGGGTTATATGTTAAATCTCATTAAAATAAACCTCAATGACCAAAAACCTGTTGATTAGTTGCATGTTGAAAATTGTGATAAACTTACTTGAGCAGACCTCATGCTTGTCAAACCATGTGGTAATTCTGGTCTCCATCTGCTGGTAAGGATTGCAATTACATTACTCAGACTACTGGCAAATTACTGAAAAAAAATTTTTTCCCTTCATTACAAATTAGTTTTGAGTAATCACTTTTATTACATGACGAAACTTTTTTTCATCCAGACAAGAGTAATCTGTTGAAGAATGCAACATCCTGTTCATCCTGTTAGAACAGGAGGAGATACTGAATGATCTAATATGTGGGGGGAAAAAAACAGTAAGTTAAATCATATGCTATAACCTCTGCTCTGACTTGAAACTTAGGATAAATTTCTATTAGTGTGACGATCTTCTAAAAAAAAAATTAAAAAAAGAAAAGAAAAAAGCTTTCAGTCATTTGTGATTTATGCTAAAGTAAACATAGGTTCTCCTAATTTTGTGGCAGTCCAACACCCTAGTAAAAAAGCCAACTGTTAATCCAAAGGATATCCATTTACGGCCAGACCTATTGATGAAAAGAGATTAAATAAATTGGTATGAAAGTACAATAAATGCATTAATGCAGGGGACAGCTAACAGCATCACTGTATAGTGAAACAGAATATAAATTGTGTTTGAACATGTTTATAACTCTCATTAAACCAAAAGTCCCATAAGACAGTTGAAATTAAAGTAAAATTAGAATTCTGAAAGGCATCATTGCATGCTGCTCTCAGCACCTTAAAACTTCATAACTGAAGCAATAAATGAAGAGGCTAATGTCTTTGCTCTTCAAGAGGGAGCATAAGATCATTGACCAAAGATAAGTAAGAATAAGAATTAATTTGCCAATACATGGTTAGGTAGGTTCCCTAATAGTAATCCTAGCCTCCCCAACTGCTTTTTTATCCAAGAGCAAGCTCAGCTTTTATCTGCTGGGCTCAATTTATCTAAAGAGTACGTAGGGCAAGAACCACCACTAAAATCTAATTGTTTCCTCGGGTGCATCCCAAAGATAAAGAATCAAAATCTAAACTAAATTTAATCAAATCAAAGGGGGTTTTTTTTGTATAGCACTTTTCATACAAGAAGCAGTTCAAAGTACATATATTAAAACAACAGTAAAACAAATAGACACATCATCATTGAAACACACACACTGACACACTCCCAAACTCATGTTGCCTGATGAAGCTTCTAAAATAGTCTACTGTCTCTTTAACCAATAATAATAATAATAATAATAATAATAATAATAATAATAGTAAAAGAATAAACATAAAAAAGATAACATCTGGCTGGGCGAACTGAGGAAAAATTTAGTCCAACTTAACCTATAGCTGGGTAATCCTCAGATGTCCAATTGTAAGTGAATGCACCACGTAACGCGCTAGCTACTAAATGATATTCTAATCTACATCATTACCATATTCTTGATCATATTGCAGTATTTATTCAGTATCATCTCACATGCTGGGTATGTAGATAATAATATTTCTCTGTTCAAACTGTTTACACTGTATGAAGATCGTGTAAATGTCATAAAACCACCAGACGTGGTGACTGAAGTTCAACAGCCAGTAATGCAGAGTAACAGTTATGAGTTTAGGGGATAATCCTAAACAAAAGGTTGTTCTTAAGAAATAATAATCTAATTGGCTGGTTTATTTTTTCAGAATTTGGCGAATAAACATAAATGTATAGAAATACACACGGTCTCAAAGGTGGTAGAAATTTACAACACACGATTGTAACTGTGAACATTTTTGACTCCTACAAGCTCCCGTCCACTGTGCAGAACACGTGACGCAGTCAGTTGACAAGGCAAAACACGGCAGTAGTTCAGAAAAACAGGCGACATGGACCATCACCGGGTCGACAGGGTGGGTCTTCTGTCCCCTCTTGAAGAGTCCAGCGCGGAAATAAGCAGAGACAGCGGCATTGTCTCTCAGAGTGCGAGCAGTTTGTCCATGGTGAGCGACATCCTGAGCAGCGGGACCGTGTCGCAGAGCCCCAGCTTCGGAGCAGCAGCAGCAGCAGCTAACGTGATACCTGGAAGCCTCGACGAAGCAGGAGAGCAGGTTACAGGCGACCAGCACGGCTCAGAGCAGGACGACGAAGTCCTGAGACAAACCGCACTCGACTATTCCTCATACATCAGGGCGACAGCTGGAGAGGAGGTTTGTCCGTCACTTAAAGGTTTACGGTTTAACTAGCTGAAGTTAGCGTTAGCTTTTTGTTAATGGTTTGCTTGTTCAAGTGTCCCATCACAGTTTGTAGAGTTCAGCTCTTTTCGAGATGTAGTTTAAATAACACGGGTAAACAGTTGTGCAACTTTGAGTATTATCTTATTTGTTTTGAGGGATTATGTCACTTACAACCCACACAGTAGAACAGCTCCAAGGAGTATCACTTGTTTCCATCGCATAAAGAGTTTTTGTGTGAGCTTTTATGTTTTGTGCTGACTGACTAACCGGCTCACTGTCACTCATGAGTGGGCATTAAGTGGTTAGGCATGACACGAAGCAATTTATAGTAAAACTGGTCTCATAGAAAGACAAAGGCCCCTGTGTTTATAAGCTTATGGTTACATCTCATCTCAGACATATTACTTAGACACTCAATTTCAGCTGAAATTCCTTCCATTGAGGCTGTAACATAACTTTTGACTAAGACTTTTTCTTTACATATGCTTTTGCACGGTTGATATCCATGTCACATGATGCTCTTGTCTTTATTTCTCTTTTAGATCTTGTGCTTGGAGAAAAGCTTGGAAGAAATGTTGACGAGAGTGGATGAGTTTGTTGGGATGCTGGACATGGTAAGTTTGGTCAGTTCATGAAGCGATAGAGGCTTGTGGTACTCTTATTGTATAATTTCACCTGCTTTCCTTTCTGTTTCATCTTCAGATCCGGAACGATACCAACCAAATAGTGAATGACAATCTACCTCAAATCCAACAGAAGTCTGATGAAATGAGACAAATATACAGAAGAATTGATAAATTAGAGGTAAGTGATCATTTTAACTTTAAGGGAACAAAGTGTGTCAAACTGCTGTTTCAAAAATATTCATTTAGCCTATCCTGGCCTCTCCACCACCATCAAAGAAAATTGTTTTGTAATCAGATTGATCAGAGTTAATATTTGTGGGGTTTTTTGGGTACAAGTGGACTGGCAGTTCAAAAACATCTTTGCAACACAAATTTTTAATATATAATGTAATATATTAGAAAAGCAGTGTGTTATGTAAACATGATATATGATGGACGTTTGTCTGTTCCCTCTCCCAGATAAAGATGTACCTGAGTGGTCTCCTTTAACATATGTCATTTGTTTATGCAATTGCAATTTCCTGATGTGAAAAAACAGAAGGGAAAGCAAAGAATTTTGATTCATCATCTTGTGCCCTATAACTCTGCTATGGTTTCAGGCCTTTGTAAAGATGGTGGGAGCCAACGTTAGTGCAATGGAGGAGCAGGTCACACAGGCAGAGGGAGAACTAGGAACGCTACCGAGTACTTTCAAGAAGATTCTTCGCACAATGAGTGTTCCGGGTTTCTTAAATGTAAGAGCTGATTCATGCAAATGTAAACTCTCATCGTCTGCATTTGTTTAAAATAACCACTGGTTTTAATGTTTTATACTTCAGAATTAAACATAAATGGGGTTTTTTTTTTCTTCTTCTTTCTCAGTGGATGCTCTGAAAACATTTGTTTATGTGTCTATCCACTCACAGAAACAGGCCAGCCCACGAAGACCAGCACCACATCAACGTCAAGAGATCCCCAGCGTTTTTCGGACAGATGATTATTTCACATCACAGCCAGAACAGTGACACGGTGGAACATTTCAAACAGAGTTTGGTTCTAACCTCAGAGGCCTGATGGACAAACTGTACAAACAACTTTTACTGCCATCTCTTGGAAGAGGATCTTTCAGTGCAGTGGCCTCAATGAAGCAATAGCAGCCTTTCTGAACAATTCACTGGAAGTCTGGTGCATGAGGACATTCTACTTTTTGGGGTGCAATTTTCCTGGCAGCGATGAGCACTGGACTGTAGCAACATCATTTTTTAAAGTGCCTACATAGGTCTTAAGTCTTTCAGTTTGTTTTGTGATGAAAACAATGCCAGATGTTTGGGCTGCGACATGTAAGAAGGACAAAAGAATCCTGCTTGCCAATAAGATGTAAAGATGGTACATAGAGTTGCTGTAAAGATCGTTCGATGTAATACATGAAAAATTAACCCAGCTTTTTCTTATTATTATTTTATAAATCAAATTCCTGTCACTCGTATTTGTAAAGACCTGCACGCTCTTATGATCTGAAATGCATTTTGTGTTTTCTCGCTTCCCAAGCAATACTGACCTTGCCCAGTCAAGCAGTAAATGTCTTCCATTTCATTCACATTATATCTAGCCTTATTTATAATGGCTGTGGACGACAGTTGTCTCACTGACAAGGAGCTACATCTTAAACAGCAGCTTTTTTTTTTTTTTTTTTTTTTTTTTAGAAAAGCACAGGTATACTGATGACTAAGTTTTTGCGCCAAGGACACATTTACTTTGTAAACAATTATTGGAAGAACGTTTTGATTTAATTTCTTAAGATGATGTGGTAAAGCCTCTGTTCTTTCAACAATTCTTTCAACAAGGCAGCAAAGATCACTGGTATGATTGATTATTTGCCAAAGTAGTTAGTAAAAATATCTCATTTGCATATTCTTTTGGTTTACATTTTTAAAATCATTAAAATTTATTTAAGGCAAGGTACTTGTTTTCTGACCTCTTTGTGCATTTCGTTTTTTTTTTTTACCTGTTATATGTGACTTGGGAAGAGGGCACCATAATTGCATTGTCGCTTGTCAGAATTTGTAACTTCATACTATTTCCATAGAAAAAAAAAACTATTTGCCAAGGCACAATTAGGTGTCTTCACCTTAATTTTTGTTTATCTCTGTTTCATTAAACTACAATGCACAGTTTAGGGACTAAACGTAGAGGCTGCCTTCAAGCACCTGACAGTCTAAACTCAGGGCACTACTAACAACCACAGCTATACAATAGATTATGACTCGCAGGAAGCGGGAACACGGCCTCATTCTTTTCCAGTAAGCTTTCACTCTGACCTGCCTGCTCCAGGGAAAAGTAAGCTTCGTACCAAACAGTGAAATACTTTTTTTGTATTAAGTCTTTCTCTGTTGTTGGCCCTTTCTTGTTCCTTCTCATTTAGAGGAGTGTATTACACAGAACTTAGGAACATAACTTCCGAGAAAAGACTCGTGTTTGCACCGTACATGTTCAACCGACATGTGTTTTACTTGTTAACTAAGTTTAGTTTTGGGTAATTTTTTATGACATTACACACTCGATTAAAGATCTTATCCGTCCACGGTCGAACTACACTGGCTCTTTGCGGAGTTTCGTTAGCAAAGGCTGAAACATTATACTGAACAGCGCTGCTAATTGTTGGTAAAAGTTGGACCTCTGTCAAGCAGAAACTGCTACACGGAAAATGAAAAGTGTCACACCAAATAATGCTGCTCATCTATCATATATTAAGATATGATGAGGATTTTTCAGTTGCTTAAAGTGTTTAATTTTATGTTTAGCTATTTTGTTTTATGGATGGTTTTACATAAATATAGAGGGTAACACGTGATCTGTGGTAGCATATAAATTACCACAGAATCGGACACATTTCTTTCCGTCTGTAAAAGTTGCATTTTAGTATTTATATCATATGACTGCGTCTGATTGGCAACTTAACTGTTAATCTTCAAGACTTGTGAAAGAGGTTTTGTTTGAATGTTTTTTTTTCTCTCTCTCTCTTTTAAATGATCCTTCCTGTCAGTGGTGTAGTCCAGGGTATACGGAATATACCTACTTCTTTTTCAGTCAGCATTGAGTATACCCACTTCTAAACTTGTAAACCTCCTGTGATGCTGTTTTTACAATTACAAACATCTCTACACATGTACCTAGGTCGCCCGGCAGCTCAGATAAGGTTACCGATCCTACACTGGTTCAGTCATTAGTTGCGTTAACTTTAGCCTGAACATAGACTTTTAGATATATGTATATAAATCTATGAGCCTGTCTCTCACAAGTCTGTGTGCCAGTATTGGTTTAGTCATTTCATAACTCTTCATCTCTGGAATCGAAAAGCAGAAATTATGTGATAATGAGCAAATATCTTGATGGATTTTAGTGGTGAACTAAATACGAGTAGTCTTAAAAGTCACTTTTATTAAACAGGGGCTTTTTGTTTGTTTGTTTTTTAAAAAAGGACGAAAAATTTAGAGTATACCCACTTTCTGAGGGACCACAACACAATTGCTTCCTGTTTATAACATGAAGCATTTGAATGGGATGATTACCAAATAAAATATGTATTTAAATTGAGGTGAGATCCCTTTATAAAAATTCAAATTCAAAGCAAGGGTCAAATTATAATGTATCGCTAAAAAGTTGACCTATAGAAGAGCAGAGCTGTATGATGATTGAAATCCACTTAATTGCAATAGATCTTTTTATATATTTTTATTTACATAGTTTATAATGTGTATATTTTAGGTAGCCTGATTTTTTTCTCTCTCTCCTTTTAGTAAAAATGTCCTAATCTTCTTCTTTTAGATCCATAGCTTCACATATGGCTGGAGAGAAAGAACTATGGCAAAAGATTGGAGAGGGGTTTGTCCAGGAATATTATAACCAGTTTGACAATACCAACAGGTTGGGACTTGCCAACCTATATGTAAGTTCTTTTTTTTTTAAATTTTTTTAATACAATAATACTGAGATCTGTAAACAGTGACATTTGCCTCAAATCAGATCCCATGACAGTTCTGTAATACTATCGTGTTTAGTTAAAAAAAAATAGCTGTGAATACAATTGATAAAACATTTTTTTACTCTCAATCTGACTCAGTCAGCTGATGCTTGTTTGACATGGGAAGGATCACCATTTCAAGGGAGAGAAGCAATTGCTGGCAAGCTAGTAGTAAGCATCTTCATTATTTTATGTTTTGCACAAATGACTGATGTTGCTACATCCTCGTCCAAGTTTGTTGTACTTTTTGAGTACCTGCATTTGTTCACTACTGATGAGGATGTTTTTTTAAACACAATTTTTCCCCATATACATCAATTGCAAACTATTCTTGGTCTTAAATTTTCATTCATCCAGCATTGTTTGTAATCCACAGAACCTGCCTTTCAAGCGTATTAAGCACATAATTACAGAGCAAGACTTCCAGCCGACAATAGACAGCTGTATCCTCATCATGGTCTTTGGACAGTTGCAGGTAAGCTAGTGAACATCAGTTAAATCAGGGTGATCACCAGAATCATGAACATGCAAGACTCATTTAGCTCCCATTGGCTTGTTGCATTTGCCTGATCTATCCTATAATACATTTTATGAATACAGCTTAAAGGTCCTGTGTTGAAAAGGAAGTTTAATTATCCAGTGGATTTCAGCCAGCTTGCTCTTTTTTTTCTTTTTTTTTTCTTTTTTTTTAAAGACCTTCCACTCAAATATTTCTTTTCTTTTAACAGGCAGATGATGATCCACCAATGGCTTTTCATCAGGTGTTTATGCTGAAGTCCCAAAATTGTGCATGGGCATGCACAAATGACGTGTTTCGGCTGGGAGTGCACAATATACCAGTGTAGTAGTCAGGGTTTGCTGTGAGCATTAATGTCTGGCTTTGAATTTATATTGCTGAAGCATTGCCTTCTCTAAAGGAAATTGTAAACCTCCTTCACTTTTACAGATCAGAATTATTCCACTTTGTGGTTAATATTCCATATTAAAAAAATGACATTCCTGTCAAATTAAAGAATTTATTACTCTGAAGTGTTGTTTTTGTTTTCCTTTTCTTTACCAGTTTTTGTTGTTTTACATACTAATGAAAAACTGAACTATAACTACTAATATAGATACAGTTAGTAGGTAAATTAAGAGAAAGTATGAAGTCTTAGTCATTTTGGTGCAACCCAGTCGTGCCATGTGGTTTTAAAATATCTCATGTTGTATTCTGATGCGCCGCTAGGGGCGCTGTAGGCATATTCCTCTGTGTAAATGTCGGCTCAAAGCCAGAGTTTAAAGCTACAGCCACATTAAAAGGGTCATGGAAAGACTCCAGATAACCAAAAAACTAAAGCCCTGAATTCATTCTTCATAATGACACCGACGGTGAAAAAAGCGCAGGAAGCGGATCGCTTAAATGTAAGTCGATAATTTAATCTTCTTAGACAATCGGTAGCAGGTTAAGTAAGGACAGACCTCATCATGGGTGAAGCCCGGTTGTCGTTAGTGTAACTCACTTTCAGCTGTGTTAACGCTGTTGGTATTTAAATGGACAAATATAAATTTTATTTCGTAAATATGGGATTTCTTCCATAAAGTCCAAGTTTTCTACATATGAACCCCCCATTAAATGTCAAATGTGTGACTTGTACCATCGTAAAAATGTCCTTGTGTGCTTGTGTTAGCCATGTTTTTGTCGTGTTTTGTGACGTTGTTGTTTAGAAGTAACCACTGCAGCATAAATGTAACTATAATGTAATGAATATAGAAAAAATAGCCCACGCAGCAATGTGGCAATTTACATATAAATGTCATGTCCTTTGTTGAGTAAATGCGCAAGCGCACTGGCTGGTTTTGTAACTACAGGAGCAATTCGTAAATTTAACCTGTTTTATGAGTCTATTTAAAGTTAATGCAGCAGACACCAACAGAAATGCATTTGGTGATTTACAGAACGGCTTCGGAGAAAAAGATGCAGGTTGTCAAACTAGTTCAGAGACCGAGGACGAACCTTTACTTCGTGAGAACCCTCGAAGGTTCGTCATCTTCCCCATCCAGTATCCGGATATCTGGAAGATGTACAAGCAGGCACAAGCCTCTTTCTGGACGGTGGAGGAGGTGGGTATGAATTGCTGATTCTCATTAAGATATCTCAAAGGTTATTATCCCATTTAACGTTAATAAAAGCAGACCAAATATGCATTTACTATGGTGCATTGTGTTGTCAAAATAACATGTGCACCCATGTTTTAAGTAGGTTATCACTCAGGGATGCATATTGTATTTGCTATCTTACATCAATAATTCCTCTGACGAATCAGTTTACTTTCCATCACAGCTTACATTTGGTACAGTCTGAGAAATCCATGAAATTGCTGCACTGTTGATGGTGTCTTTCAGGTTGATCTATCCAAAGACTTGGTACATTGGGACTGTTTGAAGCCTGAGGAAAAACACTTTGTCTCACATGTCTTAGCCTTCTTTGCTGCCAGTGATGGTATTGTCAACGAGAACCTGGTAAGAAATAGCTGAGGGATGTCACTTTGCTTCAACAATTGTCCTTTAGCTTCTCTGACTAAAGAATTCACTTGTAATATGTGGACTCATGACAAAACTCTAATGTTGAAAGAATATGGAATAGGTGTGATAAATTTAACTTCCTCCTGCTCTTTTTCATTTGTGGTGTACAAGGGAGAAAAAAAAAAAGAACCAAAAGATCCGAACAAATTTATTTATGTAAACGATGAAGGAATGAATAAATAATGGGTCTAGGTTGGGTATCTTTTAAAACCCCCTATAAGTATTTCCAGATAGCGCTTCAGTGTCTGAGCTAGACTGATACATTTGTTTTACATAAAGCTAAGAGGTAGCTTAACCGATGTGTGGTTTAACTGTTTTCCCACAACAGGTGCAGAGGTTCAGCCAGGAGGTGCAGATCCCAGAGGCACGTTCCTTCTACAGCTTCCAGATCCTCATAGAGACTGTTCACTCAGAGATGTACAGTATGCTCATCAACACGTACATCAGGGACCTGAAGGAGAGGTCAGTGACTTTTTTTTTTTTTTTTTTTTTTTTTTAAATTTCATTTTATGAGTGGGTTTAGCTGGTTGTGCCACTGCAGTGTGAGATGTAACCATCCTGTTTCCTGAAGTTAAATCGAACAAGAACCTGAACCTGTTTGTCAGGTTCATTTTACGTTGGTGATTTCTTTTGCAATCCCAGCTGCAGTGGATTTAATGTACACACAGAAGATTTCAACAGCTATTTGTAATTCATAATACTTGTTTGTTCATGCATTCATTCAGTCATTCATTCATTGCCTCTACCAGACTTTTGTATTTTGAATGACATATTTTAAAAATATTTTTAGATGAAAACATATTACTTAATAAACCATAAATAATTTGTGTCTCATATAAAAAAAAAAATAATTTAAAAACATAAATGATAAGAAAAGAAAAAACTCCAGTATTGATTGATGGGGTGTCATTTAAAAAAGAAAAGCTCCATATCGACTGTTCATAGGCACTGTCCTTTTCATTGTTTGAGCTAGTTATTTCAAATGTTTCTGTTGTTGTGTTATTTATGACAATCTGTGTATTATAGGGATTATTTATTCAATGCCGTTCAGACCATGCCTTGCGTGCAACGAAAAGCAGACTGGGCTCTCCAGTGGATAAATGACAACAAATCCACATTCGGTAAGAACATGACGTTTGAAACGTGGTTCTGAAAACTCAATATAAGAAACAACTGTGGCCTAGACTAATTTCCTGTTTAGGGTCCATTAATGCTAATTCTAACATTTGTGTCCTCAGGGGAGAGACTTGTAGCTTTTGCAGCTGTGGAGGGCATCTTTTTCTCTGGCTCTTTTGCTGCCATCTATTGGCTAAAGAAGAGAGGCCTAATGCCCGGTCTTACCTACTCCAATGAGCTCATCAGCAGAGATGAGGTGAGTTTGATTCACACAAATAAAGGCATGTTGTTCTGTTTGATAAATTAATTACGTAGCTGTGAGAACCTATGGAAAAATAATCATAATAATCTATGGTTTTAGTGCATATGCTGAGTTTAGATCAGAGGTGAGGAACGTTGGCCCTCGTCCTGACAGTTTACGATGTGTCCTTGTTCCAACACTCTCGATTCAAAGGAATGAATCACTGTGCAGATCTTTATAAGCTGTTGGATCCATTTGTTTTGAATCAGTATTGCTGGACTAGGGATACATGGAAAACCTGCAGGATTCCAGTCCTCAAGGACCAGGGTTCTCCACCCCTGCTTTAGGTAGTTATTAGCTTCTTAAATTCACTGTAGGTTATCAGCATCTTGCAGTACATAAAATAAAACATGAAGATCTTATTCATTGCTGTTGGATGATGCTGTGCAGGCATATTTAACCTGGATGACACATTCGACATACAAATTTTCTAAGTATGTTTTAAACAGTTGTGCTTATAGAGAGCAAATCTCTGCAACATTTACTCTGATCTTAATACATTCAAATACATACATTATTGATATTGAGCCAGAATTATTCACGATGGGTCGGGCATGTCTCACCTGATGGTGCCCAGAATTGGCCTGAGCATAAAAAACATCAAATGTGATGTTCATGAGCAGCAACTAAGTAAAAACCCAGATCTAGTTATTTGTTTGGGTTTTTTTTCCTCCCTCCACAATTTTTCATAGTCTCTCTGGTCTGGTTCTTCATGTAGTAAGAACCAGGCTTCTGCCAACTGCCTTCTATTTTGCAACTAGAGTTGAGTTCATGCATGTTTAAGGTAACTCTACGTGAGTCTCAATAGTCAAATACCTCTCTTATAATGATGCAGAATCTGGGAGAAAAAAAATACAAAGTTGTGTTTGTCCATTATATTTTCCCAGTGTAGCCATTAGCTGCTATTCAGTTCTTGTTGACTTCATCACAAAGCTAACATTTATGAAACATTGTTTATGGAAATATTGGACTCTTGTTTCACGGGTTAAATGGACTGTCTTCAGCCAATGGCTTCCTTGCTTCTGAGTAAATGTGCTGAACCTTTCAGACTATGATGCCACTTCCATCTTTCACGGTCGGTAAAATGTCAGAACAATGTCTGCTTAGCCAATCAACTTGCAGAAATATAACTTGCAAAATATAACCAAATAAGATGAACAGTCTCTGAATTGACAAAGGTCAATTGAAAATCACCAATTAATGTAACGTATATAACCTTCTTACTCCTGCAAGGGTACCTGGAGAGAACCTAGACATGCACAGAAAGGATGTGCAAAAATTCTACAGAGAACAACTTTTACCACAATTCAAAGCAGAACCATCTGGCTGTGAAGCAGTGCTGACCACCACACCACCTTGCAACCTAAATTTCATTATGGTGCTTAATACTAACATACCTTGTCCACATGCTTTACTTAAGCCATCCACAAATATGGGGATGATCCAGGTTATAATATAAAAATGTTCAATTATTGGTAAATGTGTGTTTTGTTTTGTTTTCATTCCCAGGGTCTGCACTGTAACTTTGCCTGCCTTCTGTACAGCTACCTGGTAAATAAGCCCTCAGAGGACAGGGTCAAAGATATCATCACCAAAGCTGTTAGCATTGAGCAGGTCAGATGGGTCCACAGAAGAGCAAACTTCACATTACAAATTGCTGCAACAAATGTGTTTGTTTTACATTGTATTTTTGATTTACACGAATGGAAATGGAAGTAGTTCAATGATATCTAATAAATCTTTTTTTTCTATTTTAAATAACTTGATCTGTATCACAGCAGTTTGTAAATGGATAATTACCTGATTTATAATGCAGGAGTTCTTGACGGAGGCCCTTCCTGTTGATCTAATTGGAATAAATTGTCTTCTGATGAAGCAGTACATTGAGTTTGTGGCTGATCGCCTTCTCACCGATCTTGGACTGGCCAAGGTAAATGAACATATAAAAGGTGTAAATGATGCCAAATGGTTACTTCTCATCAATTGCAAGCTTATACCCCAGAGGAGTCCAAAGCAGGTCCTCAATGGTCACAGTGCTGCAGGTTTTCAATGTATTATCCCTTCAACACACCTGACTTCAATTAAATGGGTCCAACAGCCTATGAAGTTTTGCACAATTACTCATTGTTTTGAGCTAGATTTTTTGCAACAAAGATGCATTTTAACCTGCATGACTGTGGCCCTCGAGGGTCAGGGCAAGACACCCCTGCTGTACACCATTGCACTCCAAATAATAATTGTCCTTGCAAACGATACCGTGTGCTTTAACGTTTTTCTGTTCTTTAAGGTTTACAAAGCTGAAAATCCATTTGACTTCATGGAGTCCATCTCACTGGAAGGGAAAACAAACTTTTTTGAGAAAAGGGTTGCAGAGTATCAGAGATTTGGAGTGATGTCAAACATGATGGATGGTGAATTCACTCTGGATGCAGACTTCTGAAACTGAGATGATGCTCAGTTACATATTTGTTACATTAGATTGATTTGCTTTTTGTTAAAGCAGACATTGACAAATACACTCATATTTTGTCTCAGCAATATTCTTGTCTTTCAAACTTCACAAGGCTTACAGAGTTATACTGTCCGTATGTTGCAGGTTTTATAAATGGAAAGGTGAACAAATGAGACTAAAATACTGAGCTGTGGCTTTTTAAATTTTCACATACTGCAGCAAGGGATTTGAATGTGTGGTTTACCATGTGATAGAAATTACTTATGGTGGGTATATATTGTACAGCACTTGTCTGGGAACTTAGAGGTTGGTTATTTGTTTTTGTTTTGTTTTTCCCCAAAGATGTAAAGAAGAATTATGCGGTTTTGGGTGTTCACTTTTATGGCAAAGTGTTATTTGTTCATACTTTTAATTGTTCAATAAAATTTTGTAAACATTTTTTCCTTATTTTTTTATTATGTAAAAATTAGTATGTGTGATCAATGTTCAGCAAGCTGAGTCAACCTCAGCTTTGTCACTGGATTTAAACTGATGCAGGTACATGATCTTGCTGCCACAACGTTGATTTGTTCGCAAGCAGGAAATTTTTTACACTGAGCAGTTTTACTCAGATTTCTTCCAGCAGTCAGATTAGATTAGCCACTCCTCCATTAGCATACGGATGCTGGATATACTTGGAAATGAAAGCTAACAGCTAGTGTTTACGCGTTTTGTGAAGATGGCAGGAGACTTGAAGGATTTTGCGCTGGAGAAAGCCGAAGAGCTATCCAGCCTTTTGAAAGAGCTTGTATCTTCTGGGCAGAGCTATGTTCGGAACCAGTTTGGGGTAGACCTGGGTCTGAAGCCCGAGCTGTACCAGACGTGGGTTATCCTGTCTACGGCTGCGGTGGGTCTCCTGCTGCTGCTCGGTGTGTCCTGGGCCGCTGTCTGCGGCGGTCTGCTCTTCGGGAAAAAGCGGGGATCCCCGGTCACCCACGGTGGCGGTGAGCCTGACAAGGCCAACTTTATTAAAAGTACTAAACCGGAGGATCAGAGAAGGAAGAACAAAAAGAAAACCCTAGAAAAGGTAGGCAGCACTATGAACCTGTAGTATCACAGTCAATCAAAACAAGTTCTACTCTTCCAATAATGTAAACGACGCTCAACAAAGGTGTACATTCATTTTAGCCACTCAAAATTAAGCTAGTTATTGTTAATTAACTGACAAGAGTTATACTATTTGGCGCTATCAGCACCCTTTATTTGCACAGCATACATTAAGCCATCAGAAAACAACCCTTTTGACCGTCTTGTGAATGAAAACCTAAAATCAGTTTGCTTGCTGAGTATGCTATCAAAGAGCGTTTTAAATATGAAAGGACGCTAACTATAGCTATGTAGCTAACTGACACGTCATTGCTTTGGGTATCATGAGCGAAAATATCTGGTCTAATGAACGTCAGTCAGCGCACATTACGGTAACACCTTTTAAACAAATATTTTACCTTTTATATGTGATCGTGATTATCTACGAAACCCATTTTTAGCCACTTTGAAGAGTATGACACCATTTAAATGATTTAATCTTTCTTACATAGTAATATAGTTTTTAATTGAAGGGTATTTCATGTTAAACGATAGCAACAAGATTTCTAGCAAACCTACCAACTGCTAAGAAATTATTGTCACATAATTAACTGCTATTTTAGCATATATTTAAATGGTTAAATATATTACTAAGTGAAAGGGTGTAAGTCATATTACAATGGAAAAGAAGGACCAGTTGTTATAAGGAGTCATTAATAACTATATTTTAGAGGTACAATAAAAAATAAATAATGAGCTTACTAAAGCTGAATCCTTATTTATTTGTAATTGTTCTTGATCACAAGTACGGTGGTGTTAATAAAATGTCTCCTCTTTAGAAGGCTCAATCTAATGGACATCCAGTGACTGTAGCTCAGGAGGAAGTTAAAGTGGTTGAGAAAGTTTCCAAACTACCACCACAGATTAAAGCTGATAAGGTAAGGCATAGTTTAAAGGGGATCTGAAAGTGTTGTTGCTGGAAAATGTAGTTACAGTATCACTGTTGTGCTTAGTTATTTTCAAGTTATACAAAACAGAATAACTTCAAGTTTTATTTTTCAGGTACAGGAGGTTCAGGCTCCAGTGTTGGTGAAAAAGAACAAGAAGAAAACTAAATCAGAAGTGAAACCACTTAAGCATGCGCCCACAAATGATGGGAAAGAACCTGATGATGGTAACTCGGTTTATGAAGTTTTTTTTTTTTTTTTTAAGAACTTTTAATTTTTAAACAGTTTAATTTACCCACTGCATAGCAAATGGCTCTTAATAGACTTGTTAAGTGTTATTGTTAAAGTCAGTAGTCACATAAGCATTATGTGATCATTTATATGCATGTGTGTTTGTCAGGTGCATGGGAGACTAAAGTCAGCAATCGAGAAAAGAGGCAACAGCGCAAGAAGGAAAAAGGCCCTGAGGACTCTGGCGGTGCTGGAGCTGTGGAAGCACCTAAACCCCATGTGGAGGCCTTGGTGGCCACAGTTCCCTCAAAGAAGAGCAGAGCAAACCATGGTATTCATCTATTAAAGATTAAATTCATTAAGAAAACTTTCATGTGGTGATATACATGACTGCAGTAGAAATGTTTTGTTTGGTATGAAATCACAAATGAATTAGCATAGATTATTTATAAAAGATTTAAATATTTGGTACATGTTCAGAATGTAATTCTCCCCTTTCCAGACTCCCAGCATTCAAGAACAACCACAAAGGGCGATGGAGCCAGAGGAGCTGGTAAATACTAAGCTGCACTACTGTAATTTATGACTGTTCTCTTTCACTTTCATTTTAAGTTTGACTCTTAATTTTACTTTTCGTAACATTGTGTAAGCAAAACTACTGTGGACTGACTCCATATCTCTGCTTTTTACATGTTTTCACAGTATCCACCTGGAGAGAGGAGACTTCGGTCAATGGTGGAGGCTGGTCTGACATGTCATTGAAGATTCCAGGTCAGATGGCTTCAATGGAAGGAGCAAAATGGAGCTCCATATCTTCATCTACACATTACAGGCCCCAGCCTGAACCCCAGCCCTGGGTTCAGGATTCACAAGGTACTATGTCTTCCATATTTTCATACCAAAAACATGCCAGTTTGTGTGTGTGTGTGTGTGTGTGTTTTTTTTTTTTATTCTTAAAGACAAAATAAAAGTTGACATTCTGTTACACAGACTTGCAAGCTTTACTCATAATATCCATTTTGTTTCATGCAAACACACATATCAAATGTCAGGAGAATAATTTTTGGTCTTCCTCTTGACTTTATGAAAGATTGCACAGACAAAAAGATTAACAAATTGAGAGAAAAAAAAATTGTAATACAAAGCTGCAAAGAATTTGGGGGTTTAATCACCCATGCGCATAAAGATTCAACAAATCTCTATTCGAAGAAGAGGGCTGAAAAATTTCACTTCTGCACCTGTGGATGCTGGTTGATTGTAGAACATGCACATATGGAGAACTTCTTAGTAGAATGATTTCCTCATCGATACACCTGGCTTGTTTTAATGTTTTAAGTCAAAATATCTGCGTTTAGTTTGTCTTTTGCTTATTTTGGACACGTGTTTTTTGAGCTACATGTATTCACCCGCTTACTCAGAAGGAAAGGACTTTTGTGTCTAAACCCTTTAATCAATTATAGTTTATTAAGTTTTTACTATGCTGGAGATTGCTGCTATACAGAGCTTTGCTGTAGCCTGCTGTACAGCGACAATAAAGCTAGTATTTTAGTGTTTAACAAAAAATGAAAATCGTTATGTTTTTCATTCAGTTCTTGTTTGTTAA
Organism: Telmatherina bonti; assembly: GCF_933228915.1. Taxonomy (NCBI): domain Eukaryota; kingdom Metazoa; phylum Chordata; class Actinopteri; order Atheriniformes; family Telmatherinidae; genus Telmatherina; species Telmatherina bonti. The sequence continues at coordinate 19,274,698 of NC_136617.1, read as the reverse complement.
TGCCAAATCTGAGCTGGTGCATGTTTGCTAGAATACTTATCCAAGATCCATATGTCCTTTTGGGTTGTCATCTTCAGCGTGGAGCAGCATTGATGGCCGGATAAAGACCAGCCTCCGCCCTGTGTCTTTCTCCATGCTTGGACTAAATAGTACAGGTTAGTACTGTGGTTAACTGTCACAAATCAACTCTATTTCCTGGATGTATTGCTAAAGACAGTTTTCACAGCCATCAGTCATTTTGTAGCAGCGCAGCTCCTTTACTTCTCTTCTCCCTCTTATAGATCCACTATCAAATTCAACTGAGCTGCAGTGGGAGAATCAACCAAATGTTGATGATGAATGGTCAGGATTCAGTAAGTAACCAATAGACACTCCCACACATTATACCTTCCTAAATACCTGGTGCTTGTTGGGAAGTAAAGTTTGTTAGGATTTTTGTCCATCTAGCTTCTATCTGTTTGATGTCCATTTTTTAGATGGCTTGTCAGCAACAGATCCAAGCTCTGACTGGAACGCTCCAGCAGAACACTGGGGAAACTATGAAGAGCCTCCAGTATTTGAGGCTTCAGCTCCTCTGCAGAGGGATCACCCTGTCCCCAACAAGGTTTTTCATAGTCATTTTCAGATTTTGGTTGTTGCAGTACATTTCTAAATTATGCCCAATGAAGGTTTTAACATCTTGATAACATGCAATAGTGTTAGCAGTTCCTTGCTCTCTTGTATCTGCTTTGCCATGAACATACTAGAAAAGATAGTTTAATTTTTGTCTAATATACTTGCGTTTTGGGACTGTAGGCATCAGATGATGAAAAGAACACTGATGATCCCTCTGGAGGAGCAGCCAAATCTAAAAAGAAGAGAAAAAAGAAGAAGACAACCGAAGAGGAGGCTGCATCTGATGCCCAGGCAAGAAATGGCATCAAGCTGTTAAGATTTCTGTCTTGCAAACCTTTAAATCATTCTTTTTATTCTAAGGGAATGTGGCAATTTAACCAGTTTTAACATAACCCTGTTTGATTTGTTTGATTGTAGATGGCAAGTACAGTAAACACTGTCACCAAAGCCCAAGAGGTTCCTGTTCTGCCTACTAAAAAGCCGAATACCAGCATATCATCCTCTCAGAGTAGGTTTTGGCAGATTTTTTAAGAAAATAGATATGATAAATTCTTAAAACCAAAATGTTCAAGTTTAAGTTCATGTTGTAATTTGAGTTGTAAACGTCTTTCTACATCAGAGGTATCCAAGTCCAGTTCTCAAGATCTAACATCCTGCAACTTTTAGATGCGTTCTTTCTCCAACACACCTGAATTAAATGAATGGCTTGTTACCTGCATGACATGTGGATGAGGGAATTGAGCAATTTGGTTCTGGTGTGTTGGATATGGGTTGCATGTAAAAGTTGCAGGATAGTAGATCTTGAGGTCCAGACTTCCTTGGTCTACACATATCCATGTGCTTGTTTTTATTTCCTCTTTTTCCAGAGAAGTCTGAGCAGATTGTTGAGCCCCCAAAATCCGTCCAGAAGAAAAAAGTCAGAAAGGAAACTTGAACATCACAGGTCTACACAAAGCATATGCAAATGATTGTTAAATGTGTCACATGCAATAATTACCAGGTACAGTGTCTTTTTGAGATACGCAACAGTTAATTGATTACAGAAACAAAATGAAAACAAGCAGCAGATAAAACCTGCTGAAATAAATACTGTATGGTGATGAAATGTGGTCCTATGGACTGAAAGCTTAACTACTTTTGCACTATTTGCTACACTGCAACCAGAGTGGAATTTGTGGTGAATTTTTAGAGGGTACATGTTTAGTGGCTTCAGAAGTTTTTTTGTTTTTTTCCCCTTCCTACAAGAGTGTATGCATTATCGACCCAAAAGTGTATAACAGGTTTTAATTGTATGTCTTTTTATGATGATAGAGAACAATGCATTTTTGTTATCCCATATGATGCACTTTGATTTGACTGCCATGCTGCTGTCCCTCCATGAATTGTATACATACATTACATATGTAATAATGACAAAAAGTTTAGGGTATTCTACTTTTTACATGATGTCAGCTTGTACATAAATGTACTATAACCTTTATAGTGAACTTCAATTTCTTTTTCTAAACTTCTGAATGCACATATTTTGTTGTGCAATGCTTATCCTTAACTTTTTGTAAGTAGTGTGTATTGATAAATTGAAGGGTTTAATTCCACCTGTCTCTATAGTAAGTATTAAGTGATAACTCATAGAGCAAAAACAGCATTGTATACTGTAGAAATGGGATAGGGGGTGCTTTTTTCTGCAAAAATAATGCAGCTGTCTGAATTTTATGAATATTTTCCAAAGTATTGCCCTTTTGAGTACATCATTTAATGTATTTTGCACCCATTTTCTTCAAAGTACATAGTCAAATGAAGTTATTCCTACCCAGTTAGTATGGGAGATAAGAATAGCTGGAACTCTTTTGACATATAGCACATACTGTATGGCGCATGTGTTGTATTAAAATAGACATATCTGTGCTCTTATGTGATATTCCCTAATTGATTAGAGGTAGTCACTGCTGTATTATTTGGGTAGTTTCAGCTGTGGTCCACATCAGTTATGGTGGAGTTTAAAATATCTTAGCTCAACAACCAGCCAGTCTGTAGGGTAATCCACTTCTAAACCACTTAACAGTGCAGTTGCATTTCCCAAAAAATTACTAAAATGCAGTTAAATAAAATGATTTTATTAGAACTTTGGGAATTTTGGAACTTTCTGTGATCTGAAATGACAATTAATTATAAACTGATTTAGCTTTTTTTTTGAGACCTCATTAACATATGTGAACCACTAGGGGGCACTGTAATATAAAGTTAATGGTTGGATCAAACCACTGAAGCACAAATACATGTAGTACTTCTACTTTTATCATCAATATCACTATGATTAGATCTAAATAGACTGTATGTTAATTTTTAAATGTTTCCTTCTGCACTCTGTATGATTTCTCTAAAACTGTTTCTTCCATTTTTGTGTTAGAAAGAGCCATGGCATTTGTACAGATAGTAAGGGCTTTATCCAGCTCTTTAATTGCACTGTGCAAAAGGCTGTATTGGGTTTCTTTCATTGTAGATGAATTGTTTGAATACCTTCTGCTGAATGTGAATTTTATTTTAATTTTTGGTGGTGGGGCTATTTCTGACTTCACAGTTTAGTGATGGGAAAAGATGTTTTAGACTGAGAATGAAAACTTCCATACAGATGTGACTTAGTACAGCTTTAATTCCACATTGTTTGTTTTAATGAGATATTCAGACACACATATGAACACCGTTACACACACACACACACACACACTCACACTTAAAAGGAATTTAATTCCATTGCCTTAACCAGTAGTTTAACATAAAGTGCATTGGAATCATTTTTAGAGTTTCCATCCATTTACAAGTTTTGATGTCTGAATTACTTTCATTTGCATGACTTTGATAGTACATATATTGTGGACATAAAATATGATCAGTCTTTTGCTTTAACTGATAGTTGTTGCTTTTAGAGTGCCACTCTAAAAAAAGAAAAAGAAAAAACTGTAATACCTTTCTGTTGGGAGACATGTTTGAATTTTTTTTTTTTAATTCAATAATTTCTTTGTTTTTATGGTGGGAGAGTCTTAGTGCATTAAGGTGTCAATCAACTGGTTTTGGTAGTTGTTTTTAAGATCTGATAGATCCCAAAATCTTGTGTCACTGTGGCTTCAGGTGCCCTCTAGTTCACTTTTTACTGATGGGTAAAAAGGTTTTGTCAATGTATTTATATATTTGTTTCTCTGCAATGGATTTGTGGATGATTTTGTTAATTGAGGACATACAAATGATATTTATATGTTTGTATGGTAAAGATGACAGTTAAATGAGAACTGCTTAATATCATTTTGTATGGGGTTTTTATTTCTTTCTGCTGAAAAAAACACAAAATATAGTTAAGTTATTTATACAGGGTGATAGAGCTTTTTTGAGGGGTCTGTTAGTTCCTAAATAAAGATCTTCAAATTTAAACTAGTTGCAAATTGGTTCAACAAAAGACACCATTCCAAAGAAGTACTAAAAACCATACTGCTATCTTTATGTGTTTTTTTTGTTATACCTAAAGTGTAAATTAGAATTCTTTTAGCAGAATACAACACATATGGTACAATATTACTGGCCCTTTTTATGTTTGTTATTGGAATAATCTCAAAGCCATCATAAATACTGTTTATGCTGTGGTGCAAATCTGTGTCAGGCCCAGGATGCGCTGACCCTCCCGAGGCCAAACTGCTGCCTCAGTCAATGTGGTCAGGCAGTCGCGTGGCAGCTCACAGAATCTGACCTCCTTCGGATCTCCTCTCTCTGTCTCATCTCTCGGTCCATTTAGGATTTACCAGCTTTTAATCTCTGACCATCACTGGCTCAGTGTGCATTCAGTTACAGTTCTGTGAGGTCTCACGTTTTCCATTCATCCCTGTTCAGAGATTATTGTACTCACTTTCTGTGAATATAAAAGGCAGATATATAAATAGTACAGGTCACTCTGATGAATAGGACTTTGGTTGATAAAAGCTCTGCTTAAAAAAAAAAGGAAAATTCTTCCTTAAAAAGAAGATAATTGCTCCCTGAAACCCAAAAGCTTTGCACTTTTGCATCCCAATATTTGGAATAATAACATTGCAAACATTGTATAAAATGAACAAACTGTTCTCCCAAGCATCATCTGTGAGACTTAATTGTTTCCAATAACTTTGAGAGAGATTATCAGGCTTTGAAGTCATTATATCAGAGCCCTCTCTACAAAGACACAAAACAAATTTTTGAATGTTCTTTAAAGCTTCAAAACGGATCATGAGATTGAGATCATGTGTGTCTACTCTGCCTCAGCATTTAGAGAGGTAGCCATCATGTCATGGCAGGAGAGGAAAATCCCCAATCTGAGTGACGGGGTCCAACAACCAGAGCTTAAAGCTGTGCTCAGTGGTCGCCCATCTGTCAGGCTTGTTTCAGGATTTTTGCACAAAGAGACTGACATGAAATACTGTCTGAGCTCAACAAAACGCATAAATGTGTCTTGTTTAGAGACATTTTTAAAATTAGAAGGAAAACGTGTCAAGGAAATATCCAGAAACATACTGGTTTGGCATATGATTTCCAGATGATTCAATTTGACCTTGGAGGGGGTAATAACACTGATTTATTTCATTTCTTAAAAGATAAATTATGCATGGAAAAATAATTTCCTCTGTTTTTCCTACTTAATCCATGAGCCTTTTCAATGTTTGCATAGAATATTTATTTATTCACATTACAAGTTAAACCATGAACAACAACATACAAGCCATACTCCTGGTCAAAATTATTATCCTTAAATTTGATAATTTATAACAATTGATAATATAGTCAGTTTTTATTAAATCAAACAAACACATCGCACTTCACATTCCCCAAAAGACCAATAATTATAGCTTAAATCTTATCATATGACACAGTTCATGAATTATATTGGTAATCTTTGTAATTCAGCTTTCATTTGACACTGAATACCTTTTGATACTGGAAGCTGCAAAGCATTCCAATAAAATGATTTACAAAAAAAAAACTTTTTGAGTAGGAGAGATCCCATCCTTATAGACATCACTGCCACATAAGTAAACTGATGCAGTTCCTTTTTTCCTCTCTGCTGCAAAACTATCACTGTTTAATACAGTTCATGTGAATAACTAAAAATTCCTCTCAATTCCCTTTAATTTTAAGAGCCAAAACGATTATTAAATGCTTTCTTATATTGACAACAAATCCCTTTTTTTTTTTTTTTTTTTTTTTAAACTTTTAATCAAAGCTAAATATTTTTGAAAACATTTTGTTTGCAATTAGCTGTATTAGACTCACATTTATGATCAAGACTATAAATTCAAAAAAGAGAAAAATAAATAAATTCGGTTATACATCTATATAAGTATGATTGTTGATTAAGTAGGTTAATTTCTTTCAATGAGAAAGCTTCAGATGAAAACTTTACATGGCGCTGCATTCACTGACCGGAAATAAAGTCTATTTCAGAAAGAAAGAGATTCTATGTTAAATATTTCTGGAGGATTCCAGCTCATTTCCACCTTCGTCATCATCACCATCATCATCATCATCATTATCATCATCCGTCTCTCTGATCTTGGTCAAAATCCTCCTGTGGTCACGTGACGCGGGGATAAACCAGATTAACGGCTTTCCGCCTGCCAGGAGTCCACTCGCGGAAACAGGCAAACAAACGCTGGATGTGGCGCCAACTCTTCCATCTTTTTCCAACACTGTAGCCTTGAACAAAACACTATAGTTTTTTTTCGGCAGCATTCATGAAATAACTTAAAATTCATTGGGTGTTAAAGATGATTTCACCGTGGGACCGGTGGTACTCGACGAGCTGCTGCCTTTGCTGCCATGTACGGACGGGCACCATTATTCTGGGAATATGGTATATGGTAAGTCGGGTTTTTCCATTTGGTGTCAACCCAGAATGTGTAGGAATGTGATTGAATCTGCTCAGTTTGCGTTGAGATGTTACTTTATTCTCACTAAGTGTTGAGTTTTAGAGCAGTAGCTTGCTAACTACACCTGCTCATTTGTTGTGGACTTCATTTGCCATTTTCAGAATGGTTTGACGGACTGAAACAGACGATAGTAATCACTCAGTAATCACCATCGTAATTACATGTCCATAGAAATATATTCCTATTAAATAGACCTATTTATTCAGACATACGCCTTTTCACTAACGTACAATACATTTTTATTTCATACTGTGCTATTCCTTACCCACTTTCCCACATTTTTCTTACAAATTAGGTGACATTTTCAGCCCTTGTTGTTTGTTTAAATTTAGTTATCTTCCCCTTTTAACCCGCAGGATAACTTATAGTTTTATACATAGTTCAGTAAGCCTGGTAAATCCTTGACCTTTTTGGAAGAGTCGTCCCTTTTTTTAGCTTGACCCTAGTATTAAACATCACCGTCATGTAGAGCCAAAGCTATAAAAAGAAAGCAGTAATATCCTTTAAGTTTTTTTCCTCTATAATGGTTGAAAACGATGACATAAGAGTTTTAAAGTAATACTCCTGATCCTTACAGGAAAACACCTGAATTTATTGGACCTTGTCAGTACTTTATCATTGGCACTTTCATAGTAAATCTTTCACAGTACAACAAACTTGTAGTATTTTTACAATTTCATGATACTTACATGATCAGTTTAAATATTGGTTAAGTAATGTAAGGAGTATAATTGGTCTGGCATTTTATCTGTACTGGCTGATAAGGTTACATTTGTGCCTGCTGTTGCAACTTTTTCATGTTAATGAAGTGTACTGCATTGTGTGTTGATGTCAGGACAGAAGAAACATGATTAAATCTGCTTTTTGGTGGGCAATAAATGTGTGTATTGGTGCTTGCATCAACAATCTGCTAAAATGAATCAGATGATTTTAGATGTAAAAAAAATACAATAGCCTACATCCTATTATTTATTTATAACAAACTCATTTTGTAATTTATTGTTACACTTTTACAGGTCTGACGTGATACCTTAGAGAATAGCAGAACTCAAATACCAAATTCATTCTCTCTTCTTTAACTATTTCTTATTTTTATCACTTAACCCATTAAGACTCTTATAATATTGATTTTGTATTACTGTATAGTATTACTGTAGTGTTCTTTAAAAATAGATTTAACTTTTGCATGTATTTCCCTTTAATATTTAGTTTAATATAATGTTATTGTAACATGACTCATAACTTTTTTATTTTACCTTTTTTATTGTTGAAAAAATAGGAAGGCCAAAGACAATAAAACTGAAGCATTGACATATATCCTATTTCATGTTTCTGTGTTTGTCCTTTGGATTGAAAAGTCTTGTCTTCTGTCAAAATAAAACTTTAAGCTGCAGAAAGCTGTTTCAAAGACCCAGCACACAATTTGATATTGATACAGATTTTCTTTCTTCCTCAGCTCATAAATGCAGTGGTCCTACTCATCCTCCTGTCAGCTCTCAATGACCCAATACAGTACCGCTACCACCTTACCAGCTCCGAGCTGGGAACTGACATTGATGTCATGGACGATGCAAGTAAGTAAACACATCAGAGATTGGTCATAAAGGTTTGTTTCGATTTTGTATTGTAGCATTGACTACGCATATCTGCATAATTGAATTGGACAAAGAGTGACTGCGTCCAGTCAATACCAAAGCCATATCCAGAGCCCAGTTCCCAGTAAACATTATGTTTCATAGCTCAGTAACAGCAGTGGATGAATGTCGCGCAAATGTCCTGCCAGAGAAATTAGATGCTATGTCAATATGGATCATTGTGTGTCTGCAGCACTAGATCCCCATTTCTTTTTTTCTGCCCACCACTTCTTTTCTGAGAATGCTGCCCTCAGCACAGACACAGCTGAGTAAGCTCGGCATAGAGAACAAATGTGAGCGCATGTGTAGTTTCAGTGCTTCCTTCCAGCAGCTATCATCTTCATCACAGTCGCTTCTGGACGGCTTCAGAAACTGTTACTGGCAGCTGATTAAAAATGACTGCTCTGAGTCAATGTTGGATTAAAATCGCCATCTTGACTAACTCCTCCCTCACATGGCGCTCACACTCGTAATGCATCGGTCTAAAATGTATTACGAGAAGCTTGTATAATGTTACAATTTCCCTGATAATTTACAAAGAAATGTCACAAGGGTGGACTGACTGGACTGGTGGCATTGTCTTTATGCATGTTTGTGTTTATTATATACAAAATGTATGTGTCTCTAGTGTAAGGGCACATGCTTAGAGGCAGACCATTATTTCCTGCTGTAGGTCTAAACACAGTATCAGTAAGGATAGGGATATATGCAGTAGTTGCTTACAGTTTTTTTTTTTTAGTTTTTATTTTGTGTGAAGTTACTTTGTAAGATATGTTTAAAATCTAACAACAATGCAGAAACTAGTCAGGTTGTGTAAGAGCTACTACTGCATGTTGATCTGAGTTTTCATTTATTCAACAAGACTTAGCTTAATATCAACGGATGTTTATAGTTTTTTCTGTTGGGTGCTACAATGACATGGACAAGTGTGAGCTCCTATGGCTTTAGAAAGGCTTGCATAACATTGTTGATCATGTTTTGTGCAGGGCAAACGGTCTACTTGTAAAAAGTATGATTACATTAAAGTACTCTGTGCTTTGTGAAAATTTATGTCCTGTTTAGTAGGGCATTCGGATCAATTTCATCAGGTATATACATAAAGTAACATTTCAGGCTTACGTCTTTGACACTGATAATATGTGAAGTATAGTCTCAGCATTTAAAGGCAAATGAATTCTATCTAACACTCATCAGGGGTAGAAATGCTATAAGAAAATTGACCTACTTTATTATTAATCACCGCAAACATTTTCCTATTGGGTTTATAGTCTTAAGCATCAGTTCTGAGTCTTCTTCAATACAGAATGATATTCATTTAGTAAAAATTTGGTTCAGTTAGAGGGAAATTAAGTAATTTGGAAAAAACACAGGCTTTTGGATGGAGCTGCCTTGTGATTCACAGGTCACTGCTGTACCATCAGTTAGCCCCTTGCTCACACACAGTAGTGATTTCCTCAAGGTCTCAAAACAATTGCCCTGAAATCTTATATACAACAGGAAGTCTTATATACAACATTTAACACAAAAAGCAGCGTGTACATTTAGTGTTAAATCAAATCAAATCAAACTTTATTTCTATAGCACTTTTCATGCTTAAAAAAACACTACAAAGTGCTTCACATAATAAAACAATTTACATTAAATGAAATACAGTCTATGGTTAGATATCATATTTTTTAAAACGTAACACTGTAGCACATCTCAGTCCTATTATACTGCCCAAACCTAATTGGAAAGAAACCAGAAACATTGTCAGTAACTTTTTGTAAAAAATGGTCGTTTTTACATTTGCCCAGCAATACTTTTCAGTCAGTGACTACACAGGCTCAGAAACAGTAGGTATTTAGTGTTGCTCTGCACTTACCAACTATAGTAAGTCCTTTCGCATCTTATCATGTTTCTCTCTTGTTTCTTTGTGTTTTTCTCCACCAGATATCTGCATAGCTACTGCAATATCCCTACTCATGATTCTTATATGTGGCATGGCAACATATGGTGCTTACAAGGTAAGTATTCAAAACAAGTAAGAGCCAAACCCACATCTGGACTTGAGAAAATGAGTTCCTCCATCTAATCCTAATCTCTACTTTGTAGCAACATGCTGCTTGGATCATTCCATTCTTCTGCTACCAAATCTTCGACTTTGCCCTTAACACACTGGTAGCCATTAGCGTGGTGGTTTATCCCAACACAGTGCAGGACTATCTCCAGCAGCTGGTGAGGACCATTTCCTTTCCATTTAAAAAGCTACTCTAAATGATTGAATGATGCTTTCTGTAAGTGGATGTTTTACAGAGGAATCACTCATTTCTGTCAAAGGCAAAAATGTAACTTCTGTTAAACGGTAGAAGGGCACAGATTTTGGGCATAAAGATTTTGTGTACCTACTTGACTTTTATTGAGTTTTAGTTTGAGAACGATTAGAAAAAGGCAACTTTTGTTCTTTCTGTTCCATATTTCTCAATAATGTTTATTATCATATGATTTATTTTCATCTCCCTCTCTCCCTCCCTCATAGCCAGGAACATTCCCTTACAAAGAGGACATCATGTCCACCAACAACATGTGCCTAGTCTTTGCAGTCCTTCTCTTCATTGGCTGCATTCTTTCTTTCAAGGTAAGACTGAGCCAGGCTTTTTGTCTAGCTGTATTCATTGACTGAAACTGTGCAGATAGAGTCAAAGCACATATTTAGTATATACATGTACGTCAGTGTAAGATATTACATTAACTTACTGAACATCTTCTCGCTCTGTAGCGGCTGTTTTACAGAGGTTCATCATATGGCAGTGTAATTAAGTCAAGTCTCACATTGTGCACAAACGTATGGCAGCATGGACCATATGACATATAGAGAGAATTTACCAATGTGGACATTTTGATTATCAATGGTCTTTATAAGATGATCACGCAGTCGGAGAGCAGAGGGTCAGGGACATCAGGAAACCAACTCCTGTCAAAATAACTCTCCCTTAATGCATGGCTGATTCTCTAGGCGCAGCTCTGCTCTGAGGCTCTTGGATGAGACGGGGCATGAAGTTGCAGTCATCTGTACAATCAAATCAACTTGTTTCTCCTCTAAGCTGAGATTAGAAATGTTCTCGGCAGATATCCAAAGCCAGAGCAGGGGCTTTATGACAGGATGCAGCCACTGGAAGACAGCCTGCAGTCAAAAGAGTAATAAATGTCATGCTATAGATACTAAGCTTTGTTTAGTCTATATTTGAATTTGCACATACATTTGTGATGTTAGCCAAGCAAAATGAATAGAACTCTGTTATTAACAGGCTGCTAGTCTTTTTACTTACAATGGTTAAGTTTCCCAAAAAGACCCAGATGTTAAACCTCAGGGACTCCTCCAGCTCTCAGCAGGGAGCGAACACCTGCTGAAGTTACTGCTGATGCCAATCTCCTTCACCTGACTGCACTTGGCATAGATGGCAGAGACAGACAGGAAAAGGGAGAACTGGAGAGAAGAGATGGTAGGAACTTAGAGAAGAGGTTGAAGCAGAAAGAGTAATGTAATTGGATAAATGGGTCAGCTGAAATGAGAATCAGATTAAAAGTAGGAAGAAATGCTAAGAAAAGTTGTGATTTGGTGGTGATTTGCACTGATGTGACATGTTCAGTCAAGCTAGAAGGGAAAAAAAAAGAAAAAGGTTTTAACCAGAGAAACAAGTAAATAGTGAATCTAGAAAGGAAATTTATTAAATAGTGAACAAAAATACATTTTGATCAATGTTACAAATATCTGAAAATCAAAGCTTGCATTTGTATCAACAATCAGAATATGTGCAGAGTTACTGTTATTGGATGAGTTGACCTTACACTTGTGTTGCGCAGAGAAGGAGGTCAACTCAGCAGATGGTTAAGTGATTGGCTAGCACTCTACTTGTCTTCCTGGTTGGTTGCTCCTACTGCTGGCAGAGGCGCCAACTCAGCAGGCTACTCACACACACATACACACAATGAACCTCCTTTTCTTTTGCCAAGTCAGGCAAACCACCCCCAGTGCATACATCGGCTTAGTGAGGCAAGAAAAGCCGGATGAGTTGCTTCTGGTAAAATAGTGGCTGCTAAACTGAAAGGACCATGTTGTCTGGGAAAATGTCTTAATAAAACCATCACATCTTGTTCAGTGGTGCATTTCTGCTGCCACCATCCTTAATCCTGATAAATCTAAACAAACAGCATGGGTGATCATTTAATAAAAGTAGTGTTTGTAATGGCCATTGTGTTTCTTTTGGTCTTTTCAGGCTTATCTGATTGGCTGTGTGTGGAACTGCTACAGATATGTGAGCGGCAGGGGAACCACAGAAGTCCTGGTTTATGTCACTACGAACGACACCACGGTGAGTCCTTGAATGCACCCGCCTCTTATCTCACCTCAGTGACACACTGAGCACACCTTCACCATCAGATAACAACATGATCTCATTTCAACTGCGATGTTTTTTACATTTTCATCTTAGAAGCTGTCTGTTCTCAATTTTAATTGTATGAGTTGACTGTTAGAGGCAAGCCAACTTGAGTGACTTGAAAGCATCTTTAACCCCAAAGAGTATTGATTAACAAATCTCATAGGCCTCATTGGATTTTTTAGTAATTTGCTTAATATTATTAGACATTTTAAAACAACAGAAAGTAGCTGTTACTTATAAAACTTACTGTCTTCTGAAATGTTTTTGTTTGTTTAAGAAAACGATTATGCTGTTTCCTAAGTGAAACTGGTGAAAGTCAAACGTAATTAATATGTATGACTTCATTCACTAAACTGTATTTACAAATACTTTGAAAAGTAATTGTGTAGTGTTGTTAGGCCCCCTTTAATGTGATCTGAATTATTTATACTGTAAACCCCAGCTCAGTAGCATACTGTATATAATACCATCTTCATAATACAGAGACAATGTCTAAGGCCCTGATTGAAGTTGTTTTGCAGTCGGTCTCAGCTGTTTCACAGCTGTTGGAAGTGTCAAGGTGCTGTAGGTCGTCCTGACTGTGTGATTTGTTAGTCGTCCATTCCAATGGGGTGCATTCAGCGTTGAGTCTAGATGTTTCTAAGAGGCATTAGCTTCGTCATGGTTTCCGCGTGTCTGTCTTGCTTATAATCCCCCATCCTGATAGATAAGACATTAATCTGCCTCACACCCTCTGTCCACTCAGTACGCAGCACTCTGTCTGTCACTTTGTCCTTGCGCTGCAGTGGCCATGCTTGACACTGATGACGTTTTTCACTTTATGAAACAAGACTTGACACCCAGGAGCTAATCCAGCAGGATCTGATGTCATAGTGTGCATCATATGTGCTCGGAGCAATTAACAGATATGTGGACGTTACTGTGTCCCCTGCAGATAGGATTTGAGGATTTCTTTTTTCTGCAAAAGTAAAAACTTTTTATACTAAATGTGTTTGTATTTATTTCAGTAGATGTGTAGTATTAATAGTAGTAGTAGATGTTAATTAAGATGTGCTTAATTTGTGTGGGTTTGCTGATTTAAGGACAGTGGAAGCAAAGAAACAAGCAAAAGGAAAATACGAAGAGTCTGAAATTGGAAATTCAAAAAGTACTTTATTTAAAGCTGATTATTCTGTGAAACACAGAGGCTTCATGTAATATTTCTGTTAAACGTAGTGAGTAAACAGGTTCATTTTCTTTTTGAGAAAAATGCTATTACCATAAAACTATTTTTAAAAGCTACATTTCCAAATAGATCTAAAGCTTTAATAAGGAGACTTATTTCAAATTACAGGTGCAGAAATGTAATAAAGTATACATTTTTATTAACTAGCTAATTGAGAATACACGCCTAAATCTAGCTTTGAAAATCAAATGTTTTTTATCTATTTTTTTTAATTGGTTGAAATTTGAAATACTTCCCTAAAGATGTCAAAAGTAAACATGGGAAAGAACATCTGAAGTTAATGGGTGAAAAGGAATGCCACAGAACAGGCTGTGTGACTTTTAATTAGAGAAATATAAAAGAGAATATTGTACTTCAGTGTAACAAATGTAAACGGATGAATAAAGCCTCCATCTATTTTTACTACTAAAAAGACAGCAGTGTGTCGAAATGGCTTTTTACAGCCTCGAACATCAAGTACCCAGCTGCTTCTGCTTATCTGTTGTGCTTCTCTATAAATGCCATTAAAATGCGCAAGGGTCATCCCTCTCTTTCTCTCTCCCTCCTCCTCTTCCTCTAACCACATATCTCTTTCCATCCTCACTTCTTCTGGAAAGGTTACATAACTGTCTGCTTGTCTGCTTCATTTCAAATCCTCTCTGTGATGTGCTTGCCGGGCCTCCCTGGCTGCTTCACTATTCCAACCCCTTGGAGCATATTCTCTCACTCACTGAATTAGCAGCAGTGCTGGTTTTATAACATCATTTATAGAAAAGGACCTCTGACGGGCTTATGTACATGTGAATGGTATCCTTGGAGCTACTCGCTCCCTGTAAAGGGACGACATAAAGGGCGGCAGTGATGAAGGAGACAGTGAGCTGTGTCCAAAACCACTTTATCACCAGTAGTGCGCTATATGATCAGTGAGTGTATCTAATTCTGATACAGAGTTTGACCCAATATTGTAGCTCTCAGAGTCACATGAAAATATGTTTTGTGACTTTGTAGCTCACAAAAATATTGATCCTCCTCAAGAATTGAGCACTAATGAAAGACATCTTTATATATGAGGTAGTAAATTACTAGAAATAACAATTATTTACATCACAGCTTAAGATGAAGACTGTTACATAAATTCCTTTAGTGGCTATAAGTGTCAATTACATCAGAATAACTAAAGCTTTGTGTCATGGTAGCACAAATTGTGAAGATTTTCTGGATTAACAGAAGAAATTGATGCAGTAATCTCAGTTAAGGTCATCTTTGTTGTTTCATATTTAAGGTAGGATCAGCTAAAACCCTTGAGGCCTTTAGCTAATGTTGCAAGTCAAGCTATAAGTTTCTGGAAAACGTTTCACATAACAATCAATTGCTCAAGATTGTTTTGTGAAACTTTCTATCTCTCAGCATTCACCCGTAGCAGGACTGACTGGTGGTGTGATGTAGCAACCACTGATATGAACACAGTGGAGAATTTCGCTCACTTTGTTTACAACCTTTTTCTTTTAGCTGGTAACTTTTGCCTTATTTGGCAAGTTTGGCAAGTTGAGCAGCGTCAGCAGCATCAGGCCAGATATAGAGACAGAATCCTGAAGTTAATTTTTATTTTGGCATAAATGATCAGATGAAGGGTTGGGTTGTGTGTGTGTGTGGGTAACATGTATGTGTGTTTTTAAATATGAAACTGTTTTTTAAGGTTGTTAAGCACTTTAATATGTTTCTGAATGAAAAGTGCAATATAAATAAAGTTAGATTTGATGCATTTTGTATGTTTGATAAAAATCACTGCTGATTTTTAATCAATTTTCACTTCATTGAATATTCCGTCTACGGCCACCAAATATTTTACTAAATACATTTTTCTTTTTTCTTTTTTTTTTTTAAATAATGTCACACTGACTCTTCGGGAACTGACAATAGAGGAAAAAAACATAAGACTTTTGGTATTTGACTGCTTTTTTTCTGTTTGATTTCAGGTTTTGCTGCCACCATATGAGGAGGCTGTCACTATGCCACCAAAAGAGCCCCCTCCCCAGTACATGGAAGCATGACACACACCCTGACTGCTAGCTTTTATACCCCAACACCTACCATATTTCCCTCCAAACTTTAGGATTCCAGCGCTGGCTACAGTGTGTCCAAAACAAGGCAAAACAGTGTCTTAGACTTTCATCTTGGATTCTGGCCCACTTTAGATTAGATTAAGCTAACCCCGAGGCAGTAACTCTGTCCCCTCTCTCCCATTTACCCCCCCAGTTGTTGTGACGTATTGTCTTTTATCTCCTGTGTCCTCCTCCAAGGACAGCATCACCTCCAGCAGCCCTCCTTCTGGGCTGCTGCTGTTCCCCAGAAGAATCTAAACTTTTGCTGGACGTTCTGACCCAACTTAATGGGCACTTTTTCTTTTTAGTTCAAAGTGCACCTGTTTGGCCACCAACTGTTAACCCCCAATACTGTGAATTACCCTTGTGGTCTTTATCTAGAAACAAACTACCTGAAGAAAGGTATCAAGCTTGAGAAGGAAAGCGACAAAAATCAGTAAAACATGAGCACTTTTTTCAGGATTGACAAAATTTCTTCATTGAATGTAATGTCTGGGTATTTTTGTATGACTTTTTGTATAACTTGAGAGGAAAAATGTGAGAAGTGAGAGGCTGTCTTGTTGTGATAGGATACCATGTTGTGCTGTGATGTCGCTCACCTTGCTGGAAGGCATATTGGAAGAGACAGACTCCTTGACCAATGAAAACTGTCTTCCTTTTGTACGTTCCAGACTGTAAACCTGTAAATCATTGACTGCCAGTGAAAATCCCTTGTTCACCCATTGATTTTTGTCACGATATTCCAGTTTGCCTTCCTACCTTTTTACAAGATCTAAGATAACCAAGTGATCCAGTGAAGCACTCATCACAAAAACACCAACTAAACACACATTTATACACTCCAGGTTCACACCCAGAAAGGCAATACACAAAAAACCAAAGTGTGTAAATGTGTGTAAATGTTGGGGTTTTTGTCGTCATTGGGCTGCAGCTGCAGTAGCATCGACTGTGTCTTTATGTTAATTTTTTTTTTTTCTTTTCTTTTTAAATAAGGATCATGATGTATTCTGGGATCATTTTAGTTGAGCTGACTTAGCTGGACTGAGGGCATTTTCCCATAAAGACTGCATGACATGCTGCTGTACATGCAGAGACTGTATGTTTTTATTTGTGTGTGCTTGTCTGCGTATGGCATGTGATGTAACTCTTGGGTCCTTTATCTGTAGTATTCATTTTCATGGTGAAATGTTTATTTTTGTGCAGGCGATCCCTTTGAGGCATTGACTTAGATCAGCAGAGAAGCACAAAATCAATATGAAGTTTGTTTAACGGTGTAAAACGCTTGTCATACGCTTCAGCTTTTCAGGCAGTCAGCATTGTGACAGATAATTATGGGGCAAATAGTAAAAGTACTTAATCCATCTATTCTGTTAGTATTAATTTAGTTTCACGTTGTCATAAAGAATATGCAGTAGTGCATTCATCCGCTCAATAGTCCTAAACACTCTCACCAATTCCATTTCATACTAATCCTGTAGTTAATAACGTAGCCATTTGTTGGCCCCGTTGTCATTATCCCTGTGAATTATGTCCACTGCTTCTCCAAATCCAACCAAACTCAAAAAATGAAAATGCACTTTAAAGTCTGAGCGAGCTAACTGAATACTGTTGTGTATGTGTTATTGTTCACCTTTACTATACTATACAGTAGCTAGATGGCTCTAATATAAACAGCTACCCTTGCCCGAACCATATAAGCATATAAAACATGACATAAATCAGTATTTTTAGTTTGTGATGGCTGCAAAGCTGACACATATACACTTGGTTTAGGAATTTTAGGTTTGCCCTGTATCTGAAGTAGTGTAAGGCTGACGTCTCCCTTCATTTATCATGTCATGACTGTTCTCTCGCTCTTTCCTGTTGTTGGATCTCCATGAGCTCATGTGTTCAATGCAGAATAACAATAAAAAGGTAAATTAACAAAGCATGTTCTGGATTTATTTATAGAGAAAATGGGTTTGTTCGACAGCTCTGTATTGTCATCCAGAGTTACCAGTTCAAAATGTTTAAACAAGGAAGCACTGAAAATAAGTGAAAAGCCTTAAATCTACTTGTTTATTTGAAAGTCAAATTACATAATGTATGTCTAATGTTTTTCTTTAGTGGGGTTGGAGGGTTTATGTAACACCGGAGGCTTGCTACGTTATCTTGCTAAATGGCAATATCTGTAATCTGTGGAATGGTCCAGATTTTAATCATGACATAGAAATCAAAGTTTTCTTACATAATGTCCCCCTTTTTTTCATGTCAGTGTATTAACTGAAATAGTTTTTATGAATACATGGATAAGATTTTACTTTATTTCTTCAACATTGTTGACCGGTTAACAAAATCTTTCAAAATTGAAAAATGACTGCTTTACATCTTCCTCAAATTGATTTATCTGGTTATTAGAGCCGAGTGAAACCGGCTTCCTGCTTAAATTACAGTGTGTCCTTAGTTTTTTTGTGGTAGAAGAGGTTTTGTGGAAAACACCACTCAACAAAAATAAAATGCATCATTGGCTAAATATGAGTACTGAGGGGTGACGATGCATTCAATGCCGAGAAGCGTTTGAGTCAGTGAAAACATCTGGAGTTTTCCTTGCATTCTCCAGGAAGAAAAACAAGCATATATAACATGTCTGAACTAGTTAAAAAAAAAAAAAAAATCAGAAAAATGGTTGCCTGTCTGGTGCCCTTTCAAATGACATGGATTAAAACAGGCAGAAACACAAGGATTTAGCCTCCTGCATCTAAATGGAGGCTGGCATTACTCTGGGTCCTGCAGTAGGATACCAGACGGGTGCACTCACCTACTTTCTGTCAGCAGGAAGAAAGTGGGTCACATTCTGTCTCCTCTCACTAAAATGCTTGTCAGAAGCAGAAACAGGGTTGTACAATGTCATCAGCATCTGAATATGAGATTTTAATAGAGGACTCAAGAGCCAGAAGGCTGTTTAGTAAAGATCTGTCAATAAATGTGACCTAGATACTGTAAAGTAGAAAGAACCACTCATTATTTGATGTTACATTACAAAGCATGAAATCATTACTTTTTTTTATTTCTATTCTGCAAATTTTAACTAATTGTAAAACAAACCTGCCACAGGCTGTTCCAGCATCAGCTAAGTGCTCTACGAGCCATTTGTCTATTTATGGATCAGATTGTTCACACTTAATTCCAATCTGATTACGCAGCCTCTTCAGATATTGTCCTCGTTTCGATCCAGGCTTCTGCTGCACGTGAAATCAGTTCAGCGGAGATGATTTCATTCTATTAATTGGGAATTCAGAAACAGCTTAGGGATGCAACCAGTGGAAAAACTGGGCCAAACTGCTGAGCGGATGATGGAGTTAAGAGTTGGTTTGGCTGCTAAATGACTCCACACGGGACCCTCAAGCAGATTTTGAGAAGCTTTTAAACATGTAAGTGTTCATCAGGATTGTCTGCTAAATTATGAGCAAAAGCAAAGATTTTTTTTCTTTTAATCACTAAAACTTTTCTTCCAACTCAAGGCTCTGTCAGTTTGATGTCCACGGAGTTGGGAGGATTTTATCTGCTAGTGTCCATCATATGCAGCCAGATTGCCCCTCAGCACTACCAGCTGGCTGAGCAGCTGCAGCAGAGCAGATTGGTGCTTGCACTGTGATTTCTACTGAAATGTTAAGCCAGAAAGAATAGTAAAAAATACATATTTAAAAGAAAAAATAGCTTTAAGGGAAAATTTATCTTCCCATTATACCCCTCTATGGTTACATCCATGTCATTTAGCTATGCAGCTCTGCCTTTCAGCCATGTATAGTAAACTATGCCCCCTTAAACGCACACAGCCAAAACATATCCATTATATTGTGCCACAAAAGCACTGTTGGCTTGTGACATCCCTGCTGATTTATGACTTATTTCTGCTGACTGAAATTATGAACAGTTGATCTTGAAGGCGGAGAAAATATTAAAATATTGTTGGATAAACCATCTGAGTGTCCAGTCTAAAGATTTTCAACATTGCTGAAGATCTAGGAGGTCAGATATGCTAAACACAACTTTTATAGGGTTTTTTTTGTTTTGTTTTTTTACCCCACAAGAGGTTTTTTTTTTTTTTTTTTAATTTGTCAACTTTTTTTTTTTTTAAATTCAGAAGCTGATCAGAGTACAAGAACAGATATGTCAACATAATAGCTGCTCATCACTCCGCAGTCTTTGATACCTCTTGACACTGTCCTTTCTCAATTACAGCCACTGTGCTGCATTTTGCACAGCACATGGGTCATCCCAGAGGTTATGTAAGTGTTGGGAACAAATAAATCTCAAAGATCCACAGATGCATAATTTAGACATCAGTCAGATCCTGATGGTTTAGACTGCAAGTGATAATCCACTTGTTATACTTTGTTACAAGAGTTCAGTGAGTAGGATACTACTGAATTTGACATCTGTTTTTCAAAGACTATCTGGTATAATACTGTTAACTTATGGGCTGAGACAAGAAAATCCCTTATTGCACATGAAAAACAAAAGGGTGCTGCAAGTTTCCTTAGATTTGTTCACAACGAACAGCTGGATATATTGAATAAAATAATAAAAAAGAATAGAATACAGAACTGTTGTGTCCACTTTATTTATAACAATATGGGAGAAGCTCTACTGAGCCTGCTGCTGCTGATCTGGCATGCTCCTGATGATGTCAGAATCACCTGAGGAAAAAAAAAAAAGAGAATTAGCTAAGTCAGAAAATTTAGGACTATCTCATACAATGAAACAGACATGCAGCTGTAACATCTGAGAGGTACATTTCTACCAGTCCAAGCATAAAAGTTGACAGCACCAGGATAAATGTAACCAGCGGAGCATTCATGAACTGGTCAGAGTACTGGCAGTTTAAGAAAGTGTCCAGCTGGCTTTCATCTAGCGAACCACTAGTCCTGAACTGGACCACTTCGGTTAACAGATCCAACAGGCGCAATAATTCGCAGAGAAAACCAAAAGAAAAGCACCGTCACACTGCTGCCAACCTTTACTGAAAGCACCATCTATCATACTCTCCTTAGGTAAATTAAGGCATATCTGTGGTATAGCTAACCGTGTTTGTGTTGATGTTCTCACTTTGCAATAACTATGTTACTATTTTATCTACACTTACATCTGGATGCCACATCTTGGTCATAGAAAACAACTGTCCAAACCACTTGACCACAGAAAAAACCATGACAATCCCTCGTTTCTAACCACAAGTTAGAAATGCATATCCCTTGATTAATTATTCCGAATGTGGCTTGGTGATCTGTGTGTGCAGCATTCACTGCCGCCCTTCATCATGTCTGTGGATCAATTTTATCAATCAGCAGTGTAACAAATCTGACACATTCATTAATTGTAACAAAGATCTTTTTCAAATTCAGAATTTGCTTCCAAATTCAGGTTATTCAGTATGAAGGGATCTGGATACTCACCGGGGTCAATGATCGCCAGTGTGCACACCCTGTAGTACTTGCCACAGGCTGTGCCAAGCTCAATGTTGTTTCCACTGTAGTGATGGACACCAGTCTTGGCCAGCATGGCGTAGTACTCGATCTCAGATTTCCTGAACAGGGAAGGGAAAAGGGCAAAGTCTGAATCAGAACATTTGCTTACTCAATGCAAATGTGGAAAATCCCAGAAGGAATGGAAAAATAGGCTTCGTTTTCCCTGTGCATCTTGTGCCTGGTGATGTTCTGCATGTGCAAACTGTTACTACCCACATTTTCAGTGCATTGCCATTTTGTAATTCATATCTTTGCACAGAGACTATTATTTTAGACTGTTAATGAGTCTAGTCTCTTTACTATGTGTGACTTAATGCACTTTGGAAAGCATGCTATAAAATTTGTAGAACTAAATTTCAACCACTTAATAGAACATAGCAAATTTAATTGTCAATTATGGGTCAGATTATGGTTTGGATTTAGAATCAAAATAAACTAGCCATTTCTGACTTAAGTTTAATTCCTAATGGTCATTTTTAATTAGTCTTATTTAAATAAAGTTGTTATAATGTATTTTTAAGCTTTGTAAAGTGGATTTAATGTTTCATTCTGAATTTAAAAAATTAAGACTATGTAAACATGGCCAATTTAGGCTTTGAGTTTTAAATGTAAAAAAAGAAAGGAAAAAAAAAAAAAAGAGATAAGAAAATCACAACTTGAAACCTGAAGCTGGATTTATACAGAGGGTACAATAAAGCTTGTGAAGCTCAGCATAGCGTTGTAGCACTGTGTTTCAGTTTATCTTGTTAATCGCATAAACTCAGCAAAAAACTACAGAAATCCTGAAACAAATAATCAAACTCGCCAATTGCAAGGGATCTACTTTAGGGGGTGCACATCAGGCCTGGAAGATGTGTGTGTCAAGCCTTTGCAGACTGAAAAAGCATACAGTGGTGACGCCATCCTTACACAGACACTGAGTATAAACCAGGCTTGTAATTTAATGTTCCCTTTTTTTTGTGTGTGTGCGCATTTGTGCTAATTGAGACAATGGAGATATATTTCTACTGTATGTAATGTAATGAGTTCCATTACAATAAGCAGAGCTCTTACATCCAAAGACTCTGGTCAACTATTCCAGACCAGAGTCCAGACTAAACATGGAGATGCAGCATTTAGCCGCTTTGCTGCAAACAAGTGGACAAAGGAAGATTAAAGCTGGGGTAGATAACATTGGAGAGCTAGCAAGATTTTAAAGTGGCACCCTGTCTTGGCTCCTCGCCCTCTGGTTTTGCTCCTAGTATGATTTTTTTTTTATTTTATACAAATTTACAGAAAACTGAGGGGGTCTAACTATATTTCTTATTGTTTATGATTACAAAAAGAATAGACTACTATCAGGACGAGAAAACACTTCCCCCAGAGTAACCCAAAAAAAAAAGAAGTCTCCAAGCAAGATTACTTACTCCATCTTTAAACTCACCACATGTAGAAACTTCTAAATCCAGGTTAAGAATTTTTCTCATGCACTTGTGCATTAAAACTGCACATCAAATTTTAACACCCCCCCTCCCACAGATTTTGGTAACTATTTATGTTAATAATTGTTGTAATTTTTGCTATTTGTGCCAACTTCTCATTACAACATCTGTAATGGTTTTGATTCTTTTGTAAATGTGAAGCACTTTAAATTGTTTTGTACATGAAATTTACTATACTAATAAACTTGTCTTGCTTAAGTGAGAATTTAAAAGGTGCCGCTATCAGGCGTTAAAGGTCTTGCTCCTTATTCATTTTCAGCATCCCTGTCCTCCATTGCCAAATTGAATTTTGGGTCATTTGCTTAGCTTTACTTAGAATGAAGTAGAAAGTTGGGGAGTAGTTCAATGTTTCATGACAACGGTGCAGTTGTTAGCCAATTAAATAGCTTGTCTGACCAAGTGATAGACATGTATTTGTTCTCAGCATCTGGTCCATCTAATTGTCAAATGTCAAATCCTGTTACATGTTACAAATCCTTATAAACTGACATGACTATTTACTGCGAAACTTACCATCTATTGCAAAGTACGTTTAAAATGAATAAATCTCATTTCAGATATGATAATGCAAAGATCAACTATGATATGTCGCTACCTAAGAGCAGGGCAGTTGTTGGCCAAGATGACAAGCTTGGCTTTTCCTTGACGGATCATCTTCTGGGACTGCTTGTAGCCCAGGACGTACTTTCCACTCTTCATCACCAGCTGGAGACGAGAGTTAATGGACTCCATGGACTTTTTCTGGAGGACAGAATCCACATCAGCAACAAAATTAAGGGCGTCATACAAATTATACAAACCTTTCAGAAGTTGGCAAGAAGGGGAGCACTTCTTTTAAGTATAACCTACTGGTGAAAAGCATTTCGACGTTTTAAGAACTGTTTTTTTTTTTGTTTTTTTTTTTAAAAAAAGGATTCGCTTATAGTTGGTTAACAAGGTTTTCCAGATCAATAGTTTAGCCAACGTTAATGTAACAAACTAAAAATATGATATATAGACAATAGCACGTGTAAGCATTTAAAAGGCAGGCAGCACTAAGTCAATGTAAATCTGTGCCTGACAAGTAAAAGTACAGTTCTGGTGGAAAACGACATCGCTTGTTAGCAAGCACTGCTAGCAGGCTCGTCTCCACGTGAACGAGCAAAGCGGCGTGTGCGTCTCAGGCTAGGCTAATGCCGCTCACCGTTTTCTTTGCAGCCACCATCTTTGCTGTTTATTCCGGACAGGCCAACCTAAAGGGAAAAACGAGGAACAAGAGGAGTACAGTTAACCTCTTAATTCTGACAGAATGACAAAATGTCAATAAAATGATGACTTTTCGATAGAAAACTCGGAGCTCGTCTTACTCTGCTTTAACTACAATAAGGCCTCGGAGAGAAAGGAAGTTCCAGGGTGCATTGCGCTGGGATGTTCCGGTGAGTGTGCGCAAAATTGTTAGTGCGCACAATGTCGTCACTTTATTATGGGTGCCTATCATAGACATCATATATACATTATGATGTATACGTATATATGATGTCTTTGGGTACCTATGATGGAAGCAACGAGGCACACACATTACTATTACTTTGCGTTTGCGATCATATTTTCTCGTATCAGTCAAATTTCGGCGTCTGAATCCGCCCGCATTTCTAATCCATCCCCACAAAGTCAGAACTGTCTTCTCGATCGGGAATTCTGTGCCTTGACTTTAGCTGTACAAAAAAATCTTACAGGTTTACGTTATTAGCAAAAAAAAAAAAAAAAAAAAAAGCCAGAACACCCTTTTTCCAGACCCCCCAAATTGGTGATTTTTTTTTTGTTTTGTTTTGTTGTTTTTTTTTTTTTTAAATGGCAAGGCATCTCAACTTTCAAATTTTGTCCACCTTAAAGTAGACATAAAGCACTTGAATACATTTATGAATTATTATTGTTTAGCTGCTGACTGAAGTCACCTCACATCCACTTATAGCTAAAAAAACAAAAGAAGAAGAAGAAAGAAACAAGAGGGCTATGAAGTTTGACTATAGAACAAAAAGAAAAAAATAATCTTATTCTCTTACATATGCTGTCATCATCAGCAAGGGAGCAAGACCAACAGTGAACAACCAAAGTAGAATAGAATATAAAGATATATGTATACATAGATATACACTGCTTAAAAAAAATAAAGGGAACACTTAAACAACACAATGTAACTCCAAGTCAACCCCACTTCTGTGAAATTGAACTGCCCACTGAGGAAGCAACACTGACTGACAATCAATTCCACATGCTGTTGTGCACATGGAATAGACAACAGGTGGAAATTACAGGCAATTAGCAAGACCCAATAAAGTAGTGGTTCTGCAGGTGGTGACCACAGACCACTTCTCAGTTCCGATGCTTTCTGGCTGATGTTTTGGTCACTTTTTAATCCTGACGGTGCTTTCACTCTAATCATAGCAGGAGGCAGAGTCTACAACCCACACAAGTGGCTCAGGTAGTGCAGCTCATCCAGGATGGCACATCAATGTGAGCTGTGGCAAGAAGGTGGGGGTTGTGCTTATAGCCCAACACCATGCAGGATGTTTGGCATTTGCCAGCAAACACCAAGATTGGCAAATTCACCACTGGTGCCCTGTTCTCTTCACAGAGAAAGCAAGTTCACACTGAGCACATGTGACAGATGTGACAGAGTCTGGAGACGCCGTGGAGAATGTTCTGCTGCCTGCAACATCCTCCAGCATGACCGGTTTGTCAGTGGGTCAGTAATGGTGTGGGGTGGTATTTCTTTGGAGGGCTGCACAGCCCTCCATGTGCTCGCCAGAGGTAGCCTGACATTAGGTACCGAGATGATATCCTCAGACCCCTTGTGAGACCCCTTGTGACCCCATATGCTGTTGCAGTTGGTCCTAAGTGGCTCCTAATCCAAGACAATGCTAGACCTCATGTGGCTAGAGTTTGTCCAGTGTGTTCCTGTAACACGGAGGCATTGATGTTATGGACTGACCCGCTCGTTCCCCAGACCTGAATCCAATTGAGCACATCTGGGACATCATGTCTCGCTCCGTCCACCAACGCCAAGTTGCACCACAGACTGTCCAGGAGTTGGCGGATGCTTTAGTCCAGTTCTGGGAGGAGATCCCTCAGGAGAATATCCGCCACCTGATAAGAAGCATGCCCAGACGCTGTAGGGAGGCCATACAGGCACACGGAGGCCACACACACTGAGCCTCATTTTGACTTGTTTAAAGGACATTTCATCAAAGTTGGATCAGCCTGTAGTGTGTTTTTCCACTTTCATTTTGAGTATTACTCCAAATCCAGTCCTCCAGGGGTTGATACATTTGATTTTCATTGATCATTTTTGTTTTGTCAGCAAATTCAACTATGGAAAGATCAAAGTATTTAAAAAATATTGCATTCATTCAGATTCATGTATTACTTTAGTGTTTCCTTTATTTTTTTTGAGCCGTGAATATACACAGTCATCCTCAAATTTATTCATACTCCTCCATTGAAGAAAAAGCTAAATTCACAATAGTAACTTGTATAACTAGAAACAAAGTAGCCTATAAATAAAAATGTGATCAATTATAATTACCAAAATGAGGTATTTGAATTTTGATTGAAGAGTTAAAAACAAAACAAAACTGTTGGACAAATTATAGCAGTTTTTGGTTGAGCAGTGAGCCACTATACCTCTTAACAAATGCAGAATTCAGTTACAGAAAACTTAATTGTAGGGACTGTCATAAAGGATCATTCAACAAAATATTACATCAAGCTTTTCTTCCGGTTTTTTTTATTTATTTATTTATTTATAAATATTTCTATTAAACCACAAACAAAAACTGAAAATTTCTGGAAAGATGAAAAGAAATTATGAATGCTGAAATGAAACATGCAAGTTATTTAAATCCATATAAAGACCCAACTATTCTATGCTACATTTCCAAAGTTTTTTTTTTTAATTTTTTAAACTTGATCATGTTTTTAATATTGCTTTTATTTTATGTTTTTATTTTTTTTCTCTATTGTTTTAAATGTTAAATTATACTTCTTACTTTCTAATGTTTTGATGTCTCTTATAAGCACTCTGAATCACCTTTTTTTTCTAGCTGCGCTGTACAAATAAACCTGCCTTGCCTATTATTTATAAACAAAAGATTGTCTACATCATTTAAATATTTAATGACAAATATAAAACGTTTCCATCGAAAATAGTTTTAGTAGAGATCTTTGTTGATGCTGTCTTTCAGTTGGACTTTGTCTCCTACCTGGAGCGTTGCTCATTAATTTACCTTAAAAAAAAATAAACCATACAGCATTTGCTTAGAGACTGTATTAAAATTTAGAAAGGTCCTTCGTGAACTGGCTTGGCCATTTTAATGTGTATTTCAGATTTATTTAGAACTTACACACACACACACACACACAAAACTTTATAGTTTTAATTTGTGTTCTATCTTTTGCCAAGAGGTTTGTTAATTTCTAATTTACAAATTGAATAATAGAATATTTTAATCCACCTGATTAAAGTTAAATGGTTCTCAAATCGCTTGTTGAGAAGTTCTGCACAAGCTCTGAACAACAAAAACCAAAACCACCAGCATGTTAACAACAAACAAAAACATTTGAACTGGACTATCACGGGTTTTCAGATTTCCCTCCTGGAAATGTGTTGGAACAGTTTGGCAAAAGTTACCATCTATCCATCCACACTGAAGCAATGTTTCAACCCTTTTCAGAGCTGTTTGCTCCATGTTTCTCCCAACTATAAGCAATGCATTTACTCGCAACCTAACATACAGACCTTTTCCTTCTACATTAAATAGTTCCAGTAAAATGTGTCCGCCATTTTTCCGATATTCCTGTATAAATAGGTATAGTCTTAAAACACATTTCCCCACATGTTCCTAAAGTACTTTGTTTTCTTAAAAAGTAAGGCTAAATAAAGTTTTTACATGGGCTGGTGAAGTTTAACTGAAAAACTCCCGCATCAACAGGTGGCGCACCGACTGAATGATGCGTTTCTGTCCTCGTGGAAACAGTCCAAGTTACACGACACACATAAACACACAAAAAGTCGTTACCTGTATGCCTGGCTTTTGAGAAACTCCGCAGCGCAAGTAAGTCTGACCCATTTCTTGAAGGAAACAGACGCAGATAACGCCAGTGACCGGATAATTTGACGACCAGCTTGACTTTTCGTGTCTCCCGCAGCGTGCTACGTCATCACCGCGGCGGCAGTCTGAAAGCGCTTCTTCACTGTACATTTCTTCACTCCTATATGCGCTCAGGGCAGGAAGGATGGGATGCTCCACCAGCTCTCAGACCTCAGCGGTTGATACGACTCGACCCAGTGCAAAACCCGACGAGAGCAACGGAGCCAGCACCACTGGTGAGGCAATAATCCATTCTAAAAGCTTGCAAAAACAAAAAACATCGTTCTCAAAAGGCTTACGTGGAAAGTCCTAACATTTTATGAAAGTGGATGTGCTGCAGAGAATACAAAACTTAGTAGAGCTATATTTTACGTACCCAAACATCTACTGGTTTACCTGATCAATTACTTTCAGGTGATACGCTGTCATGACGTCATTGGAATAATTTGGCACCCACAAACTTTTCCTGTGGTTTCATTTATAGGCTTTTTTTTTTCTCTAGATGTATTTTTCTTATTAATACAGTGCAGCAATCTAAGTATTTCTTTGAATTAATTTAATTGAAGCTAAAAAATAGCCTCCAAAGTAGTGATGGTGTCATGTTAGAAGTCTGCTGCTGTCTCCATATAAGGTTGCACCATCTATCTAATGCTGTTGTAAATATGATAAAGACCTCACAGTCTTAATGCAAATATCAGCCAGTGCTACCCTCCTTCACTTTTAATGACTCACATTTCCGCACTGACAGGATTAGAAAGTTTATTGTCATTATTTAACTGTGGTTTCTGGCTCTGTCCTCTGCGAGAGGGGCATGAAAGCAGATTTGGTGACAGTCTAAAATTTCAATAGGAAATGGAGAAGCTGCTTTGGACACTTATTTGTTGTTGTGGGGTCAGAGATGGCCTAGCTGTGGTGCAAACCAGCACATGTTTCTTGATGATAAAACCTCATACAATGGATCTTGTTTAAAATATGAACATTAAGGAAAAGCTTCTGATTGAATTTACTGTGTGTGACTTTGGAGTGTAGCCAGCTCAGGTTGGCCGCAACACAGCTCTCACAATAAGGAGGTGAAAGATTCACTAAGTCGGACCACCTCGGAGCCAGTATGATTAAAGTGCACACCCACATGCAAGCTTAGTATTGTCAGGATAGAATGAAACAAGGAAATACAAAACTGCTTTTTACCACTGACCTCCTCGCAGAGATAACCGTGAAAGAGAGTTTCTTGTTGGCAAATGATGATGGCGCCTCAGACACTCACATTCAGTATATCAGCCGAGTGACACCGAGCATTCCTGTCGTCTTGTTATCATTGTCTTAGAGGTCAAATGGAAATTTGTCTGGATGTTTTGCTTACTTATGTAAACATCTTATTTGATTCACAAGAAGACCTATATCACACCCAAGGAGGGAGGATGACACTTATTAACTTAAGGTTCCCTCACTTACGCTCAAACTTCCTTTTTGTTCCTTTTCTTATTTGGGGCTTTCCAGCCTTACTGGCTTCACCTCTTCTTTCAGGATCACTGTTTAACCAATGTGTTGAAAGTAGCTCTAAAACTATTCTTAGTTGATAGTCAAGACTTCTCTGATCCATGCAACTAACTGCAATGCAAATTCATCAAAAGGAATATACAGGGAAATGAAACCGTGTCGCCAGATATGCAGCAGCGTCCTTATAGAGCTGTGAACTATGTTGCCTTCGGCAGTTAATGTTTATTAACACAACTCCTTATAAAGATTAACTCTTTATGGGTCTATTAATGCGTAAAAGGAAGTCTCTTTTTACGCTTTTTTTGCTTTCAGCCCAAAAACGCATCAGCAGCACTTATTTTCACAGACAACTGGATTAAAAATGGATTAAATAAGTTTTTATTTTCTTTTCGGGGATTTGTGCAACTTCAGTTTTCTGTAATGGAAATGTTAAATAGTGTAGTGCTTACAGGGTTTCATTTATACTCATTACTGACTCCTTTCTTCACATTAGTCTCAAATGAAGCCATATATTCTATATTTAAACTTATTTTTTAATCTAAAAATGTCAACGCACTACATATTCATGCAGTTTTTATTTGTGGTCAAAATGTATTTATTGTATGTATTGTATGTAAATGTATGTATTTTAAAAAAAAAAAAATCCAGCCTGTGTTTTATGGTACATGTAAGGAAGACTGGACATCAAATAATTCTTTTCTCGGGTTTTAGATTAAATTACATCTGTAACTTTCATGGAAGAAACAGGAACATTAATCACCCAGAAGCAAAGAACAAAGCTGAAATGCTTTGTCTTTTAACTTACCACCCAGGTTCTGTTTGCATGTTTGTGTGGGCATGTTGTCACCAAGTAACCACCATAACTCAAAGTTCAGCCTCTGACCCACGTTGCTATAATTTAAAGCATCCATGAGTTGGCGCGAGAGACTTTTGCATAACTTTTTGTGGGATAAATCATCCAGCACATCTCAGCATGACAAATTAAACAAAATGTTTCCCTTCTATTGTGCCGCATTGCCAGATTTAAAAAAAAAAAAAAATGCAGTAATGTTGTGTACCAATGTACTTTTCCAACAGGGGTGGCCAGTGAGAATGGAAACATAGCTGAGGACAGTGAAACTATTCCAGACCAGACACCAGCTGAAGGCAGTGATGCTAAGCTGGATGGAGAGCTGGCTGTCACCACCACATCTGCAGAAAGCACCTCTGATAACCCACCGGCAGGGGATGAGTCTCAACCTTCTGCAGCCGGCCCCCCAGCAGATGCACCAGCAGCAGATGCACCAGCAGCAGATGCACCAGCAGCAGATGCACCAGCAGCAGATGCACCAGCAGCAGATGCACCAGCAGCAGATAGCCCAACTGAAACAGCAGCCAGCTCCTCAGAAGCTGCAGCTCCAGAGCAAGGTATGTTTAATTCAGAAACAGCAGACATACTGATTTATATTTGGAGAGTTATTAGTATTGTTCACAAACCTGAAGTAGATTGTTCATTTAAAAAAAAAAAAAAAAAAAAAATCATATTTTGGTAGACTGGGCTACTGAGAAACACTCTCAGCTGTGGATTTGGTTTTAATTATTCTGACCCTTTTAATCTAAATAACGTTTTTTAATCTGTCTTTAAATTAAGTTAGCGTTCAGCTGAACTCTTGCCTTTTTAAGAAGTTGCTTTATTTTCAATGCAAATCACTCTCTGTATCCAAATGTCTCTTGACAGAGTGACTAGTGACAGCGTTTTGATAAGGATCAGGGTGACTTCAGTAATACAGCAGATAAAGATGTGAAAGAGCTGCAAGTTCCTTTTTGTTTTTCTGGAACCATCAAGTGTGAGAATTGTTCTTGGAAATGGTGAAAAAGATCAGCAAAGTGTTCACAGGATTCACGAATCCCAGTGATAAGACAAACAACATGCATTTTATTCCTCACTAGCCAGCAGTAACCTGAGCAGTGTCATGCCATTTTGCCCAGGTACACAATAAGCTTTTTTCCTTTCCCCAGACCCCTCCCCAGTACCTTTGCAATGGCAGTAACCAGGCAGTATCCAAAACACACAGACATGACCATGGCTTTTAATGAACACACCGGGGTTGGCCACAGGAATGTGTTTCCTTGTCGCACCTCCAATTATTTTTAGTTTTAAAAAAAAATCTGCCTTCATGATTGGATTATGTTTAGTTGACTGGATTCAAAAACAGTGTCTTTATGAACTATTTAAATTATGATTTTTTTTTAAAAAAAATTTATGTAACGCTTGATTTAACTCAAAAGTATTTTCATAGAGGTTTGAATGAGACGTCACAGCCCTACAAAATATATGGCTAAATGACTACATTGTATCATTTTAGCTATTTTTCATTCCTAGAAGCTGCCACATATTATTTTTAACCAGCCGGTCCAGAATCAAGTCACTACTGAAGTAGAAATGCTTTATTAGGAAAATAGATATTAGATATATCTTTTCAATAGATAGGATGCATGTAAGTGTAAACAGTCTATACTAAATATCCAATGTGCCTCTAAAGTATGAAATTACATAAGAAAATGAGTTAGTGCTGTTAATTTCTAGACAGCACTTTAAGTCTGTGAACTGATCATTGTTGTGAATGCTTGCCTCCTAAACATTTGTAAATAGACCTGCTTCACAGGAAGCTGCAAACACTGTGCTGCGTTGCATTCGTAGCTGTTGGTCCAGTTTGTGCTACAAGATGCAAATGACAAGCAGCCAAAAGGTCCATAAGATCAGCTCATTACTTTCCTCTTTATCAAATGCAAAGTGTACTCCACTGTAAAAACACAGGCCACTTAGGAGATATGCACTAGTTAGCATAGTTGTTATGACTCTACCTTTAGGTGCAGCATAAAGGAAGATTATACAGTTTTATTGGACCAGGAGTAAATATAAAAAAAAAAGCTCTGTAACACACTTTCTGAGGCGCAGCTAATCTGGATAGTAGAAGAGATTGCTTGGTTGTTGTTTCATAAATCCATATTAAGGGTCTGTGTAATAATGACTGTAGCAGTCAGTGAAACAGCATTGCCCTGCAGTAAAATCTTCTGATCGTTTTATTGCAAGGTCATATTTGGTGTAACCACTAATCAAATGTGGTTACACCAAATATGATGAGGAGTATGCCGATCTTGCATTATGCTGACATGTAGACACCTTAAATGCAATGGAAAAAAAATTCTAGTGACTGGGACATTTTGCTTTGGGCTGTGCACACTGCTGCTTTACATTGTGTACCTTCATCTCCACTGTTGCAATATCTGCTTTATGAGCAATCATTGCCTAGTTTTATAGGAACTCAGTTAGTTGTTTTGGCCGTTTTTTTTTTTTTTCTTTGTAGATAGGGTTGTTTCTGTCAAAGATTTTGGCCACAAGGCAGCAGCTACTCCTGCAAGCACTTGTTGAGTAGTGGCACTATTTCTGTCCATGCACACATAGTTAGTGTCTTACCTGTAGTAGAGAAGGAGAAATGTATGTTAACTAAGCTGAGTGCTACTGAGAAGGGGAAAGTGCGAATTTGTTACCATCTGCTACAGGGGTGCTCAAAGTTGGTCCTTGAGGGCCGCTGTTCTGCAGGTTTTTTGTATGTATCCCCATTCCAACACACCTGGCTTCCACTAAATGTATCCAACAGCCTATGAAGTTCTACATAATGACGGATTAGTTTGAGTCAAGTGTGTTGGAACAGGGATACACTGAAAACCTGCAGGATTGTGACCCTTTGAGGACCAGAGTTGTCAAGATTCAGCAGTTTCATACAGATTAAAGTAAACAAACTATCATGAAACTTGATAATATTCTAACTGCATCATTTCTGCTTCAGACAGCGTTTTGTTGTTTTCATACATGAGGGAGATCCATGTATAAATGGATGCATCCTGCCGTCAGTAAGCATGATGTGTCTCTTCTGAGTCACACTGAGCATTCATTTTGCAAAGATGTTTTTGCTTTCCCAGACTTTTTCACTGATTTTCTGTATTTAGTGCTTGGTATTTTGGGATTATGATCTGTGAATTTCACAATAGCAGTAGGTTACAGTGAGCTGCCGCCATGTGCAGTGACGTAGAGGTACATGAATTTTCTTCAGTTGAGAAACTGGAGACAAAGTAAGCAACTGTCTGATTCAGAGGCATCATGGTTTAAAGTTCACTGTATACTATGAAGAATTTGCTTGACTTTTTTTATGGCTCTGCTTTGTTTAAGATGGTTTAAAAACTCACTTCTTTCATTCCGGACCATGCACAACCAAAATAAGTCATGCACCACCTCTGCAAGGTTGGCATAGATACACATGGGAATAAGGCATAAACCCTTCCTTGATTAAGAGTTTTAACTTATGAGCCCAAACAAAGCTCCTCTGCAGCCTTGCTTACTCATTCAGCCTTCAGACTACAAGATAGTGAGAAAAGACTAGCAGCCACAGATAGTAAACACGCCTACACAAGGCCACTGTAACAGAACAAGTGTCTAATCAAATAGCAGTTCAACAAATATGTTCTGGCTGACACACACACACACACACACACACACACACACACACACACACACACAGAGACAACTTTACATAAAGAGAGATTGTTAGATCATGGATTTTGATCACTGAATTGTTGCAGTCACATCAAAGTAGGTTTTTCTATAGTGTTCACCTATTGGAACAAAATCTTTCCGTCTTTTCACTTGATCTTGACCCCCTTTGGCATCCAACTTGACTCATCCTCTGTTCCAGCTTGACTACAACCCTGTTCTGTATGCAGTGTGTGTTGTCACTTTGTTGTCACTGTGGTCTCATTAAAGTGCAATCGGAGTCTGTAGGGGAAACTAGAGCATGCCGACACATATAGGGCTTCCACGATGTCGGGCTGTGGGTGAGTCTTCATTTCACAGCCAATGGAGACAGAGGGTCAAGTGTCACTTAAGCTGAATGCACAGAGCAGCTCATCCATTGGAGTCGGTCAGGAGTTGGTTGTCCGATTCACTTGTTGAAAACAAAGTTTACAACAAGTGAATCGGACAACCAACTCCACAAGTCTTAAGCAAGAAGCAAGTCTTGAAGCAAGAAATTAAACAAACTATGATTTACAACAAGTTTACAAGATTTACTGTAGCAAAACTTCTGTTGGAGGGGAGTTTTGGTGCAGCAAAAAACACAATATTATAGTGTGTCTTAAAAAATGATGATGCAATGCGTGTCTGAGGGGAAAAAAATAAATGTGTTGCTCTTGATAAATAATGGGTGGAATGCTAAACTTATTAGCAAGCAGCTAACAGGAAGTTTATTGATCATACTCTTGAAGCTTCCTCCAGCAAGTGCATCCACATCGACATGAGATGCGAAAAGAAAAGAAAATAAAGTTATTCAGCTGACAGCACAAACGCCTGTCTGAGTGTTTGCATCCCAGGTCAACACTGTAAGCCAAGCCCTGTCTCGCTTTGTAGATCAGGTTCATTCTCCAAAAACAGAAATGATTCAGGTTTCATTTATAATTGTTTGAGTTATAGTGTAGGGAAGGGATCACCAAGTCTGCGCACCTGATTTATGTGAAGTAAACAGCTTGTTAAGAAGTTCTGCACAAGCCTCTTAACTCATAAATTTTAGTCAGGTGTTTTGCAGTTGAAAGATCCAAAACCTGCAGAATGGTAGATCTCAAGGACCGGAGTTGGATATCACTGGTCTAGAGCAAAGTTAAGGTCTGATTTAATGTTTTAGCCCCTACAGCCAGCACATAAGATAATCATGTTTATATGACCTGTATCTCACAATACATGTTGGGTATGTCAAGTGTTCAAAGATGAAAATTACAGGCTCTAGGGAGGTCAACTATTAAAAGGCAATGTTATAATCATGATGATATTTATAGTAAAAACTCTAAAAAAGAAAATAGACTCTGTCATCTCAAAAAGTACATTTGCTTTCAGTCTGCCTGAATTCCTACACACTGCACCTCTATATAGCATTTAGCACCTTCCTCAGCATCAAACCTGCAACACATGTCACCCTTTTGAATTTGGGTGAGC
Source organism: Telmatherina bonti (assembly GCF_933228915.1). Taxonomy (NCBI): domain Eukaryota; kingdom Metazoa; phylum Chordata; class Actinopteri; order Atheriniformes; family Telmatherinidae; genus Telmatherina; species Telmatherina bonti. The sequence goes on along the minus strand of NC_136617.1, from coordinate 19,239,144 downwards.
AAAATTGAGATACATGTGAAGTCTTGGACACACTGACTAACTGCAAGATGGCACTGCTTATAATGTTGTAAATATGCTTATAGTGCAGTTTATGTGAATTTACAAGAACCTAAAGAGCTGACAGAGAAATGTCTGTCTATGTGTGATGCAATGGGTAGGTTCTTACATCTTTAGCAACCATTTAAAAAACAAAAAAAACACTGGTTGTGGGAAAGACATTAATCTTTCCAGCTACTCATTGCATCAGTTTGATTTAAATAACTTGTTGCCAGCGGAAAATCACCCATGCAGTATTTATCCCAAAGGAGGCTTGTACCTATTTGCTTAGTTAAATCAAGGTCCCTCAGCCACGATGAGTGCCTTTTTTTTCCCTAACATGTACATTTCTGTCTCTCTAGAGGCCACAGCAACTGACTCAGAGCCCAAAGCAGAAGAAGCACCAGGTGAGTCTAGCTGTATTTTATCCTCAAATTGTCCACAGGACACTATTTGTGTCCCGCTACTCATTTTCCCTCTTTGTGTTTTCAGCTCCCAGCGAGTGAATTCTGACTCGCTTGACTGCATGGATGAATCTGAAAAGTTGCACCCTGTCTGCATGACTGAAAGTATACTTAAATGTGTGTGTGTAGGTGTGAAAGACATTGCCTTGTTGCCAAGATGCTGACCCTCTGATCAACAGTTTTTAATCAGGGTTCTCAGTCACTACTGTGCCTTTTTCTCCTTCTCAACATTGTACGGCTTCAGTTTCTATTGTAAATAGATGAAGTTCCAAAGCACTTAGTCTGTTCATTTTCAGAGAAGATATAAGTCCAGAGTTTAATTTACCAACTGATAATCCTGTTTATTATCTGTGTAGAAATTTGTAATAACACCACAAATGTCTGGCTTTAAGCTACACTAAGAATCTATTCTGCTTTCCAACAAAACCATATTTCAGTGAAAACCAAAGCCAAAGTTTAGTTGACTTGTTAAATTTTCTTTTTTTTTTTTTTAAGGTAGCTGGCTTTGATTTCATGATCATGTTTGTAATGAAGGTGTAATGAGTGCTGTCCAGCTGAATTAATATGGATATATGATGCGTCATGACTGTAATAAGCTGTGAACTGTCAAAAAAAAAAAAAAAAGATGCAGCCTTAAAATCTAAATTAATATGTGTCATTTCTTTTGGATGAATATCAATGTGAGATATTAGGCTGAATAAACAGTTTATTAAGTTTTGGGCATCGTTTCATCTGGAAGTAAACAGAAGAGGACTTGTTGAGACAAGAACAGCTTCAGTGTCTAATGTCATCTATAGCTGAGGAATGTTAAACTGGTTGAGACACAGCCCCACTGCACTGTTACAATGAGCCTTACATTAAGTTAAATGTATGTAAAATGGTTTATTATTAGCCACAAAGCAGGATAAAAGTTATAAAGTAACTTGTAAAGTGTATTCAGGGAGCCACAGTTTTGTCTGGGAATAAAATTACGTATCCACAGTACAACTCCAAGGACATTAGATGCTTAGACTAGAGCTTGTTTGCAATGTGGTCGGCCAGTCAGGAGTCAGAGAGAGGTCCGAGGACAGCGACAGCTTCTATTTCCACCAGTCCACCCTGAGAAAAGAAGGATGAGATGTTGAGGACATGGGAACAGATGTAATGGGAAAAATACTGCATTTAAATATGTTCACAAACATTTCTGTTGCATCAAAGAAAATGTGACAGAAATGTCAACAATAAGCACAACAACTCACTCTTAAACTTAACCTTACTCTGTGTAGACTACTACATGGACCTACAGTAAAAGATATAATGCAGCAATTCTTTGGGCATAACAATATTATAAAACAATATCTGGTGGCTGAAAAATGAATGGCATTGATGAACAAGGTTTTTTTTTTTTTTGTTTTGTTTTTTTTAAACTTACTCTAGGGAGAGCAACGACCTGATAGGCAGCTCTGGCAGGAAAGTTACTGCTGAAATCTAGACAGAAAAAGTTATAAGCATAAGAATTATTTAAAAATGTACACTCAAATGCTTTAAGACAAAGCAATCACATATATATCTGGCATTTAATGGGTGTTTTTCTAAGAGGTTTTCTTTGATGAGGAGCTCTGTTTATTCAACCTGTTGTGAGGTTACTGGTGATTTGACTGTCAAGGCAGGGATTCAAAGGCTGCATTATAAGTGGTTAATAAAAGAAATGTAACCATGGAATAAATATTTAAAGGAGAAATGTTAAAAGGAGCCAAGGAAAGGGAAAATGCCCAGTTTAAGAAATAAAAATGTCCCACTCTATGAATAATCTCTCTCATAATAGTCTCATTTCATCCTCTAATAAGAAAACAAGTAAAGACAAAAACTGAAAGCTAATAGCTTATTGATAATATGATCATTACAAAGTCAACAATATTAGCTTAAAAGTTTTTCGTACATTTTTTAAACTCATGGGTTTCTCAAAGAAGGGTTACAGCTGTCAGAAATGAGTCAAAAATAAATCCACCTTTATATAACCTAACTTGATTTAACTTTATTAGATGTTCATGTCAATGTGAAACTGTGTGCTTTAACTTTAGTTATGGCTATATGGCTTTGTTTTGTTTTATAAAAATAGGAGACAAATTCCCAGCACTGTCTTAAGTAAAGTTTACTTTAAAGCAGTGGTGTCCTGCTCAGGTCCCAAAGGGCCACAGTCCTGCAAATCTTTTATACAACCCTGCCTCACATTGAGTCATTGTGCTAGTCAGCTGTATTGGAGCAGGGAAACATTGAAAACCTGCAGGATTGTGGCCCTAGAAGACTGACTTTGAACACCCCTGCATCTGACTTTAAATCACGAACACATACCACCTCCTTCCTCTCTCCAGGGTCAGAGAAAGTTCTCTGGCTGTAGTTTAATGGGTTGAGTAGCGTCTGGAGGGTGGTGGGAACTCAGGCTTGTAGCTGAAGTCAGTGCCTGCAGTAGCAATGCTTGATGGGTAAGGTTGGGTTACATCTGTGTGGCTGCTGTGGTGTTCACTTACAACCCGCTGGACACTGCAGCTTCCATTACACCTTAATGTTGTGATCCAGGAGGAAAAGCCCAAACTGGCAGCACAGGAAGAGCTGATGTGTCACCTGACTGCTGAAGCTGACAGTTGTTGTTGTTTTTAAATCACAATATGAGTCATTATATCAAGTCTATTACTAAAATCTATTAGTAAATTTGGTACAAGACTGAAAAATGGAATTATTTGATGTAAATGTTTAGAAAAATAGGAAAGTTTGTTTTTTGTTTAATTATAAAGACAAATCAAAGAGTCCAACATTTACAGATTGAGGATGAATTTCACATAAGAATAAATAAATCCAGTTATTCTTTTGATAAATAATATCCACTCAAAATTCCTTTAGAAGGCCAAATCTTCTGCCTTTTGTTTTGTAGTAGTTATGTGCCCCTTTCTGTTGGAGGGAAGTGAACATTAGTGATCATACCACTCATCTTTTGGGGTATTTTCGCTACTTAGATGATTAAATGATCATTACTTCTTGAGCAAGAAAAGAAACAATAGCAACCCCATTCTTGTTCTGACAACAAGAATGAAAACAGAGAAAAAAGGGGCAACAACAGAAGTCTGGGTGAGACCAACAGGCTTTGTCTGAATGCCTACACACACACACACACACACACACACGATAACATCAGGGATTAAATATGCTTCCTACCATTGCTCCGTTAGTAACACAAAGAAGGTGATGACAAACTGCCCTCTATTAGAGTAAATCGGATAGTAATTTGTTTAGTAGCAACATGACTGGCTTCATCCACATCAGCTTGGTGGTGAAAACTGCCCCCATGTGGCTGCTTTATGTACAGCCAGGTCTGTTTGTGGGAAACAAAATGTACACAAAAACAATATGCTATCATTTCCAAGTCATTTTAACACTGCAAATAATGCTAAAAAATAGTGAGGAAAAACTACCCAATGCTAAGACTGGGAGTGGAGCAGTGGCCAAAAAAAAGTGGTTAGTTTGTCTAGTCATACTAAAATATAAGCCTCAGCTGGCACAAATAAGTTATACTACTATTAACATTTCATAGTGCTTCTGTGGTTGGAAACATGTTTTGTATTTAAGAAACAACTATGAGGGAACATGATATCATATATGTTATTTATTTTGTAACAAGACATTTTTTCAGTTTAAACTGTTTGGTAGCATAAAATGAACAACTAGGTTAGTGCCGTTTTCTGCCCTGAAGTATAAACCAAAATGCTGTCCACTACCCAGCCCTTGTGATAATTCTTTTATCTAAATCCAGTTGCAATACTTTTGGTTTTTATCAAAGGCTACTTGAAAAGACCCAACATGAGCATTTGTTTGGAACTTTCACAAGCAGATAAAAGCAGCTTGATCCTCTAATGAGTATTTGCAAAAGCTAAATGGTGTATCAGTCACTCAGAATAAACTGTACTGTCCCTGTGCATCATACAAAATAAAGTTTCATCCTTTACAGTGTGATCAACTGGGTCAAAGTGGAGCTCTGCAGCTCAGAGGAACACTTCACTGAACATCACATAAACTAGTTTACAGTGGGATCATGTTGTAGCTGAATTAAATGAATGATGAGATCTAAATGTCACCATATTTTTCCATTTACACACTATTAACTTGTGGCTTACATGTTTTGTAGACCTCATTGACGCAGTTAAAGTCATTTATATCCTTGAGCAGCACCGTAGTTTTCACCACTGAAATAAAAGAAGAAAAGAGTTTGGACCAAATATGCTGAACATGTAAGAGATAAAGGAAGCTGAGTGACTGAACAGCCCAGCAGCAGTAAACTCTCACCATTACTGTAATCACAACCAGCTGCTTTAAGGATCTCCCCCATATTGACCAGAGCCTGAGAGAGAAGAGAGAAGAGTGAATGATGATGACTCCATCAGTGTTTAATATGATCTTTTTCTTCTGTCTGAAGAACATGTTGGGTTTTTTTTTTCTTTAAACCTATGTTCTTCAGACAGCTTTGGGGTATTTTTCATGTTACCTTGTTGGCCTGAGCCTTCACTCCTCCATCCACTAGCTGACCAGAGGCCACATCCAGTCCCAGCTGACCTGAGATATACATAGTTCTGTCCACTACCACCGCCTGGCTGAGGGTGACATAGTTGAAGGCACGTGAATGTGGCTATTTAGACACTTCATATATAACCAATTAGATATATTTAAAAAAATAAAATGCATTTTAGTTTTGTTTAATAATAATAACAGGATGTTATGAGGAATGTTTTGATGTTAATCTAAGGTTGCATTTAGCTCATTTTACAGACCTGATAAGTACCACATTATATTTTGTATTAATTCTGCTGTATTTTTGCAATGATTGATGTGCTGATATGTAAATCCTCAGAAATGAAACAATGTGCTTTGTTTTTGTAAAAATGCATACAAGTAGTACAGCAAAAGCAGAAGCTTGAGTGAAACTGTTATACTGTCAGATTAAACAGATTAAGTGAATATGCACACTTGTCTTTTGTGTGCTTATTCAAGTAATGGTTTTAGAATATACTTTATTTTAGAGTTTCCAACATCATCAAAACTTGACAGTAAGGAAAAGCTGAGGAAACAGGACCATTAACATGCAGTGAACTGCACAGGAGTTAAAGCAAAATATGTTAGAAACCTTCTTAAGATAAAAACGTAAGAGGGGGCAAATAGAAACTCATAAATAACATGACTTCAACCCATGACTTCAACCACTACCCCCCACCTCCTCCCCAACCATATACATTTACTTCAAATCCCTTGAACAATAATGAAGACCAAACCATGTCTAAAACCTGACACTTACACAGTTTAACACACAGCAAGGTTTGTGCCAGGTTTAGTAATCACTGTGGATGTGACCATAACAATGACTTCAAATGATTCTTCTTGGCAATGATGCTTAAAAGACTAAATTAACTTGATAACCTCAAATCATAAACTGACAAAGCAGAACGGCTTCTTTGAATACAAAGAGTCCATTCTGACTGTAATCTCTCCACCTACTGACATTGGATTGGCCAGAGCAGGAACACCCCTCATATGATCTTGGACAGGCTGAATTAAACTAAAATAACATTTGCCAAAGTTATTTTGTGCGTTTGTATCTTTTCTGTTATTTAATTATTTTTCATATAAATAACTTAAAAACAAAACAAAAAAGAAACATGTTCATTTTGTAATTTTTTTAGGCTTTTTATCACAGGTTTATATTGGTCCAAGGAGGACATAGATCCTTACCTGTATATCCCTTGTCTAACAGGAGCTTTTGTTGTGTAAATTATTTTCCGATTAATTGATTCCATTTTAAGCCTCTCGTGTGTTTGACTGTTTTCTGTTCTGCAGTTCTTCCTCTGCACGTTCAACTTTTGACACTTTATGGAGCAAAGTCTAGCAGGTAAGTTCACCGACCAGAAAAGCCCACCCCTGATCAAACATCGGACTGTCATTCATTCATTTATTCATTCATTCAGTCATCCATGGTCCGCAGCAACGTGCTGCTGTAAACGTAAACATGTGTCAAATGATGCATGATTAATGTATGTAAAGTTGCCTGACCTGAATGGACCAATGCCATCCGGAGCTGATGTGGTGCGGATGATCTTTTTGTTGAGCACAGACATTATTCCTGTTGCTTTTATTTTCTGTTTTCGCTTCAAACGAGCTTTGACTGAATAAAGGAGCTGTGCAAGAAAACTTGCAGACGCACAGCCGTAAAACACACACTAAACGCGCAACACGCGCGTTTCTGGCCGAGAAATAACGCTCAACAAAAAGTCACTGCGCATAAAATAGGCGAGTTACGGTACATCAGGTGTATGACGCTTTTTAGTGCAATAGTCCATTCTGAGGTTCAAGGCTTCCTTTGCAGAGTTAAAGATAAGATAATAAAGAGTTAACTGTAACTAGCCTTTATTATTTCTCAAGACCTTATAAGTTTTACAGTAAGTTACAAACAATACATAATAAATTAAGTGGTTTAAACATGAACACTTATATTCCACTCTACACCCTCAAGTAGCTATAAAGCAAAAGTAACTGGAAAGTAAATGAAGACAAATCATATAGAGATACAACAAAATGTGATTTCAGAAATGTACATTTTATGGCCAATGCTGAGCGATATAATTTTCATAATAACCTTTTTAATTGTACAGAGCAAATAGTTTTTATTAAAAGCTAAATCAAAGCAATCCATCCTCCATCTTACCATAATTCTTCCTGGTGCGGCCAATACAACAATGTTCCTCTACACAGCAAACATGCATGTTGATCAGCTGTCAACATATCTGTTGGGTCCAGAGGTAAATACACCAACAGCCACATCAACTACCAAATTGAAATCAATGAAAAAAACGACACATTTAATAAATAGGTGATTTTTTTTTTTTTTTTTTTTTTTTACTTAAGTTGCCAATGCAAACGTTTGATCTGTCAAAAATTCTGGTTCAGATTGAGTAGAAAAACAAAACAGGGTTGAACTAAAACCAGAAATGACCATTAACAAGCTGCTTTCGTACTGTCTGAAATCTGGATTTATGTTCGAGACGTCGGCTCATTTCAGGCTCACTGCTCATCAGATGAAGCAGTGAGACTAGGTAACAGGAATGTTTATTAAAACTGGAAAGCACATTCATATGTAACAGCAATGTGCACACATGCACAACATGTATTTGTTATTAAAACAGTATTAATTCATTCAGAGGGTCAATATAAGCTTTTTTTTTTTTTTCCTTTATCCACTGCTGTTCTCATTAATCTATGAATTTTCAATTGACTGTTTTGAAGATTTAGCTCTTATTTTGATACTTCAGAGGTAAACTCGTTCTACATTTCTACTTACTGACCGTTACATGTGCTGGTACGGACATGGAACTCCAGTGCAGACATAACCCTCGCTTTTACAAAAACCAAAAATAAAAATGACAAATGTGTGCGTGTGTGATCATTTTTTAGCTTTTAAAAATGAGCTTGTGTCCCAGCACCTACAAGGTGCAGTATGTCTTAATTCCTTCATTGATAGTATCACACAACAATTTTAAAGTACTTTCATGCATTATTGCTTAATATAACACATATAAGCAACAAGGAAAAAAAATTTAACTGCAATAAAAAAAAATTGTGACTGATGCAGCGGCTGTTTGCTTTAAATGATCTTACATATGCAGTTTATGTGCTTTTAATGATTCATTACTACAGCTATTTAATTGTTATAATTCAGGGTTGGTGACTTCACTGACCTGTGTTTTCTACCGCTTTATGTTCAGGATGTCCCGAAGTGGAAATGTTTTTAAAAGTCACTCAAATTTAAAATCCATTTTTCATCATGTGAAATAATTAGAAAATTAATTTTTTTAGGAATTCGTAAGATCTTCAAAGAATACATGTTCTACAGTATTTGAGAATAGTTGAGACATTTTTACTATTTTAGAGTGAGTTAAATATATCCAAAACAATGGATCACTTTGCCCTCATGTCAAAGACTCAAATTGTAAATGCATGAAACTCCAAAATCAGTGTGGGATTGAGGTGTAAAGAGGCACAAAGATACATTGTGTCAGTTATTGTGGACAGTGCTGTGGCTGGATGTAACAAAGCCAAAACATCATACTTGAGAAAACGCAAAATCAAATAAAAACTTATAAAGACTGATGAGAAACAATTTAACTTTCCGTGGTCCACAAACATGTGAAAACATGCATGGTCTGGTCTTCAGTGTCCACATAATTTCTGCTCATTCTGAAAAAACGTCTTCAAAAACTCATCTCCGACTCGTCTCCTTGTCAGAAAATAGGATTCAAACATCCAAAGGCTTGGCTGTTTTATTACATTGCTTATTATTAAAACTAGACTTCAAATATTTTAAGGCATACTCAACTTCATTACCAACATCATTCTGATTGTCTTTGGTCATGGATGAACCTCCACAGCTTTTGATGCAGATATTTTTATACTAGGCTCTAGTTTATATATACACTGAATGTAAAAAAGTCTGAGACGAAAAAAAAAAAAGATGACTGTTACTCTGTTGAAGATTGTTTCCTTATGTGTAGATGCCACAAGGTGCATGACATGACGGGTATGTCACAAAGAAAAGAGGAAATTCCTTTTGTGGCTTTCAGATGTCTAATTGGTTCGGGTTGCTTCTCTTTTTGGCCACAGTCCTGAGCAAGGCTTATAAGAAAACAACTGCACAGGAAATGTAGAGCAAAAATAAATGTACAAAGACTGGTGGTAGTGAATTCCTTCAGTCCAATGGATGTCACGCGAAGAAGAAAAGAAAAGAAGCTTCAACTTCATTAAGAAGGGAATTAATGGTTAGAATAGTTTAGGGCATCAGATGAGAACATTATGGTCATCTTTATTCCCCTGAGTCACTGGGACATGAGTTTGGTGCTGGTTTCTAGACCAGGGGAGGAGAAACAACACTCAGAAGTTCTGCTGTCGTCTCTTTTTAGCATCCATTGCATCCAGGATAGGCTGTCTTTTGGCTGTATAACGCTGCCTGAGCTCCTCAATTTCCCGCTCCATCATGGGATCTAAGGCACTCAGACGCAACTGCAGCTCTTCAAAATCCAGATTCTTCAACTGGGTGGCAAAACACAAATAACAAAAACAGTTGGAAAGAGATGAGTCATATTTATAATACTAATTCTGCTTTACTCTAATTTAAAAAAGTCCTGGTATGTTTTAAGTTTTCACTATAAACGGCACCAGCAAAAATACTCACAAAGTCAAAGTCTCCATCCTGAGGAACCTTCCAGTTGTCAGGGAATACATTTTTAGACTGGATGTGGTAACCTGGCTGCTCCTGTGGCTGGTTGTGGTTGTAGTTTTCCTGCTGATGGGCTGCCTTGTTGGAATCCTGCTTGTCAAAATAATCCATGAATGATGGACGTATGGGCTGCTGTGGGGTGGCGTGCCCTGTGAAGAGGGACAAGGCTCTAATTTCAAGTCTTATGGAACAAACTGATAGCAAAGTATTCTCATCATCTTGAAAGTGAATATGTTCCAATTTAAGATGTCTGTAACTAATCCATATAAAATCACTTTCCATGACAGAGGTAGTAGTTTACTGCAGCTGGTTGACACTGTGTTTAAACTCAGATTAGGTTCATTTGTTGCAATTTAATGGACTTCACAGAATGTCAGTGTTGAAGTGAAAACTCAGCAGAGATCTTTTTCTGTCGTCCTTGCAGACCATTTTCCAGTCCTGTCCACACAGGCAGTTCAGCCTCTACAAGTGTAAAACTGAAGAGAGTCCTAACAAAGGAAATGCACTGATGCGCATGAGGCATTATGTGACTAACTTTATAAAAAATCTTCCAAAATGTAAAAAAATTATTATTAATTTAGATTGCCTGATAACTTTTAACTAACAATTCACAAACAAAGCATTTACAGCTGGACTTTGAGTTGCTTAATTTTCCAGACTGGTACTGTGTTCTTGTTATACAGGTTTGCAGATGCATATTTATGTCTTCAGAGGAAAAAAATTGACTTTGTAATACAATGAGAAAAAAAACAAAAACAAGTGAAGGTTGAGACTAACTGAATGCAGATAGCTAATTTGTTCTCTCAGTAGTCACAAGTGTGATGGTAAGTGCATGCTTGTGGCTTTTTTGTGCTTCTTCCTCTTGGTGGTGAACTCTGTGAGGAAGTTTCTTTTCTGGTTCAAAATTATTGTTCAACCTAGTATCATCGCCCAGAGGTGAAAAGCTGCTTTAATGCTGCAGGCTCAGACACAACAGTGTTATAGTAAAATGAGCTAAATGCTACTTAATTGGATGCTTAGAAGAGAAAGTCAGCTGCTACCTGTGTGTCCACTGTGTTGTTTTCAGATAATCACTGATTCACTCCTACACAGTGCCACCAAACAAGGTATCATCAACAATGTCTTTCTTTCTTTAATTAACACGTGTGCTCACTTCTCATTGACCCCTGATCTTCCTCCTCTTCTTCATCATCACTATTGATGACCATAGTGCCCAGGTCTGACTCCAGCATGGTGCTTCCGTGCTCAATCATGGTCTGAGCTCCGTCACTCATAGTGCTGGTGGCCCGCATGGTGCCAGCACCCTCTGAACCTGACTTCACCATAGTGTGAGAGTCCACTTCGGTTTCCTCCTCCTGGGTTATATAAACACATGCAGCATAATATCTAGCCAGCTGTTGAATTCTTCTACTGGAATTTCTGTGTTAATATTTTCGTATGCGTACCGAGTTGTCATCTTCCTCCTCCAGCTCTCGCTGCTGCTCTTGCTGCCTCTTGGCTTTCATCTCCATGGCTTCAGTTATCAGGTCTCTCAGGATTGTAACTGGTTTTGCTTGGCTGATGAATGGATGCTGGAGGAGGACAAAAAAAGTACTAAATTCTAATAGAATCTAGAATTCTAATAGAATGTCATACATCCCTCAATAAAATAGAGGGATGTATGACATTTTGGTTTGATTAATGCATTTCACTCAAAACTGTATGCAACACATTTATGCATGGTTGTAAGAGTGTTAATTTTGTTATTCCTCCAACCTGTAGGAGCTGTGTGGCGGTTGCTCTCTGTTCAGGGTTTTTCACCAAACACTTCTTGACAAAGTCTGTGAACTCATCGGACCAAAGCTCAGGCTTCCTGAATGTAGGAGGAGGGTTGGTGGGAATCATAAAGATGGCCTGGAGGAACACAATTTATAGCAAATAAGAAGATTCATCATTAACAGATTTTTTAAGCCTTTAATTTACTTCAAACGTTACATTTCTCCATTTTCTAAAAAGAAAAAAAAAAAAAAACACACCCACCCTCATGGGATGAATATCAGCATAAGGGGGTTTGCCCTCTGCCATCTCTATGGATGTGATACCCAGAGACCAAATGTCTGCTACACAGTTGTAGCCAATCTCCTGGATCACCTCTGGGGCCATCCAGAATGGGGTACCAATTACAGTGTTTCTCTTTGCCATCGTATCCTTCAGAAGGGAAGAAAACATTTGGTTACATCCTTAAAAATACATGTATTTCAAATCACTTGTTAGAAATGTACAAAATTAGTGTTTAAAAAATGCAATCTATATCTGTGTTTATCCTCCAAGTGCATGCCGGAATACACCTAAAACTCTTTCATGGCACAAAAACATGTATAGTGATGGCAATTAATTCAGCTGAGTTCATTTGTTTTGTTTAAAAAAAATACATCTTAGTCAGTTCACTAATAACAGGAATTAATTAGAATTTTACCGTTAACTGTCCTGCAACTCCAAAGTCTGCCAGTTTGGCATGTCCCTCAGTGTTTAGAAGGATGTTTCCGGCCTTGATGTCACGATGGATCTTCCTCATGAAGTGAAGGTATTCAAGACCCTTCAATGTTGACTTTAAGATGGTGGCAATCTCATCTTCTGTCAACTGAGGTGCGAGAGAAATCAAAGAAAGAAAAATTATAAACACGAGTTTAGACTCTGATAAAAGATGTGACAACCTGGGAACATTTTCACTTCTAACAGCTAAGAGTGCACTAAAAATTCTAAAACAATTTGGGTGGGTCCAAGTTGTTAACATTTAAATTGTTTACTTTTTCCGAGCATAAAAATAATAATAAAAATGATTGCAAACAACAGATTCACAATGTAAAATAACAGTAAAGCCTCCCACACACACACACACACAACATAAATTCAGTGATAACACACTGTCTTGTTGCGCAGTCGGATAATGTCAGAGACAGAGCCGGCTCCACAATACTCCATGACAATCCACAGGTCTGTGTTCTTGAAGTAGCTGCCATAGTATTTCACCACATATGGACTGGGGGAGTAGGAGGAAACACAGAAAATATTAGGTCTCGAAGGCAAAACAAAGTTTCATTCCTGAACAATAAAAACAGAAGTGAAACATCATCCCTCAGACAAAGTCACCAAAAGGTTTATAGGGAATTTACCTGCTGAACTAACAGTTATGTAAACACTCTTGTCTTCATCCATTCAGAAATAGAGGTTTAAAGACAATAACATTTTCTCACCTGTCACACTGCTGCATGATTGAAATCTCCTTGATTATTTCTTGCAGATCAGACTCCACAGGAACCTGTTTGATGGCCACCACCTGTCCTGACTCCTTATGAATAGCTTTAAAGACGCTTCCATAAGAGCTAAACACACATAAAAGTCAAAAGTTGCTATGCATTTACATTTAATTACTGACAACAGAAATGAACAGAAACACAGAACAGTCATTTGGGACTATGAAAGTTGGTAAAACTTAAGGAAAATTAATTCTTCTTACCCTTCACCTAGTTTCTCGAGAACATCAAAAACCTCCTCTGGTTGTTTGGTCAAACTGTCCTCGCTCAGTTTTTTCAGCCTACTGCAAAATAATAATAATTCTGTTAAATGTAAACATCACAGATATTTACTGAGTAAACTTCAACCTTGAAAAATCCCTAAACTTATTGTACAGAATTTGTCTTAAAATATATATATGTACACATTTTTTTTTTTTTTTTTTACTTTCAAACTAAAATAAAGCCCTTGAAATGCCAAGGCAAGATGAGCAGTGAGTTTATAAGAAAGGTTAAAAACAACAACCGTAAAAAGTAATATACCAAAAGTCAAAGTTCTTCATTATTGGTTAAACAACTTAAGCAATTCAGTAAGTAGCTACTATTTACTTCTCCAAAAAAAAAAAAAAAAAAAACCATCATTCACTTACTCAGGAAAATCTCGTGACTTTAAGACAACTGAAATACAGTTTTAAAGCACTTAAAAAGGCTGAGGGCAAATGGTTTACATGGCACATTTCACATTTTAGGAGCCCAATGTGCGTCATAAAAGGGTGAGAAAATTAAACTTGACAAGAAAATTAAGTGTATAAATGAATTCCAGATTCACAAAGACCAAATAACTTAACATCAACTCCTTTGACTTTCATAGAGGTTCAACTGTTCCAATCAATCTGTAAGTCTGGTCCAAAAAACGAAAATGAAATGACTTCCAAATTGCGATAACACTAAGAGCTACTCGACATTGTCACGGATCAGAGACTTATTACGGGCTTTAACATATTATTTGGGTTTCAGTGCTGAACTGTTTATCCTTATCTTTAATAGAAAATATTAGAGAAAACCAGGTGAGCTAACTAAATTAGCTTAGCATACGCTAACTTGGCGACAGCTGAACTAGCGTCTACAGTAGCTTTTTAGCTAGCCATTTGAGCGCTTGTAGTTAAGCAATCAAATAAAGACAAACCTTTTGGGCGCAGTGGTCTCCATGACGTACAAAACTAAAATATAAAAACACAATAGATTAACGATGACTTATGGCCGTTTTAATAACACTGGTCAAAATGTGAACATTGTCGGCAGAGTCGTTGTCAAAAACTAGTGCAGGGCCAGCTGAGGGGGTGGTCGTCTTTTGAAGTTACTACAGCGCCCCCTTTTGGTCTGGAGTGTGAAGCAAAAACAACTAACAAATAAGCATATACGAACAAAGAATCTATTAATAACCTGCAAAAATAAAACAAATCAATTAGTTGTACAGACGGAACTTCTTCATTATCTATTTTGCTAAATATTACTTGTGAATGTTATGGCCAATCAGAAACCTCTTTACTATGAAGTGTACGTCACGCATGCGCAGATACCAAACAGTCGTCTGGAGAATGAAAAGAAGGTAAACAGCTAACATCGTGGTGAAACGGTGAGATATTTTATTCATACCCTTTGAGTTTTTTTCATAAGGAAAACATATATTTGCTCTTTTATAAAATTTCACTCTGTAAATGCTTTTGTTTCTCACCAAACAACAAATATGCTGGTTTTGGATGATTCTTTTGGTTGCACCATGCTGTTACTAGTAGCACGCTGTAATGACACCGATAAGATGCGATGTGGTTTTTTTTCCTCATCTGATTTAGGATAAAATGGATTCACAGAAAGATCTACAGCCGCCCAAACAGCAGCCCATGATCTACATTTGTGGAGGTATGTGCTTGCATCAGTAATGTTTTATTTAAACCTTTTCAGAGGCATTTTTTCATTGTAATGTCACTGCTAACACCAATGGAATTACTAGTTTTTACTCTTTCAAAGGATGAATAAATGCTGTTCTTGAATACTTATAAATAAGCAGAACTGTCAGCACGTTTATTTATGATGAATACTCAGTAAATTATATGAAGTCATGAGATTTTTTTATTTTTTTATTTTTTAAATCAATAAGCAGACTTGAATATTGAGTTGAATTGAATATTTACACTGTCAGAAACTTCAGTACTGTGTTCAAATGTTTGGTTCCTCCTCCTCTTGCTGGTTACTACACTTATAGTACGCCCAAGTTGTTCCCTCAGATATTAAAAGGGTTTGAGGTCTGGACTTGCAGCCCATTTAATCATCTTCACTTACAAACTTATCAGGATACTCTGCAAAAAATACTGGCTCTTATAAAAAGGGAAAAATAATCAGCCAAACGCAAATTTCTTGTCTTATTGTGCCAAGTTTACATGTTTTATGCTGTTTTGAATTTTTAAGAACATACAAATAGGTTATTTGAATTTCTGCATTTGCATTAAGTTGTATAACAACATTATCGCAGGGGTATGTTTGTTTGTTTTTTTAAATAACTAAAACAAGTAAGCTGTAAGTCAAAGTAGAGTAGAATTACTCCAAACAGAAGTACAACTCGCCGCGAACTGATAGTACAGTTTGAAGACAAGGTATGATAGTTGATGTTTTTATTGTTTGGTTTATGCAAGTCTTCTCAGACAACACTGAATGAACTGACACAACTATTTGTCTTTTTTTTTCCAGAATGTCACACTGAAAATGAAATTAAAGCTCGTGATCCCATCAGATGCAGAGAGTGTGGCTACAGAATCATGTACAAGAAGAGAACAAAGAGACGTATCCTTTTGTGTGTGTGTGTGTGTGTGTGTGTGTGTGTGTGTGTGTGTGTGTGTGTGTGTGTGTGTGTGTATAATAATTAAAAACATGTGAGAGGAGTACTACATTGTATGTTCATTTCCTTGACTCGATGACTACAGTGGTTGTTTTTGATGCCCGATGAAGAGAACAGAAGCAGATTTGACTTTGTTGTTTACTATTTTTGTAGTATTTGACCATGTAAATAAACAGACATTGAAGCCTGAGTTCAGATTAGTTTTTCATTTTCATCTCAAAAGAATTTTGTGTTTCATAAATTTTTTTGTTTTCTGAAAATACAAGGTTTTTCTTGCTTTTTAATTATTGTGAACAGTAACTTCTACAAGACAACAGTAACACAGTTGTATCCTTTGTAGCTTTTCCCACATATATGTTGACAATTATCTTTAAGAAGCTAGAAGATTTCCCCAATCATTTATACTTGTTCAAACATGAGTGCACATGACCATTGAGCTAGTCCAATCAGTAGAACTCTATGTAAATTTGGAAAGTTTTAAGACTGAGTTAGATAATCGATAGGTATGGTGTCAACAGAACAACCTGGTCCTGAGCACAGATCAGACAAAAGAGATGATCTTACAAACTACAAGAGGATAATGTGCACTTAATGCATCAACATAAATGGTGACAGCATGGAATGGGTCAGTGATTTCAAGTTCATGGACATGTACATGGGTGACTTCTGATGGAGAACAAATACCAGAACACCTGCAGCATCTTCTGCATCTACTTTGCGCTTCCCAGGACATTGGCTTCCTTCAGCAGATGAGAAAAGTCTTCATTTTCAGTTCAGTTGCACAGAAGAGCACGACCTGCTCTCTGCACTTTAGAGAAGTTACAGAGGAGCTACTAGAGTATTTTGACTGACCTCTCTACTGACATATGTTTAAACTGCCATCTTGGTGTTACTGGAACTTCAAAGCAAACACAAACACACTCAAAAACTGTTTTTATTCTTAATTTAACATAACATCCAACTCTGTTAAATCCAAAAAAAGGGGGGGCCAACTCTGGCCTTTGAGAGCCGCAGTTCTGCAAACACTAGGAGTTAACCTGCTGCAACACACCTCAACACACATCAGACTTAATTAGCAGACTTGTGCAGAGCTTGACATCAAACTCTGTACAATTCTGCTAATTTACCATTGATCTGAGTCAGGTGTGTTGCAGTAGGTTAACTCGCAACACTTGCAGGACTGCGGCTCTCGGGGACGAGTTGGTCATCCATGCCCTAAAACAATCAAGTCAATGTCCAAAAAAGTATTACATACATAGCTATATTAGCCCAGCTTCACTGCAGTTTTGTGCCTCTTAAGTACTATATTTAGTAGCAAATACTTATTCTTGAACATGTCTATGGCCATGCTTGTCTGTTTTTCTCATACAGGAATTCATTCATTCACAACATTTAATATTTGTTGCAGATAAAACAGTGTTTTTGGTAATAGATGTGCAGTGTATTCCACTGAAACACTGTTGGCTTATGCATCTCACTCCTATTGATTTACAAGTTGCTTCTTGTCTCTTAAAATCTTCAGTCTCTGCTTTGGACGTTGGATGTATCCAAGATCTTTACAAGCAAGATTTTCTTCGTTCAAGAATTGAAGAGCAAAAACATTACAGTCAAACCATTTTGGTTTAAGTTTTCATTTTTTTCAAATAAAACAGAAAGTTGCCTGGGGTATGTCGCAAAGGTTTTTTTTTTCAAGTAATCTAACCATATGCTCTAAGCCTACGTGTTTTGCTAACTTGTTTTTTAATTCTATATAAAAACCTGTTCAGAAACATCTTTTTCACTTCACAGATTGTTAACCCTTGAAAGTAGCCTACAACCTCTTTTAAATACAGTATATGAGTCCAACCCATGAAAAATGGTTAGAAAAGTCTTATTTGGCCCTTAAATAAAATGTAACAAAAAAAAAATATATATATATATATATATTTTAGGGATTTTTATTATTTATTACCATATGATATGTAAAAATTAGTGTAGTATAATTTTCTGTATGTCTATTAGGTGGCAGGAGACAAGTGACAGATTGTGTTTAGTGGGATTTTGAGTTTATAATGCCAAATGACTGAAACTGTATGAATCACAGGGGTTTTCAAAGTTTTCAAGGGACAGTGTTCTGTAGATTTCCACGTTTCCTGCTTCAACACACCTGATACAAAATAAATGGATCTCAGAGCCTACAAAATTCTGCTGAATTACTGGCTAATTACAGTCAGGTGTGTTTAGGTAAAGTTAAATCTGCTGGGTTGTGGCCCTCGAGGACTGGACACCCCTCATGTATCATATGTGCTGGGCTCTAAAGGGTTCAACAGTATTCAACATGAAAGAAAGCCCTGCGATGGACTGGCGAGCTGTCCAGGGTGTACCCTGCCTGTCGCCCAAAGCCGGCTGGGATAGGCTCCAGCTTCCCCGCGACCCTGAATTGGAATAAGCGGTTCGGAAAATGAATGAATGAATGAACATGAAAGAAAGTAGTTGTTTTTAGTTGTCAGACGATAAAACAATTCAAGCAAGACCTGATTAAATGATAACTGTCATTACTGTATTTCAGTTTATAAAATCTTGATGTCAGGTTATTCATTGTTAACACATGATACCTTAGAATAGATTCAAATAACTTTTTTAATCGTGTGCATTCTACCCAGTCCTCTGATGAAGATGAAACTGAGGGTTTCCCATCGTTAGCGTTCACTGCAGCAGCTCTGCACCGCTGTGGCACCGCCCCTTCACTGACGTAATGTGTGACGCATCAGGCTGGAGGTGTGTCACGCAGAAATCCCTCAGCCAGGAAGACACAGATGAAGCCGCAGCAGCTCTGAAAGGATAAGCAGGGAGGAAGGAAGGAAGAGTTTGGGCGCACTGCGGTGGGAGTGCAGCTATGGGGAACGCACAGGAGAAACCCCCGGGCAGCGGAGGAGAAGGAGGGGCGGGGAGATCGTGTCCGTCCAACACAACAGGGACCAGAACGACAGCTGGAGGAGGAGGAGGCAGCGGGGGAAAGTCCCAGAACCACAAAGCTCCAGAGAAGATGATGGCCAATGGCACGCACGGTGAAAAAAGTCCCGCTGGTGGACACAAGGAGCAGGACAGTCCTGCAGTGGACACGAGTTACCTGGATGCTCCTGCTGGGTCTCTGCCTCCACACCTGGCACGGCTCAAGAATGAAGGGAATCACCTCTTTAAACACGGCCAGTTTGGAGATGCCTTGGAGAAGTACACTCAGGCCATTTCTGGATGCTCTGAGGCAGGTGGGCAAGAACAGTTTGTTCACTCTGATAAGACCCCAAAATGAACTTGTTTTAACTGATTGGTCTAATTTCTTATTTGTGGTTTAAAGACAAAGAGCTAATACTTTGTGAAACTGAAATGCGCAAAAACCCAGTGCCTGCAGTTAGGTGCAGTAAAGTAAACAAAGAACAACTACCCCCCCCCCCCCCCATAAAAAAAAAAAAAAAAAAAAAAAAAAAACAGGAGCCTGTCTGCAACATGTCTTGATCAGATTGTCAGAATTCATTTGGAAACCTCCTCCTAACAATTATGGATATCCACGATCCATGTACTTAGTATGCTTAAAATTCCCTCAAATACTTATAAAACAGTAACTATTCTCATTTTAAAGGCTGGAATGACTTTATTTATTTTTCTTAGGAAAACTAAAATAACTTAAAATAATAGGTTTTTATTTTACTTAAGCTTATATAGTCTTACTCTTCAATAAAAGTGTCTTATTGCTACTGTAGAGTTAATAGAAAGTGTTTATATGTAGCTTTGGGGGTCACTAACAGCAGCAGATGGGAAGCATAGAAACAGGACAGAAAACCTCTCATAGCCTCTGTGTGTAGCCCTCTGAAGGGTATCTGATATGAGTTGACTCAGTGTCATTTGGCTCCATAATCCTCAGTATCCCATGCTAGTTACGCATGCGTTATGTCACTGCTTGCTTTGCTGTTTATCAAAACAGCATGCATGCTCTCCTCATCCTGCATTTATATACGAAGAAAATGCAGCTCGCTCAAGTTTTTAGTCTTAATATCCAGAGTCTGCAGCTGAGGCATGAGGTCTGACAGGCTGCAAAGTAGTGTTGGCACAAGACAATGCAAGAGGCTATAGAAAGGTCATGTGCATCATTCATGTAGCACTTAGCCAACTTTAACTCTTTATGACTGGCAAGGGCAATTTTATCTGCAACATTTTAAAAGGATGTAAAATTATTCCAATCTATCGTGGCAGAGTTAATGGACACTTAAATGAAGGCATGAAGGCCATGTCTTATAATGCTGCTTTTGAATCTGTAAATGTGAATTTGGATTGTTGAAACGGTGTGTAGGACTGATATTCTGCAAGCAGTTGTAACGCTGCACTAGAGACACAAAATAGAAATGAGAAAATGACTCAGACAAAGGAACTGTTAATGGTCTCATTTATCTGTTTGCTATTCTCCCTTTCAGCGTTTCTAGACAGTTGAAATTGTGCTGCTTGGGATGTATTGAACTGTGCAGCACTTCAAACCAAGTTCAACGTCATTGGTGTTGTTACTTGATTAAAAAGGAAGAAAAAGAAAAAAGCACTTGCTCATATTCAGTGCTAGCCTGGCTTTAGAGCTTCTTTTTAGATCAAAGGTGACATGAGTGTTATTTCTGTTTCTGGCCTGTCTGATGAGTGGTTATGGTTGTCCCTCTGCAGGCGTTGATAGTCCAGAAGACCTGTGTATTCTCTACTCCAACAGAGCTGCCTGCTACCTGAAGGATGGAAACAGCAACGACTGCATACAGGACTGCACCAAGTACGTGACAAGCGTCAGCTGTGTTTATCTGTGCATTTTTCTAAATTGGGCTTTTTTGTCACATTTAAAGGGGATCTCCACACACTCCATATCAGTGTACAAATCCCAACAGACTGTCTTTAAAAACAGGATAAAAACAGATCAAATGTAGAGACTTAATCTTTTTTATTTTATGTGGTGAATATTTTACCCACAATGCAACTCAACAGGCAATTAAAGTTACCTTTTTAAAAAAAAAAAAAATCTCTTTTGTTGTTGTAAACTGGTAGATTTCCCTGTTAAGATGATTTTTCAGTCTTTCAGTCAGATTTTGATTGTTTTCTTTCACTCTTTCTACAATTTCTTTAAGTTTTAATCCCTGCATGTTTATCTTGATTTCATTCTGCAAGATGTATGTTTTGGATGAGAAAATATTTTAATACTGAAATATCTGGAAAAATGTGTGACCATAACGGCTTCTATGTTATAGAAAGGGATAATTGCTTTGCAGCTTCTCTGCAGCACTCCTACAGACTAACATTAAATTACCTCAAGTAGTTTGTTCTGCAGTTTTGGATGCAAACTCGTGTTTTAATATAATTGCTGGGTGAGGAGAATGCAACAATACTTTGGTAAAAAAAACAAAAAAACAATCAGTCTAAACATATTCATGGACTTGTTTGTAAATGGAAAGGTAATCCAGTTACTCCTGTTACACAGAGCGGAGATGTAAACGGTTTGATAATCTGTCTTCTTTCTGATCCTCTTAGGGCTTTGGAGCTGCAGCCATATTCCTTGAAACCCCTGTTGCGCAGAGCCATGGCTTATGAGTCACTGGAGCGCTACAGGAAGGCCTATGTGGATTATAAGACAGTGTTGCAGATTGACACCGGCATACAGGCGGCTCATGACAGTGTCCACAGGTCAGCTGAACACAAAATCAAATCAAAGAAAACTAGAGTTAGATTGAAGTTTCAGGCTCAGCAAACGATCTTTTTACTTATTTGTCCCTTTGGAAACCAGAAGTCTACACCTGAGATAAACCCATTCCTCAAAGATGACATGAGACAAAGCTTAAGTAAAAACAAAATCAATAAAAAATTTTATTTGCAAAGCCAAAACTTAGTGGACCAGCCATTAAATCCAATGGGACACACTTTCCTATTGGATTTAATGGAAAAGTGTGTCCAAACTTATGACTGGTAGTGTAAATCATTGGTAGTTATTCATTTCCTTAAAACACACTGCTTCTTCACAGAAAATGTCGAGTTTGTGGTGCAAGTTTGTCCTTGTTTTCCCAGTCACATTAACATACATCATATTTGCATAATGCTGGACTGGTGGCTAAGTTAAAACATTGCATGCATCCCTTAAACAGAGAATGAACAGCTGTGTTGCACACTACAATGCAGGGGACACCAACTCCAGACCTCGAGGACTTCTATCCTGCTGGTTTTAGTGTTTCTCCGCTGCAACTGACCTGATCCAATCAATGGCTCATTAACAGGCAGGTGCAGAAGATGAGAACAAGTTGTTGGAGAACCTTTTCACAAACCTGCAGGATTGCCCTTGAGGACCAGAGTTGTGACCCCTGGTACAATGTAAAACAATCAGCTCAAAAATCCACTGACTGAGAAAATATGGAGCATTTCAGACAAAAAGTGACAACTGCTGCAGATATTTATAGTGAGGAAAACAAATGTGGGTCTTTAGACATAAAATATATAAAACTCTATGGACACACTGGACCCTCAAAGTTTATTAGATCATGCAAACGTTGAAAACTTGAAAAAAAAATTTTTTAAATTTTCCTTTAATGTTTTAACTTTAATCTTTTAGTTGAATTTAAATCTTTCGAAGTCTCAATTATTACTTTTTCTTTTGGCATATGGAGTTAAATTTGTATTCCACTACAATGAAGACATAGTATATAAAATTATGTATATATTTATACATAATTTTACACAAGCAAAATGTAATAAATTTTCCCAAGCCGGAAACTAGTTTGCACTTTCAAGCAACTAAATGTATGTTCTGTGCAGTATAAACACGGTTTTCCAATATCTGTAAACTGTTTTGTCTTCAACATAAGCCAGCTGCCTTACCTTTTCTTATTTGTATTTTATTTTGAACTAAAATTTCAAATGAAAAGGAAGTTTAATACATAATCAAAACTTTTAAAGTTTTAAATGAGTATAGGATGCATTCTTCTCAATTTAACAGTATTTTCAGATAATTTTATAAGTAAAACTTAAATTCAGTCCAATTGCATTTTGTTTTATTTTACTAAATGGATCATGGATGTTTTGCTCAAATTTGAACTCGATTAAAGTTTTTTTAATGAATGATACTCAGTTGAAGAGTTTGAACAAATACAAACAAATTCCATAAAGAAAAAAAAATCTGATTAACTATAAACAAGTATAATAATAAATCGGAGACATTTTTTATTTAGAATGGAAGGACCTAATGTCATCTTTTAAAGCCAACTCAGCTGTGGCAAACTATCACTGGTGTTTCCACTTTCGTCTGAATGATTGAATCTGTCATCCGTAATGTATAGATGTATACAAATATTGTGCAATTGGCACTATATTTTATCTAAAAGCTGTCTAGAAAACTTTTAACATTTCCAGTAACATGTCTGAGTTTTAAACGATGTTTGACATCAGTAAGATTTGTTAAAATGTCGAATTGTGTGTTAGCTCGAGGGCAATGTAAGTGACTAACTGCTGTGTATTTACGAAAACATCTGTCACAAACTGTGAGCACATGCCTGTTTCTATGTTTTTCTTGGACTCTTTGCTCTCCTACTCCTCCTTCTAAGGTTGGCTTAACATCAGAGCTGTTCCCAGAAGCCCTTGCAGCGGTTGCAGCATCAATCCAGCTAATGTATCACTTGTGTTGCTTTGCTCTGCTTTACTCACAATGCCTTCTGCCAGGATCACCAAGATGCTGATTGAGCAGGATGGGCCTGAGTGGCGAGACAAGCTGCCAGAAATTCCTGTCGTCCCTCTGTCTGTCCAGCAGCAACACAGAGAGAAACCAATCAGCATCGAGATGGCACAGGCACGAGCTGCCAGGGCTGCACAGGAGGAAGGTGAGTAACATCATTACATCCTTTTAGCTTGATGGGAACATTTGACCTTTTATATACAATTTAGTTGTGTTAAGGTTCTTAGTTTTACACACAAAAAAAAGGTTTGAAATATTTGAAATGTATGAAGTTTTTAGTATAATGAACTGTAAGGAAATTCATGCTGCACATTGACAAAAAGCCTTTGAATCACAGGATCAGAAAGTAGCACTAAGACTTGGCATGTGAAAACTGAACAGTACTGAAAGCCTCCAAGCTAACTGTCTAAATGTGTGTGTGTGTTTTGGGGGGACTGTTACCGTGGACTATCAATAATGCAGGGGGAAACCAATCCAGACTATAGTGCTGCTGTAATGGAACAATCCAGGTCAGGTTTCCTCTTGGCTCAGACTGATCACATAGCCCTGACAGGAACCTGATTCCAAATCCAGGGTGTCCATAAAGTCTCTTTACAATCTAAAAAACTATTACAAACACAAGTGATGACTATATTAATCAAACTTCTTCCATGTATGCAGTGGTTATCAAAGTTTAACAACATTTCATTGGCGTATTTTCCTCTAGAAAATGCACAATGTGTGTTGTGGTTCATTGAAACAAAATAGGAGAC